>NW_026860999.1:0-415369 GCF_026571515.1 Ruditapes philippinarum
TATTTTTTTGTACAGTCAATCATAACTTAAATTGACTTACTTTTTTGAAAACTGATGAAGTTATGGCATAAATAGATAAAGTTATTCTCATATTCTGATTTGAAAATTTGAAATGTATCAATATAAAACTAAGCTCCTCATGTGATTTAACAAGAATTTAAGTGATTTTGGAACAATGAGTTTTTGCAGCTATGATTTATGCAAAGTGTGGGTATTATTATTGAAGATGGGTTGTAGATTTCATCCCAGATATTTGCAACATTTTATAATTTGGTATAGATTTGGTCGATAGATATTAAAACTAGGGAATTTGTTTTCTTATTCGGTACAGTTCAATAATATTCACTTCTCTGAAATTTCTTTAGACAATGTTACACCATTTCTTTAGGACCAGTTAATTTCAGTAGATTTCAGGCACATCAACCGCTGCTCATGTAAATCTTACCTTAGTCTCAGTTTCATGTATCAGCTAATTTCTACTTTTTTCTCCACAAGTTATTATCAACAGCATCACATGAATGATAATCCTTCTAAATATGTTCAATGAATGTCCTTTAAGAATGTTATAAATGAAGATAAATTCAATATCAAAATCAAGCTTACAACAGTCAGACTTCAGCATAATATATACTTACCAAGTAAATGCATGTCAGTGCTGCTTAAAGTCACTTGCAGATTGTTAATGTCAGGCTGCCCTTTTTTATTATCAGGTTAAAGCAAATGGTCAGCAGGTCCCAATAGATTTGATATTCTCAGTGCTCAAACTTGAGCAGTCTCTAAGACTTTAATATACAGCCAGGCCAGCCAGTACACAGCCATGCAGGTTGACCTGAGGCTGTATACTATTAGAAGGTCTACATTTTGTATTTTGATACTGAAATCCAGTAAATAAACTTTGAAATTGAACACTGAATGCAAGGCATACACACCTTCAGCAGGTTGTGGGTTTAAGACTCTATGGTGCTGATAATTATTGTCTTGTGAACTATTATAGTCACCCTAGCTACTTCTGACATTTACAATAATGACCTTGAATTACAGGTACATGTAAATTAGAGAACAGATCTAATTGGTGCTATAAAATTAATTTGTATCACTTCAAATTAGCTACCATAGAAGAATCTCACAAGCATATGATAAAGAAAAATAAAATTGCTATAAAAAATAATATAAACAAAGTGTCGATAGAATTGGTGTAAAATCTTTGACCAACTGAAGCTATGAAGGTTTCAAAATGCATCATATGTTACGAATGGCTTACCGAATTATGTATTGATGTGTGATTTGAATAATGATAAAAGTGAAATTGATACATGTATTATTTTCCTTATCAGCTATACACAAAAGTTGATTTGATTTCTGCATTTCTGACATGTCTATCTGAAGGATTATATATTTGCATCACAAACTACACTTTGCACTGTAAGCATGAATATATAAAAGCCTGTGCAGCTAAATGAGATATAAAACACTGCTGACACTGTTCAATATCTTGATCTAGAATACATGCAATAAGGGAATTAAATGTATCATGTTTATATAGAAATTGTTTTTTGGGGAGGCTATGCCGACCCAATGTTAATAACTGTCTGTCAAATCTTACTGCCGCGGTAATCAGGTCAAAAAATAGTACCTTGATTTTTTCTAAGCTGACTCATCACTCATCACAGACATTTACAATATGAAAATATTTTCATTCTTTAATTTCATATCTGCAATTTGTAAAGATAATAATTCTCTGAAAAATTCTTGATTTTTGTTTAAATCACTACTCCGTGACGTCATACTGCCACGGTAATCAGGTCAAAAAATAGTACTTTGATTTTTTCTAAGCTGACTCATCACTCATCACAGACATTTACAATATGAAAATATTTTCATTCTTTAATTTCATATCTGCAATTTGTAAAGATAATAATTCTCTGAAAAAATTCTTGATTTTTGTTTAAATCACTACTCCGTGACGCCATACTGCCGCGGTAATCAGGTTTAGGCATATTACGTACGTCTGTATTAAATAGTTCTGGTATGAAAACCCTTCAAAATAATAACTTTATCCATATTTTTTTTAACAAAAGCATAAATGAAAATTTATAAGTAAATGCTTTAATTCAGTGGCAAATATTCTTTTATTATTTTTGATAACAATTTTTCCAATTACTACGCAGCGACCAACTGTTTATGACGGGTCATTAACTAGAACGTTGCAACTACGTATTCTCAATATCATGCATGTGCTTTTGTTGTTATAAACTATTAATAGTCCTTAATATTTTTTAAAGACAAATAATTGTAAAACTGTCGCTTACATCAGAGACATGGATCATGCTTGCGTGATAACTAAGGAAAACTAACTTATTTGTACACCCCAGGAGGCTGTACGCGGAAAAACGCTCATAAACCGCTAAATCATATAGCTGTTTAGTAAATATTTTGCATACATTTAACTAAAAATTCACTGATGGTGATGAACATATAGTTTAAAAACATTTTATTCTTTAACCATTATCGCCGAAAAAAAAACTATTTAACTACAAAACCCCTAAGGACCTCCGACAAAATCCCAGCACAATATTACATTTTACATTAGCAAAAATAAAAAAAGCAATACTTATATTTTCATCTTACATAATTCATTAATCAAACTTTTAACATAAAAGTATCTTTGGTAATTGACAGATCCCTACTCTGATCTTTTATTTGTATAGGAATAAATTTAAACATGTGCTCTTTTTGTTTAGGAATATTTTTGTAGTGAAAGTCTTATATATTCACTAATCTCATAATTAGAATTAGACAGGTCAGGAATTTATACAAACAGTTGTTTAGTTAACTATGCTCATTTAATCCAATAGAAACATTCAAACATTTGTGGTAAAAAACATGACCAAAGTACCTAGTAGTCGTTTACCCGGTGGTGATCCCATTAAACTGATTATAGATTCGAATTGATTAGAAACACAAATAGAAACATGTGTTTCCGTACAACAAAATCGGAAGTAAAGTGAACAGTTAATTGACAGAAATATGTGGTCAAATATGTTTTAACAAGGAAATAAGTATTTCAGAGAAAGACGCAAGATCAGTATGACCCCGTATTGTGTAATTAGAAAGTTTATTCAATTCTAGGGCATACATCATAATTTGATAGTCCATTTGTAATAAAATTCAAATTTTCAATACAGATTATGAGATACATAAAATATTAAAGAATAAGAAGCTTTAATTAAAAAACAAAAACAAAAAAAACAAAAACAAAAAAACCGCATACATATACAAATTACTTACAGTCGAGCATCGGGAAGTCATTAACATATCTTACGAAACTTTAATTTGAAACCGATATTTGCTCGCGCTGAAGTGATAAATGTTTATTTGAAAAATAAAAAAAAAGAACTTTTATGGTTTGTGTTCTAAAAATAATGGGCGCATAAGAGGAATTTTCTTATTCATTTTACAACACTTGAAAAATTACTACAGAAAATGTGATGTTGTTTTGTTTTCAACAAAAGTGTGTGTGTTTTTAAGTTTATTTATACTCGGCGCCGGGAATAACCATATGTCCGAGATTATAGCATCTGGGACGTCTTTTTCAAGCAGATTCTTCCTGGAAGCCCATTCTTCGTTCTTTGGTGGTAAAGGAGACGACAATAACCGTCAAGGCATCAACTTTCTGACTGACGACAACAAAAACGGCATCTATTTAGCGCCAAACCTCCAGAGTAAGTCACGACAGGTCAACCAATCACCTCTGGTACTTATGATGACTTGACTATGACCTTCCGTGTGCCTTCTCCGCGACGTGCACGCCTCTGGAGGTATTTGGAGAAGTTTCAACAAAAACTTCCAAAACACGCCATTTATAACACCATTCATATAGCACTGCGGCTTCGATGTTCTCATCTATTTGCGGGAAATGGTCGACAGGGAAAACCCTACGTAATAACCGCACACCCTGTTAACAACAGATTTTCCGCAGTATATATTTCAAGCTAGTGAGGTTTAAAAATACACGTAGAATCTATCGATTAACTACCATAAGTTGGTTGAGTGTTGAGTGTTGGCGGTAAAAAAAAGAAGATATAACTTCCTGATCAATTTTCACTTAGGTTGATTCAGTTTTGAATAAGCTTTGCAGAGATGTATTTTTTCAAGAAATATTTAGCTTTAATATTATCCGACGCCGTCAGTAATGAAATGGGATTAATTTTCTGAAACGTGATTTTATTCGAAATTTGCTTCTGAAGAAGACAACCTTCTGTCCGTAGAGCATGAATGTTAATACTCATCACAAGACAGTATCTTATTGATCTCAATTATGGTACATCTAAACGTGTATAATTTTTATGTTCAATAAAAATGTTGCATCACTGCAGTTGTTATTATCATTCAATAATATTAAAATGACATAAAATATTTATGATGAACAGTCCTAGAATATTTTGATAAGGAACCGTCAGTTGTAAAATGTTATTGTTATCTGATAATGAACAGTCGTCATACTTGCTGGTATGTCATTTATTATTGAAAGTTTAGGTTTTTCAAAATTTGCATGATTAACAGTCCGAATGTAGACCTTAATTAAATGTTCTGGAATATTAACAAAATGAATAGTCAACCTCATTAACCATATATATGAATGGTTGAACACAACAGTAAGGATAAATAGCGCAATGTGCATATCTTTTTATTTTGGTAGCATATTTTAAGCAAAAAGAAAAGAAACTATAAGTCTGAAACATTCTCTCATAGCCTCCCCATCAGTACATTCAGTGCTTTGATTTACATACAGTATTGGAGATGTATTTCGAATGGAATATGATTTTTAACTTTACAGTCAATCTAGCCTAGTTTAGAAGAAAAGTTGTAAAAATTGTATCTGGATTTATTGAAGCTTTAATTTTCTAAGGTGAGTTACCCAAAAAGGGATTCACAATTTAACAATTGACTTAATTTTATAAACTAACCAAATATAAAAAAAAAAAATAAAGGTGATTTTATGAGCTTTGAAATTAAAAGGAAATGTTTTATACTATGAGTTTTGACAACAGTTTTAGAAATTTATCTTGTTACTGATTATGATTATAATCTTTAGATTGTAAATATTTCTTCTATGAATTAACTTATAATTAGACAATTTCTAGATGGTCAAAATTGTTTTTGTTATTATTGTGATAATTTTATATATCAGTAAGACATCTGGCTAAAAAAAGAAACTATATATTGGGCATATGTCCAGATATCTGTTTATTGATTAACTAATTGCTTATTATTGGTCTATTGTGATTGGTTAATTTCTCGTTACCCCAGTCTTGCGGTTATTTTGTCCAAGGTCTGTTACGTTTATATTTGGCTTTGTCTGGTCATTTATAATCGTCCTCGGAAAATGACAAAAAATGGCCGCTAATATCGTAATTTCCCGGAGCAGTAATCTGTAACAACGGTTATTACCAGTACTGATAGAAAAACATGGGACAACTTGGTAATTATGTTACTTAGAAATTGATTGTCTCCTAAATTGTCCATTTACAGGAGTCATTATAAGATAATAATGGGTCAGTTAAATATTGACAATAACTGACTCCTTTTGTATTTCACATATTGCTGGCAATCCTGGCCTTTAAATAATGTTACTATTTAGGTATTGTATATGAAACATTTATGTCATTATACAACAAAGGTTGTATTGACCTGAAACAGTTCTACAGACAGGAAGTTTCATACTGTGGATTAAAGTCAGGTTGTTTTATATTGTAATCATTGATGTCATCAAGGTTTCATGTCATTCCAGAAAAGTTTTTTTTCTCTTCATGATCAGCTTTTGATTGATTCCCATAAAATTTGAAGTTCTTATTTTATATACAATTGAAAGGATTTTTTTTCTTTTCTTTTTATGTAAGTTTGATCAACTTTCGATTGATTCTTAAACTTGAAGTTGTGATTTTATATACAATATAGACGAGGTATTTACTTACAGTTTTTCAGCTATTTACAATGTTAATTGAATAACGTCATTGACTAGTGGAGGTAACATATTCAACAGGATGACAATTATTGTGATATTTATGAATTGAAAATTCAATTACGGTACAACAATATCTTTTATGGAACGTAATTATCAGGAAAATCGAAAATGCGTAAAAAATTAAAGTGGAAAGAAAACAGTGAATGGGATATATTAAATCAATAATCTACAGAAATTATGTAGCTTGTAATCTTAAGACATTAGTATGAAGGTGTAAATATTTTAACAAAAAAAATATTTTTAAGTTTATGTAAATAGAATGTATTCATGTGGCAAATAAAGTTGTAAGACAGACATTGATGTTGGAATGTTTTTGAAATTACCTGTATTATTAAAAGGAGTGACCATAACAAAAATGTTGCTCAACTGTTGCTTTCATTGAAGTTTTGCCAGTCTACTAGATCTACCAACATTATGAAGGAATCTTCTAATTTTTCTAGGTTATTAGATCTATGTGAAAAGAAAATTGTAACTGAATACTAATTCATGCTTTAATTATCAATTTTTAATTAAAATCATTTACTATTGATTCAAATAATATGTGGTGGCAATATTGTAAATCTGGAATTTTGAGTAAAGAAAATTTTTAGAAATTTAGAAAAGCAATCCTTTTCCTGATATTTTATAAAAAAAAAATTGTCTTTTTTTTTAAAATGTGTTTATTGTTAAAGGTAAAAAGGAATATATGTGGTGATTTTGAACATTAAAAAAGTTAATAAAATTGTTATTTAATCCACTGAATGGACATTATATATAAACCAGGAATCAAATAACTAAATCATGGTTTATTCATAATTATGAAAGAAAGAAATAGCAGTTAATAAAGTGTTTATTATAGTAGGTTTAGATAAACAACAATACTAAGTGTTGTTGTTGGCAGTATAGTCGGTGAAGTACAATATACTTCAATATCAATTATTCTGTAAATGACAATCATGAAATGGTCTTAGTTGAACTCAGGCGGTATTTTACAGACAATTCTTGGCAAGATGTACTTTGGCACCTGGTATCATACAAAACTTGATAAGTATAATAAGAATGATACTGTAATGACAGATTTGCAAATAATGATCAAAATTTTCTTTTTATGAAAATGATTTTGTTGTAAGAAAAATCTTTTTTTTTCTTTTTTTTTTACATCAAAAGTATCAAAACTTGAAAATAAAACAAATTTTGGAAGGTAACTGTTATTTATATTAATAACAAGTCTCTCTATATATTTTAAAACAAAGTTGTTAATTTTTCAAGGATCTGTGTGTTTTTGTTCTTTAATTAAAAAACATGGCTTGAATTCTGTCATACATTACAAAATGTTATGTCTGTCTCATTATACATTGTAAACATAATTTATACATGGGAAAGTCCTTCAGTTTAATTTTGAAAACAACAATAAAAAAGAACAAAAAAAATCATTTTCTTGTTATTATCATCATGGAACGCCCTTTAACTCGGTTCCGCTACCTCAATCTTTAGAACCCCTTATCAACGTCAAGAAAGTGCAGCCTGATCCACATTCTGAAATGCGTACTCAATCAGCGTAAATAAGAATTTTGACAGATAGATATGTGTTAATTGTTGAAAGAGACAAAAAGCATGGAGAAAAAATGCATTAAAATGCACTTAAGGACATACGATGCATGTCGGAAGTCCTTCAAAACTCTTCTTGTCAATTTTGGCTGTAGATTATCTGCACAAACTTTTAATGAGGTGAATATGTTTACTCTTGATGAAAGAACTTGTGCACTTACCTCTGTTGTAAGTAATCCTCCTGCTGTATGTAGGGAAAATATTTTTGTATCATAGTATGTTCATTTGATCCAATGGCTTTTTCGTCAAAATTGCATTTTTTGTGTGTGTGAATGTGCATTTTTTGTTTGTTTTCTTTTAGTTTTAATAATTTGAAAAATATCCATGTTACATAAAATAGACACATATAATTTTTGTGATATTTTTATTTCCTAGATACAGGCATTAGTTTCCTCCGCCCATTTTTAATGTGATCTTAATGGTAATTTTAATGCTCTTGGTATATAAGTTTATTATCTAATTCAAGCATATAGTTATAGTACTGTATGTGTCTTATAGTAAAAAACATAGTTGTTATATAACCTTTTTTCGAGTTTCAAACATTAAATCAATTTTCATTGTTCATTAAATTTTAAAGATTTTCAGTAGTTCTCACTTTCCTTCCATTTAACATCTTGTAGTTATAAAATAAGGAAATGGGGTGTTTAAATAAGAATAAAAGTAATGATAAGACGAGGTTAAGACGAATATAAAATTCAATTAAAAAAATCATAAAACAAATATAAATTTAACTTCTGGTTGTTTTTCCCCGCTGTAGAATCAACATCTGGATTAAACTTTGTAAATTTAAACTGCGAGTTGGAATTTTTTGAAAATTTCCGCAAAAGCAATGAACCCTAATTAACAGACTGGTTTACAAATTTTTATAACTCTATCAAAAGCAAAAAGATGGAATATTTTCTGTTAAAATGAGATTTTGATAAATCAATTAGGTTTTGATTGTTTTATCATATGTTAAGTGCCTGTGTAAATTGAAGATAAAAGGCTCATCATCATACCATGATTAAACTCCGTGCCAACAAAAAACTTGTTTTTGTTCTAGTTTTTGTAGAACAAAAAAATTCTCAAAATTATTTCGCACCTTCATTAATATTAATATCTGATTGGAATAAATTCATACCTTTTTTATACAGCCAGTCACTGTTTGTTTATTCGACCAATTGATTTTTGCTTAAAAAGAAAATGTTTCATAATAAATGAGCTCATTTTGTTAGCAGCTGATATCAATATCAGTGGCAGTATCTAAACAGTGTGATAAGTTCTGCATTATGAATGTTTGTGATATTTCTTGAATTGATAAGGTAACAATTAACATCCAGTGAACATTGGACTGTATTTTACAGATATTTATAGGTATATTTAAATATAAAAAAATATTTTTATTTATTTAGTGAAGATGAAAACAATTTAAAATGTAAGTTTTGTGAAATTTGTATTTAAAGTAATTATTTTTTCTTTAAGTTGATTTTTCATAATTTGTAAAATTATTTTGAAGACACATTTATTTTCATCTCTTAATGCTACACAATATATTATTGGTTAACCTGATAATTTGTTGCTAAATTATCAATGAATTTGATTGGTTTTTAAGCTGTGTGAGGTATTATTTTACACAAGTATAGTTAAATGACTGTGCTCTTTTCATAACAGGATTATAACACAAATAGAAAAGGCATGGGGTATTATTCTGATTTTCTTAAAAAGTCAAAGATGACTGGTTCAATGGCTGTACTGTTTCTATAATTTTCATCTTTAAATTTCTTCAATATATTGATTTCTTATTTATGATTTTTTTCTGCTTATTGATTGATTGATTATAGATTATAGTAAAGGTTTTATTATATTTTCAGGGGAAGCATGACAGAAATTAATTGACCTTGACCATGGTCTGAAGGAAGTTGATGATTCAACTAAACTAAAGAATAAAAGCAAAGTCAGTTCTGTACGATTTAGAGACATTAAAAATGGAGTTTCAGGGACCAAAATTTCTACATAGTTTAAAACTAGCTGTTTTACTAGTCATCCTGCAAACATTTCCGACAACATTATCTCAGGAAGTTACATCATGGACCTTCAACATTCCAGGCATCTCATTTTTGTCATTCACGCCACTTTACACAAACACGCAAAATCAACGTATTTCGCTCAGTTTTAGAACTAGAAATCCAAATAGTTTAATTTTTTGTCACTATTTAAAAGATTTGGATATAAAAGAGTTACAACGTTTAAATTATCGACTATGTGCGGAACTTCAATATGGATTATTTTTTCTAAGTTACAAACTATTGGATTATGATGAAGTTCGACTCTCAGTTGGAAAAGGTAAGTTATTACTATTATCATTTTATGCGTATGTATCTAATAGGGGGTGTTAATTCGAAAGAATAATTCTCTCATATTGTGAGATTATTCCCAGCATGTTTCCATTAATCGTTCAACATGCATTGAATAACTACGCAACTGAATATTATCCAAAATGATGTCATTCAGATAAACTAGAAAATAAACCAGATATCATTTCTGGAACCACTTTATTCACATTAATTGTTATTTTCTAAAGAGAAGATAAACAACAAGATAAAATAAGTGTTGTAATTAAAGTTCAGTTTGTTTACATAATTCATGTGCTGACTGGCACATAATGATCTTCCAGCACTATATTTATATTAGCACATTTTATATATAGCTAAACATTATACGCAATATAATTTACTTCATGCAAAATAAGTCCATAAGCATGAGAATAGTCATTGAGCATTAATATTATTTGTTATATAAAATTTTTGACAGGTTATATGGCCCTATATAAACAGTTTTTTTTTCATATATAACCTGACCCACTAGGTGAGGGTGATATTGCAAACAGCCGTTTATATATGGCCATATAACCCATCAAGAATCTTTATAACGAATTTATAATACAGCAAACTTTCTCTTCAGAAGAAAAAAAAAGAGATTACTTCTTAAATTGACAGCAGCTGCGTATGTAAAACTATATAAATGTTATGATTAGCCAATGGAAAGCTACTCTACAAATATGCAGTTTCATTAAATCAAATAATATTGTATTGTAGCATCTTGGTCATACTCTTTCTTTCAAACTCTTACTTTAATATTTGACAACAAAAAAGTACCAGTAATGTAAAAGACTGTCTCTTGACAGAAACATTATGTAAACCTGCAGCTTAAACCTAACAAATTTGCCAATTTTTCAATGAAATGCCTGGTAGATCCAAAATTTTGAGCTGTACTTTTGATACATGCTGGTAGATATTATCTTGAGTAAACAAAAATGTTCTTGTTTGTTTTCATGTTGTTTTTATGACAGCCATATTCCTGGTCAAGTGAAGAGAAATATCTGAAGATCATAACTTATTTATCTTGGCAGAAATATACAAACACTGTTAGGTATCCATGTCCGATATAATATAATCTTATGCCGGTATATTTACTGTTCTGTAATAAAAATGTAAGTGGCAGCCCATGAAAATACATGCTTAATTACCTAGGTATGTAAAAGTATATATGTTTAATGTAAAACTTGTCATCTTTAATTTGTATCATTTAAAAAATACAAGGCAATAAATGCCAGATATTATTATTTGAATCAGGCACATGTCATGCACTGTATAAATAATGTTATATGTGACAGCTTCTGTTTGAAAAGTCAAGAATGTAGCAAATCATATATTGTCTTAAAATAAATTGGTGTTAAATAAAAAAAAATTATTTTGTTGAAAATTTATATTTTACAAAAATGTTTTTATATAATTAATTTTTTTTTTGGTCAAAATTGATGGTATTATATATAATAATGATATGATTAATAGTGAATTAGACACAACAGAAAATATGTTATGATTAATGTACCAGTATATTACAAGATAGGGTATAATGGAAAGATTAAACGAGACTTACCTTAGGAAGTTGAAGTTTGATCAATATTTTATCAACCGCAATCACTTTTGGGATCACACAGAGAGGAAGCTGGCTTATCAGCAACACTGGTCAGTCTTTAGAGCCATCATCAGATCATGTCAAGTTTATAAACATGATCTAGTGATGATAATGTGCAAAGAATCAAACATATTTAACAGGGTGGGTAATCCCAAAAGTGATTGCGGTTGATAAAATATCGATCAAACTTCAACTTCCTAAGGTAAGTCTTGTTTAATCTTTCCATTTTATCAACCACATATCCCTTTTGGGGCCTCACACAGAGATTTTAGAGTTGATTCTTTAGTGGATTTAAAATTATGCATTTTTTTAGCTCACCTGTCACAAAGTGACAGGGTGAGCTTTTGTGGTCGCTTTTCGTCCGGCGTCCGTCCGTCCGTCCGTCCGTCGTCCGTAAACTTTTGCTTTAAATGACATCTCCTCATAAACCACTGAGCCAATTTCATCCAAACTTCACAGGAATGTTCCTTTGGTGGTCACCTTTAAAAATTGTTCAAAGAATTTAATTCCATGCAGAACTCTGGTTGCCATGGCAACCGAAAGAAAAATCTTTAAATATCTTCTTTTAAACAACCCTAAGAGCTAGAGCTTAGATATTTGGCATGAAACATCTTCTAATGAGTTTCTACCAAGTTTGTTCAAATAAAAGCCCTGGGGTCAAAAATTGGCCCCGCCCCGGGGGGTCATTGATTTTCCCTATATGCATATAGTAAAAACTTAAAAAATCTTCTTTTAAAGAACTGTAAGAGCTAGAGCTAAGATATTTGGCATGGAACATCTTCTAGTGAGTGTCTACCAATTTTGTTCAAATAAAAGCCCTGGGGTCAAAAATTGGCCCCGCCCCGGGGGGTCATTGATTTTCCCTATATGCATATAGTAAAAACTTAAAAAATCTTCTTTTTAAGAACTGTAAGAGCTAGAGCTTAGATATTTAGCATGAAACATCTTCTAGTGAATGTCTACCAAGTTTGTTCAAATAAAAGCCCTGGGGTCAAAATTGGCCCCGCCCCAGGGGGTCATTGATTTTCCCTATATGCATATAGTAAAAACTTAAAAATCTTCTTTTAAAGAACCCAAAAAGCTAGAGCTAAGATATTTGGCATGAAACATTCTTCTTTAGTGAATGTCTACCAAGTTTGTTCAAATAAAAGCCCTGGGGTCAAAATTGGCCCCGCCCTGGGGGGTAATTGATTTTCCCTATATGCATATAGTAAAAACTTAAAAAAAATCTTCTTTTAAAGAACCAGAAGAGCTAGAGCTTAGATATTTGGCATAAAACATCTTCTAGTGCATGTCTACCAAGTTTGTTCAAATAAAAGCCCTGGGTCAAAAATTGGCCCGCCCCAGGGGGTCATTGATTTTTCCTATATGCATATAGTAAAAACTTAAAAAATCTTCTTTTAAAGAACTGTAAGAGCTAGAGCTTAGATATTTGGCATGAAACATCTTCTAGTGAATGTCTACCAAGTTTGTTCAAATAAAAGCCCTGGGGTCCAAATTGGCCCCGCCCCAGGGGTTCATTGATTTTCCCTATATGCATAAAGTAAAAACTTAAAAAATCTTCTTTTAAAGAACCCAAAGAGCTAGAGCTAAGATATTTGGCATGAAACATCTTCTAGTGAATGTCTACCAAGTTTGTTCAAATAAAAGCCCTGGTGTCAAAATTGGCCCCGCCCCGGGGGGTCATTGATTTTCCCTATATGCATATAGTAAAAACTTAAAAAATCTTCTTTTAAAGAATCGTAAGAGCTAGAGCTTAGATATTTGGCATGAAACATCTTCTAGTGAATGTCTACCAAGTTTGTTCAAATAAAAGCCCTGGGGTCAAAATTGGCCCCGCCCCAGGGGGTCATTGATTTTCCCTATATGCATATAGTAAAAACTTAAAAAATCTTCTTTAAAAGAACTGTAAGAGCTAGAGCTAAGATATTTAGCATGAGACATGTTCTAATGGGTGTCTACCAAGTATGTTCAAATAAAAGCCCTGGGGTCAAAACTGGCCCCGCCCCTGGGGTCATTGATTTTCCTTATATACATAGCAAAAACTTAAAAATCTTCTTTGAAAAAACCCAAATAACTAGAGTTTTAGAAAATTAAGCATGAAACATCTTTAAGTAAATATCTACAAAGTTTGTTCAAATAAAAAGCCCAGGGGTCAAAACTGGCCCTGCCCGAGGGATGTCATTGTTTTTAACTATATGTGTATAGTAAAAACTTAAAAAATCTTCTTTTAAAAAACCCAATGAGCTAGAACTTAGATGTTTTGCATGAAACATCTTCTTATGGGTGTCTACCAAGTCTGTTCAAATAAACAAATAAAAGCCCTTGGGTAAAAATTGGGCCGGGGGGTGGGGGACGGGGGCTATATACAGGTGAGCGACCTCAGGGCCATCATGGCCCTCTTGTTCTTTTAATGAAAAGTAAAATTAAAGCAGAGTTTTATTCATCATTCCAACAATTTATTACTATTCCTCTATCAAAAAAAACTCGGCATTCAATGCATTTTTACACAATATGTGCATAGCATAAAAAAGAAAGCTTCATGTTATTTGAAGTCAGATATGACATCAATAAATCAAATGACATCAGGAAAATTACTACTACATTTTGAATGTAGTTATGCATATTCTAAAAAATTATTAATTCTCTTTTATTAGCATGTTAGAATGAAACGATATATTAATTTTCTTGCATTATAGTATAATAATGCACAGATTATTGGCCTTCATGTTTATATTCTTGTGCATTTGAAATTGAACTGTGCATTATTCTACAACAATGCACTCAAAATTAATATCTATTTCTTAACCATTATGTAAAACTGAAAAAAACAAACATTTTTGTCATTGAAATTGTCATCACAAATTATTTCTTAACCCTTTCCCCCATGAGCATGTTGTGAAAAATCGCTGTTTTCACTGAAAAGTCTCCTGTAACAAGTTCAAACTGCTACGAAACTATGAAAAATGCTTCAATACTAATCAAACTTGGCACAAATGTTGACTGGACCATTGCCTTTGTAATGACATGCTCAGTCTTAAGTTTCTTGTTACCATGGCAATGAGGGGACATCTCAAAATTGCCAAAAATCACTATTTTGCCTCGATTTTTTCCATCAAAATTTATTTCAAAGTGCTGCAACTTCTCAAGGGATTGAGATAGAGTCAAAGGCTTTTCAGCGTTGGTTACACGTTACATTATGATCGACCTGGGGTCATTTTCAGCCACTCACAAGTCCA
Organism: Ruditapes philippinarum; assembly: GCF_026571515.1. Classification (NCBI taxonomy): domain Eukaryota; kingdom Metazoa; phylum Mollusca; class Bivalvia; order Venerida; family Veneridae; genus Ruditapes; species Ruditapes philippinarum. The sequence continues at coordinate 14,809 of NW_026860999.1, forward strand.
AAATTTTCTTGGCGATGAGGGGGACTCCGCCCCCGTCAAACCCCCCTAACAGAAGGGGGCACATCCCCCTTCTGGCAACCCCCTAATGTATCTTTTGGATGGAAGGCGGCGCCGAAAAAGTGTTCAATTTTTTTAGCAACATTTCTCAAAGGAAAACATGTGTTTGGGGCCCAAATAGGACATTTTTTCACTATTTGAGGTCTAAAAAAGGGGGGGGGGGTCAAAAGTGCGTTGTTTCGCGTATAAATGAGGTAAAGGGTTAAAAGAAATATTGCAGATTTTTTTTAATCAAATATTCATATTTATTCTATCCAATGTGAAATTAATAACTACATTTTACCTACCAAATAAAACTTTCAAATTGATATCCATCAAATGAGTTACCTGTACATATTCATTTCATCTAATAAATCATTATTAACTTTTCAATGTTTAGGATAATATTAAGAGGATATTTTTTCGTTTCGTGAAATATGGAATATATTTTCACGAAACATGATAAAATGCCACATATTTTCACGAGCCGGTACGGCGAGTGAAAATATGTGGCATTTTATCATGTTGAGTGAAAATATAAACCATATTTCACGAAAAACGAAAAAATGACCTTTTTATTTAATTTCATTATCAAAGAAAATGGTAACGAATCCCCTTGTTTGCTACCAACAGCAATTGTACAGCGCGCAGTAATTTATGCGTAAGCACGCGCTGTTTGGCGCTACATTGTGACGTCATGTAAACAACTCTTTAAACGTCTGTACAGCGTTAATTACTGAATTAAAGAAATTGGTGTTCGGATTAATTTTCTTAGTTAGACCATTTTCTATCATGCTAGATAGTTTTCAAAACAATATTCAAGAAAAAGTTGTTTTGTTTTTATCAGATTTTTCAAACAAAATGGCGAAAGAAGTCCCTTAAAATAAACATGAGTTTTGACTCCGCCCACTTTCATATTTATATTTCATATTTATTTTTAAAAAATATGAAATATATTTGACTGATATAGCACCATATTTCATGGGTAAAATTAAATAATATTACATATTTTCTTTCTTCTTTCCCTAAAATATAAATCATTTTGACAGATTTGGACTACTCGAAAATTGTAGGAAATATGTAAATGTACTTTAAATAAACATAAAATTATATTATAGAAATATGAAGGGGGGCGTTAATGTTGTTTTTTTTATATATCTGGAAACAACAGTCATTAAACTGAAATAATTTCTATCCGGTTATGATGATTAAATGACAGTGCAAAATATATGAAAATATGTATGATTACAGTATTTATATGGACATTAACATGAATTTTATGTGTTTTCAATTAAGATGAAAGTCTGATTGCTAAAACGTAAATGAAATGTGTGACCACAAAGTGTAATATTTGAGCCACGCCATGACAAAACCAACGTAATGCGTTTGCGACCAGCATGGATCCAGACCAGCCTGTGCGTCCGCACATTCTGATCAGGATCCAAGCTGTTTGCTATCAGTTTCTCTACTTGTATTGTAGTTTGTAAGCGAACAGCATGGATCCTGATCAGACTGCTCAGATGAGCAGACTGGTCTGGATCCATGCTGGTCGCAAACGCACTATGTTGGTTTTGTCGTGACGGGGCTCATTTAATGTTGTAGGTGGGTGACCAACAGATGGTATTAATCTCTTGTTTATACACCTTAATTATTCATGTATGTTATAAATATTCCTTATAATGTAAATAATCATCTTTATTTATATACATTTCTATACATTGTTAATCATATTTTATCATATTTAATCATTTTTTTCTGTATAGACAGAGTTTATGGGGTTATAAGGTCTTTATGTTGGTTATTTATTAGTTTGAGACTGGGGGGGGTTTAAGTTTAAGTGATTATTTTTTATAATGAAGTTCAAAACCATGACACATTGTGCAGGAGAAAAAGATAAATAAAGGAGTCTTTATGGTGCATATAGAGGCAGATTGACTAGTTTAAATATTGAACAAAAATGCAAATGTGGGAGTCTTGGGATTGAATTTCTTTTGCATATTTCTTTGCCCAGACATGTATTTGAATTATCGGTATACAGAAAATTTATGAAGCTATCTTAATGATTAAGATATTTTTATTTGTACAGGTCTATTTGGTTATATTAAAATCATTATTTTTCTTCCATTTCAGCTTTAAATAATGATCAATGGCATTCCTTGAATGTGTTGCTGAATTCAGATACAGGGGACTTAACTCTTACAGTTGACAAAGAAACAAAAGTTATTTCCCTTAAACCTTATACCCAATATGATGATTTTAGTCAACTGCTGGACTGGTCCCAGTACAAGTCAGCTATTTATTTTGGAGGTAAGGAAAAGTGTGCTACAAGGGATAATTGCATAATACAATGCCATTTGAAGACCTGTGTAATGGCTCTTATTGTTTAATACATGTTATAATGAAATATAATCTTCTAAGACACAAATTTGCAAGACATTGGTGTTTTACCCCTTACCTTGTTGTCAACCATTCTTAATTGCTAGCATAAATTATTTTTTATATTTTTTGGGTTGAATTTAAATTATTATCTTATTTAATAACAGAAAACTGATCGCATGATAGGAAAAATTAAAACAAAAAAAGGGTTTTGTTTTTAGTTTGGTAAATTTTTTGTATTTGTCCTAAAATCCTTTGGTCAAACCCATATAAATTTTTGGAAAAGTACCACCCGGGCTTATAAAATTTGGGGTTTTTATCAAAGTCCCCAATTTATGTTTTTTGAAAAAATGCACACAAGGGCACTAAGGGTTGTCTAATATATGCCTTAAACTTGTCATTGCTTCAAACCAAATTTAAAGGGAAAACATTAAAAGTAAGTTGAGAACAGCGTTTGTTTATACTAAAAGTGTTGATATTATAGAGATGCCAGTATTAGAACAATTGCCAAAATATTTAAAAATATGTTTTAATTTCATAAATATAAATACTGTACTAAGATTTTTTGTGACAAAACCATATTATAAGACAGCATGTACGGTATTACTATCATAAATCAAGTGTTTTATTTCTGTTTAATTATATTGTTATTGCAGGAACAGACCCAAACACATTATTCTCAGATAGTTACCCACATTTTATTGGTTGTTTGAGGGATATAAAGTATACTAACAAAGACGAGAAACATGTATCGGTACCGATTGAAACCCTGGAAGGAGTACAGGAGGGATGTATAGATAAGTGTACCAACAACCCGTGTCATCATGGGGGACAGTGTATTAACACATATAGTGAGACAATCTGCGACTGCTTCAGTACAGACTATCAAGGACCTTACTGTTCAGAGCTAGGTAAACTTTATGTTTAATTTAAATGTCTTTGATGCTACATTTCCTCAAATCAGTCAATCACAACTAAGTTATGGTGTAAAGTAGAACTTTGTCCACTCGAACTCGGAAGGCCCGTGCAAACTTGTTCGAGAGATGGGTAGTTTAAACTAAACAGAGTAGAACAATATATATTTATGTTGTAGGGATTTTGCTTGGATTAGACAATGAGTTAAATAAAAGGGAGGTATTTGAAAACAAAGTTTTACTGAATCATTATTTCACTTACTATAACCTGTCTCTGTATGGCATGTTATGGTTTTATGGTTTGCTTTTCATTTGATTACTAGCATGGAGATATCCTTGCCATTTACCTTCCCTAAATTCATTATTATTTACTGCAGTATTTATACAGTTTCACAATAACAAAACTCTTAATGATTGTAGTTTAAAAAAACCCAAAAAACAATGTTATATTCTTATTGCACTTTGAAGGGCAAATATTTTCCTAAACTGTTTTCCTATTACTTTTTGCATATGTGTACTAAAAAAAGAAAAGTACCTATTTGTTCACGCCACATAAATGCCAACAATGCTTGCATTAATCTAGTTTCCTATTATTTCCACAAGATATTTACACTTTGCTGCAGTTTTTGCACCTTTGGTGTAATTTTATGAGACTACAGGGACTTTGTTCTGGCTTTTAATATTGGCATACACATTCTGTTTATCATATGGGATTTTATTTAGTATAAGAAAATGATGTATCCTGCCTTAGTTAATTGACTGAGAGAGTTATTGAATAACAATTTTGTCCAGAGACAAATAAACTGTGTAATTTATGAAAATTCAAAACATTACCATTGTCAAAATATTGCAATGTCTGTATCTTAAATAATATTCTAGTGTTTGTTACAAGTTTAATGACTGTTCACAGCATTAATTTAGATCTGTCCTGGCAGTCATTCAGTGTAACAAGTGTGTCTCATAAGCATTGTTTAGTATAATGTGCTATACACAGAAGTACCAGAATTTAGTATGTTAGTACCCATGCACTTCAGCATTATGAAACATTATGCAAGCCAAGGAAAACATGCCTTTATACAACCTAAATACAAGTCTTCTTTTGTGTCAAGGGATTAGATGTCCATAGACCAGAACTTACATTTTGTCAAAAAAATATACATTATGTATAATGTTACTGTACATATTCTTTACAAAATTTTTAAAAAAACTGAAAAGGACACAAGCTGAAGGAAAGCATAAAAATGCGAAGAATGCAATTGTCACCAAAGTAAAGTCTTTTAACAGTTAAAAAAAAAGATTATACTATTAAATAAAACTAAAGTACTAACATGATTTCTGTATTTTGTACACTCATTGTTTTTATGTTGTATGTGTTATAGGACCATCTACAGTGACACTGCGAGGTTATGAGTGGCTGACATACAACCTGCATTGGTATGACCAGAACATACTGTCAGAAAAAATGAGACTTAGTCTAGAGTTTAAGGTACCACAATTTATTTGATTTTCTCATAATTAGTTAATATAAGCTGCACCATGACAAAACCAACATAGTGCGTTTGTGACCAGCATGGATCCTGATCAGACTGCGTGGATGCGCAGGCTGGTCTGGATCCATGCTGGTCGCAAACGCACTATGTTGGTTTTGTCAATTGGCGCTGCTCAATTTTGATTAAACAATACTTTATTTGATTTTCTCATTATCTTGATTTATTGACCATGAGCAGAGAAGAGAGACGCCATTTGGAATGCTAGTGTCATTTAACAATTGATTGAAACAGATTTAAAAGCAAGTTAAATTAATTAAAACATGCCAGTTCCATCATTTTATATCCCTCCACTGTTGATGACATCATGGAACTATGTTGGTTAGATGATACTTCCCTAATGATATTGTCAGATTGGGTTGCTCCCTAGACATTTAAGGAGCTTGGTTTATAATTACAAAATTAATCACAGCCCCTTTTACTGCAAAATCACATTAGTGGCAGCCCCTTCTATTGGAATATCAAATACAAAAATTGATATTTTTGTCATGTTTCTCCAGTTGTCATGAATAGAATGATTGTTATTTAGTATGCATGACTTTAATTAACTGATTATTAAGTGCATTACATAGATTTTTTAATCAATCTTATTTTTCAATTAGTGCACCTGATGTTTGATTGATCATTTTTAACTTGAAATTTTAGACTTGATAAGAATGATTTACTTGAATAAATCTGCTTTGATGCAAATTAATTGCTTTTGATTTGTAGAGGGAGTGATGAATGTTATAAAGTAAAGAATGTTAAAAAATATTTTGTTTTGTACAAATATAATACACAAAATTGTAATTCATTTTTTTAATGAGATTTATTTCTCTTTTTTTCTTGTTTTTTATTTTTATATCAGCTAATTAGTCCATGTTGATGTATTCACTGAAATAATATCTGGCAAGGTCATGCACAGGCTTCTATGAAAGTTTATGTTCATTATCATAAGTGTTGTTTAAATAACTAGATTTAATGTACAAGAATAATGGTAGCTTTGAAAAAAATCTCACAAAACTTTAATTGTTTGAGAGCTTAAAGCAATAATAATATAGCCATATGGCATCAATATGATATAGAGCCAAGTGTGACCAGACTATGCTATGTGGACAAAGCTAACTTTAGTGTTTTAATACTTGACTAATAACAGACTGATCCACAGTTCAAAACAGGCAGGCCCATAACAATTTTTCAATTTTTTTAAAGCAGTAATGGAGCTGATGTTCAATAATTTCAATAAGATCAAGTCCAGTATTGGTTTATTATTTTAATCATAATGTACACGTTTGTATATTTTGTATTTTAATCATAATGTATATAATTATGTTTGTATATTTCTTATTTTATAATTTTGTATATGATAATGTTTGTATATTTTGTATGTTAATCATAATGTATATATGTTTGTATAATTTTATGTAGACAAGTAGAGGATCTGGTGTGTTGTTCTACGCAGCTGGTGGCACCCCCTATCATAGTCATGTGACATCCTCAGTGCATGCTGGGACAGTTCAAGTGTCTGTTGGTTTAGGAGATGAAGATATTCAAGTTGAAGCTGGCATTGGAATTAATGATTACAGGTACTATTTGTTGATTTGTTGCCATCATTCATTTTATAAAAGTTTACTCAAATCTACTGTAAAACACTCCCAGCAAGAACTTGACTTTGGATCATACTATTTTCTTTCATCATTTTGTCTTGTCAATAACACAAACTTCAAATTGTTGAAACAGATTACCGGTCAAATTTGTATGAAACTTTATCTTATTTTAACAAAGACAAATACATCTTTAGTTGTGGACTTTAAAACTTGTACCTTTTTAAAGTCAACAAAGTTTTTGATTCTTGTGTTTTTGTATAATACCAGTGCAGTTGTCAGTCACTTAATTACAATAATAATTTTCATACGACTAATTGTAACATTTCAAAACACATTGTGAACACATAATTTTGAAATTGTAAAAAATAAGGAATTTCATTGTGAAGTTTTTGCAAGGTTACAGAGTGTTTTTCAGGCTACTTTTTGCTGCATTTTCATATCTTATATCAAAAGTTTTACTGTATTATAAATTATATAAAATGCAAATAACATAGAGGTGTGCTTTTTAGATTTATATAAATTTAATTGTTGTTGATAAACAGAAATGTGTGGGAAAACTCGGCCTTAATGTTTTGTCAAACACTTGTTTATATTTACACTGTACACTTTGCACTAGTATCTAAGTTTTAATAAGAATATAAATTTGAAAGATGAATCATACATATCAATTGATATACTTTTATAAAATAGTAGGTAACTAATTATGAGTTTATGTTATAAGGAAACATTTTACTAGTTATCAAATGTATTTGCTATGTGCTGCATTCTCAATTAAGTCACAAACCTGAAGATGATAAAAAAATTGGTGAACCATTCTCAATAATTAAGATGTTAAAATGTTGGACTTAGAAGATGCTCTTCAGCTTAATGTTTTCACATTTTGAAATCAGTGACTTTTCATAGAATAGTTCAAGTGTGATCTCGCAATTTATGATTACCGGTATGCAAAACACTTGGGTTGAATATTTTTATGTTAAAAGCAGCTTGCCCTGGTTTGAAAAAAGATCATTCAGTCATAACATTTTGTAGCCCATATTCATAACATACAGTACATTTTAGAAATATGTTCTTTTGATAACAAATTACCTTTATTGACCTAAAGGTTATGATGAAATATCTTCAGCATTAAGAAACTTCCAGGGATAGAATGATAGTAGACCCCTGCAGTTTCTTGCTGTTGAATTCTTTACAGAAATATTTTTGTCAAGCCTAATGTTTTTCCTACTTTTTCACTGCATAATTTTAACTAATTTTAACATATAATTTCTTAATATTTTTTAATATTTCTACAATAGTAAATGCTGAAAATTTTCTAAAATTGCTTGTAAAAGTAGGTTAAACAACTAAAATCATGTTTTCCTATCACAAATATTAAAAGTGTATGAATTTTACTTTTACCATTAACATTTGGTTTGCTTTCAAATCACATCATTGCATAATTTCTCATTCAACCATCAAGCCCAAAACGGTAAGCCATTCTTAACATACGATGCATTTTGAAACCTTCATAGCTTCAGTTGGTCAAAGTTTTTGCACCAAATCTATGAACACTTGGTTTATATTATTTTTTATAGAAATTTTATTTTTTATTCTCATATGCTTGCATTGTGAGATTCTTCTATGGTAGCTAACTTGAAGTGATACAAATTAATTTCATAGCAAGGCTGAAGTTATAAAAAATATTCTTATCTCAAACTCAGATCTCAGGTATTTGATTGGTCAGAAACAGGCACAGAATGTGAATTGACCAATGGAAACCCTGAGATTCAAGCTTAATCTCAGGAAAAGTTTATTTTGTATTTATTGCATCAAAAATAGGTACAATGTATTACTTTTTGACATCAATAGAGAGCTAGTCCTGTTTGCCATCCCTGCAGTATGACCAGGCTCATACTGTTAAACGTTTATTTTGATGTCATAAGGCAAGAAAAATGTAGAGCCAGACCGGACTGGATCTCAGGACCTTCAGAATACCATGCCATTGCTCTACCAACTCAACTATGTTGCATTTTAAGCATTGACTCCCCAAAATATTATTTTTTGACATTTACTTTGTGATGCTGTCAATATCAAATTCAAAGCTGAAATTTAATTTTCTTTACCTTCATCATTCTGTATCAAAGCAGCAGTATGTAGCATCCTGCATTATCACTCATTCACTTGTATACACCTAGGTGGTGATTGTTGAAGGCATTTCTGCGTGGTTAAATAAATGCTTTATAATCAACCCCAAAATAAAGATAATTTCATATTTAAAGGGATTTAAAAGCATTATTTAGTACCAAACCTAAATTCTTCACAAAATAGACATTTGGAATAAATAAGATATGGCCATTTATTCTCATTACAAATGATAGACTTGAGTGATAATGTTTTGATTACACATAATAACAAAGACATTTTTTTGAAATTTATAAATGGGAAATTATTTTTTGCAGTTTTGTGTCACATCAAGTTAGCTCATCTGTTTATTTTATTATGTTTACAATAATATAATTATGCATTGTTACAAAAATGTTATCTTTTTCTGTGTATTCATATGGGCATGTGATGGAAAAAATATAATATGAATGAATAGTTTTATTTTGTATAATCTTCATATAATTTTAGTTTCCTGTCTGATTATGAATGAATAGTTTAATGTCATACATCTGTAAATGATGTCAGTTATATTTGAAGTGTTATAGATAAATAGATTGATTGACATTGATAAAATTATAGAATAGTATGATTTATTAATATGAAATTTTACTGTAAGTTTTTGTTATGACAATATCCTTGCATGGAGAGATAAATCTATTATTACTGTCATGTATATTTTCTACTGATTGTATTCAGTCTTATTACAACATATCATTATGTATCTGTAAAACTGACTTTTTTGTTCATATATTTCTTTGGGCTAGTTTGATTTTAAGTTGAATATGGAAGTTATTTTATGCAGTTTGTCAATTAGCTTCAAAATCCATGTTGTTTCAAATGTTATTCAGCTTGAGTGCTCATGTTTAAAAGTAAAGAACAACGTTTGTTAACTGTGAAATCGCTTTTTCAATTCACTGAAGGCTTCTTTATGCAATAGGTCACATGATCAAAAATGAAATATCTGCATTTTACTATCCAGGTTGATTTCTTTATAAACATTTGACATTGACATCATGTATTGAAATTGGTCAGGGTTATGCCAACAATTGAATATTTTTTTAGACTCTCAGTTTAGAATTAATTGAATATGTTTTTACATGTGCTATTGATAAATTTTTGAATTATTCCAATGAAATAAATTTTAGTAATATAAATAAACTTGACAAAAGCAGTATGATTAGTCAAAAAAGAATAAACTGGATTTTGTGGCCAATTGAAAGTATTATTTTTTTTGTATTCAATTTTTTCATTAATTTTAAAGAGTAAATTGTTAGTAAGGCGTTTAATTTTCAAGTTTTTCTTCTAATCTTTTTCAGACAAGTTCCGTATGTAGTAAAAATGGGCAAATACATATGCACCCTTTTTAACTTTCCAATTTTTGCTGTCACAAGCTTTTAAAATGCTTTATTTTAATTTCAAACTACTAGCAATAAATAGCCTGAAATTGTCACTTCACAAAACCAAGATTTGATGGGTATTGTGAAAAACTGTTCTCTTCTTCCATCCAAACTATTTATAAAGTTCCATATTTTATTTTACCCCATATTTTATTCCATTATCATCCCAGACATATGTTTAGTGTCCAATCTTTAGATATCCTCTTAGAAACTTACATGTATATCCAAACAGTGAAAAATATTGTTTTGATTCAAATCAGAAAATTTTTAATCAAATATATCCATTATTTTAGTGATAAATAAACAAAATTCCTGGATGGAAGTGAACCTATAACTTAATACAGCATGTTATGTACTTTAATTTGTCAATATCCACGTAGAATAGCTGTCTAAGCTTTAAACCAATTTATAGTTTTCCATGATGCATACTGTATAAATTATATCTAACATTTATATTTATATTATTCAAAACATTGATTTTAAATAATTTGTAAACCAATAAGTTTATTAAAAATGGAAAATGGTTTAGTATTGATCTGATCTATTTACAGTAGGATTCCATGGATATCTTTACAGTGTTTAATGAAATACTGCTTCCATAACTTTCTATGGTGGCACATTTATGCCATTTTCTTGTCTTTGCCCCTCAAAAGTCAAAGCTGCTCACAGGAAGACACAATATATTGTAGGCAAAAGAATAATATTTTAATAGGCGAAGGCACAAGTTTTTTTTTGTAAAAGTAATGTTGACGGGTGGAAGTCTTTGTATCGACGCCCTATATTAATTTTGTTGTGTCTTTGTGCCCGAAAGTCAAAGACATGATAATTTGCCAATTTATCGATTCTTCATTGCATCGTGTCTTCAACCCGAAAGTCGAAGACATGATAAATTGGGCAACACGATGGCATGAGAAATATAGGTTGCCGATACTGAGATTTCTATCCGCCAACACGATATTTCTGCAGAAGAAGATCTTTTTGTGTCCTCGCCTTTTAAAATATTGTTATTTCACCTTAAATATATTGTGCCTTTGTGTTGGCGCCTTTTAAAATATTGTTATTTCACCTTAAATATATTGTGCCTTTGTGTTGGCGCCTTTTAAAATATTGTTATTTCACCTTAAATATATTGTGCCTTTGTGTTGGCGCCTTTTTAAAATATTGTTATTTCACCTTAAATATATTGTGCCTTTGTGTTGGCGCCTTTTAAAATATTGTTATTTCACCTTAAATATATTGTGCCTTTGTGTTGGCGCCTTTTAAAATATTGTTATTTCACCTTAAATATATTGTGCCTTTGTGTTGGCGCCTTTTAAAATATTGTTATTTCACCTTAAATATATTGTGCCTTTGTGTTGGCGCCTTTTAAAATATTGTTATTTCACCTTAAATATATTGTGCCTTTGTGTTGGCGCCTTTTAAAATATTGTTATTTCACCTTAAATATATTGTGCCTTTGTGTTGGCGCCTTTTAAAATATTGTTATTTCACCTTAAATATATTGTGCCTTTGTGTTGGCGCCTTTTAAAATATTGTTATTTCACCTTAAATATATTGTGCCTTTGTGTTGGCGCCTTTTAAAATATTGTTATTTCACCTTAAATATATTGTGCCTTTGTGTTGGCGCCTTTTAAAATATTGTTATTTCACCGTAAATATATTGTGCCTTTGTGTTGGCGCCTTCAAAAGTTGAAGATAAGACATGATAAGTGAGTATATTATCATGTCTTTATGTCTTCGCCTTTGACTATTGAGGGACGAAGACAAGAAATGGCAGAAATTAGACACCATATCTTTCTGAAATAGCTTTAGGGAAGGCTTAATAGATAAATAATCACATAATTTATGTGCATTTAATTGTATTTTTGTCAGTTTTACATAATATATTGCCCCTTGTGGTGGAGGGGTTGCCTTTATGGGTTGTGGCATCAGAATTGCAGTCACCAAGTTATCCTGTATTATAAGAGCCGATTAAATGGGTCCGAATTACTTGAGTCTATGCATCTCTAGCAGGTGAGGTGGTTTTGACCCCTGATGTTTCTTTAAGTTTCTAACATCTGATGTTAGGCAAAATCGTCTTTCCTGTTTGGGCCCCATATAACCTAGACGGTGATTGTCCGCTGTAAAACCAACCAAGCAAACAAACAAACATAATATATTAAACTGTCAGATTTAGCTTACAGTAATTCTGAATGATAAATAAATTCTATATCTATTTTTTTCATTTTAAACTTGGTTAAAACAACTAAAACAAAATTGTTGAGTACTGTTAATTTTTACTATAATCTACCAGACTCATACTTTGTTTTTAATTGGAGGGGGTAAATTATAACAGCTTTTATTGTATTGGCTGTTGTCTATAGACTAAATACTAGATTGCAGCTTTTTACCTTTATAATCCAGTATGATTGAAGGACTATGTCCAGAGCTTCCATTTTTTATTGTTTTTTTTTTTTATGAAGGAGATTTAAAATATTTTTGTCATGTCTGTTGTCAGCAAACTGTTGTCAGCGAAGTGTTGTCAGCAAATTGTTGTGATGTCACATTCTGTGGTAGATATAGGGAACAATAGAATTATGATACCCTGTTTTTGTTTTATCTAAATGTGTATGATCATAGAAATAATGTTTTTGTGTTGTTCTTTTTCATTGAACAAATTTAATAAAAGTCATACATTTAAAGCTAAAACATCCTTAAAAAAAAACAAAGAAAGTAAATTAATCAATATTTATATATTACAATATTTAAAACTTATTATCAAAAATGTTAGAATTATTCTATTCAATGTGCTCTGCATGTTTGAATCTGAATATTTATGTTCTTGCATTATATAAAATCCAGATGAATGTTTTATATACATGTATTGTTTCCTGCATCTTGAAAGTTTGATATGAATTAGTTTACCATTTACATAATCATGATATCATAAAGTCAAACATCTACCCTCACCTGTTATATACATCATGTTCAATTACACTTTTTAACAATATCCGATGCAGGTAATATACAGTCAGTTTCAGGATGTATTCCATCCATCCAAACATTTGTAAATTCTACTCTTTTAGTCTCTTTAGGTTAATTTGTCTCTTTAGGTTAATTAAAACAAATATAAGAAATAACATGACATGCAAATATTTGCCATTAATTTACTAGCAATATTTTGCACTATATTAATCACTGATTACAGATGGCATAATCTGACGATTGTTCACAATATGAGGAAGGTGTATGTATATCTGGATGGACAGGAACATGTTCGTGATATTCTAGGACCATTTTACCACCTTGCACTTCATCCTAAAATATTCATAGGTGGAGGAGATGACTTTGTTGTGACAAGAGGTAAAAAAAATATAACCAAAAGTTATCAGCCTTTGCCACCAGCATAGAGCCAGGCCAGCCTGCACTTCCGTGCAGTCTGACCAGGCTCTATACTGTTGGCAGCTCAATTTTTGTATTTTGATATTAAAATCCCTTGAACTTTGAATGGACTGTTTCAAATTCAAAGCTGGACAGATCCGTTATAGAAATATAACAGGTTATGGGTTAAATTCTGTTTTGTAACACATCATAATATTAAAACCGTTATTCAAGGTTGTATTTAGTTTTGGTGAATCGAAATGTTAACCCATGTCAGCTATGACGTATTATAACTATTTACAGTGAAGAAACTATCCAACTGGCGTGCTTATTGTCAGTGCTTCCATTCTCTACACCTTGAATAATGAATGCATCAATGGAAACCAGGGTATTTGTTCTGTTGGCATTCAGACCCCAGTCAGAAACAAAAGTCTCTATATTCATATCCAGTTGACAATTTAACTATGTGTATGTTATATAACTTTACGTAATGATATGAAAGGTAAACAAGGATTTCATGATGATTCAAGTAGTTTGTCTTTCCCAACGGCACGCCTTTTATGAATGAATTGCGTTCTAAGGATGACGTCATTTTACCATTATGAATGAAGTTTGTAAGTTCAAACGCTACTATAAGAGTGCGTAATGAGAGTATCAGTTTTCGTAATTTCTGTTCTGAAAATAAATGACATTTAATATGCAAGAAAAAGAATCAAACACTGGCTTTCGTTACAGACGGGAATATCTAGCTCTCGGGTAATTGTTTAGCGAAAACTCGGCAGAGCCTCGTTACGGCCGGAAACAGTTATCCTCGAGCTAGATATTCCGGTCTGTACTGGCAGCCGGTGTAAGATTCTTATATTATGTTAATCAGAATGGAAATATAAATGTGGTATTGAATATTTCAGGTTTACAAGTAACTCAGAACTTTGTTGGATGTCTCAAAAATGTGTACATAAATGAAGTGTCTGTGCTGCATCAGATGGTAGAGAATAATCCTGCTGTTGTTTATCAAGGTGGTGGCTCAATGCAGCCAGAGTATACATGTACTGAAGTTGTTAACATTCCTATATCATTTCCAACATCGGCATCAAAACTTCGTATTACAAAAACAGAGGAGATGAGCACAAACTTTGAGATAGAGTTTGATTTTAAGTCGGTACGTAAGGAGGCGGTGCTTGTGTATATGGACATGGAGGATAAAGATTATACTACTGGTTACCATTTTGGATTTATTGAGGTAACCGGAACTACATTTGTCATTATTTTGTGATTGAATTTGTAATGTAGGATATTTAACAATGATTTTAGCATGATTAGATACTATGTTAGCAATTTTTGTGTTCTAAGAAACTGATGGTATTGTTAAGGATATTTGGAGCTTTCATACAGTATGCTTTAAGTTTGAGGGATTTAAGGGTTGGTTTTATGTCATACCAACACAGTAAAGGTCATTAGGCAACTATCCAGCATTTTTGATGGCGGAAGCCCTCAGGTGCCTTTCTGTGCTTTTTTTCAGGCTCCCAAATAGAACCACAGATGTTCTGTAAGCTAGATGTATATAATGGCATATTCTGGAAGGATATATTAATGGCATAGACTGGAATTATATTCATGGAATAGTCTTGATTTATATTATTGGCATAATCTGGTTGTATATTAATGGTATAATCTGGTTGTATGTTAATGGCATAGTCAAGGATGTGTATTAATGGCATAGATGAGCAAGTACATTGTATATTAATGGCATAGCCTTATTATGATTACTGTAGATTTGATGACTAAACATTAAACTGAATTCTTTTTTCTTATAGGTATGGTTACACCAAGGTCAGCCCAACCTGCGATTTGTTGGCTCAATGACTTCAGAGGATCGTTCCCAGAACTTGAGTTTACCAAACATTGTCAATGATAACAAGTGGCACAGTCTGCAACTATCATTTAAAGATGGGTGAGATTTTTATTCATTTTAACCATGACAACAAGTTTCGTTAATGATAGGCTGCATATCTTACTTTATTAAGAAAAGAGTGCAACTAAACTTCTGTGAAATTATGGTAAAATCATATAAAACTCAAGTCATCATTTAATTATTTCTGTGATTTTGTTTTCAGGGCAGCCAAACTGAAGGTTGATGGTAACTCAGTAACAAGTAGAAACTTCCGTAGACCACTGGAGATTGGAGCTAATATAATTGTTGGATATGGTTACAATAAATATAAAGGTACATGTATAAGGACTCATCATTTTTTGTAGTCTAATAACATGTACTTCATTTTTATTCTTAGCCCAATTTGAATGAAAAGTGTTGTGAAGCTTTTAATTTTTGGGTCATTTTTCACAATAAAAATGGCTATTCTGGGAACACAGGTGGAGGGAATGATCTGAAAATTTGCACACAAGTAATAAGGGCAAACCCACATAAAATGATACACAAACGACTGAAAAATATTTCCAGTCTATCGTGTCAAAAAACCTCAGTGGAGTCCCTTTAATGACTTAAGAAAACATTGAAAGTCTTGTAATTTCATTGTTTAGTTTGTATTTGATAAATTTATTTCATGTCCTTATTTCAAAATTTCAGACAGTGAAGGATTTGTGGGTTGTATTAGAACGCTGAAAGTTCAAGGTCAAGGACAGGATGCCCTTGACCTTATACAGACTCGGGCAGCATCTGGGCTTATCATTGATGGGTGTAACATTACAGATTATTGTAAAGGAAACAGAATGTGTAAACATGGAGGAATATGCCTGTCGGAGTGGAAGGGTGTGGCATGTGACTGTACTGAAACATTTTACACTGGAAGGGCATGCCATTTTGGTAAGTACTTTAGATATAACAGATAAAATATATATTTATCAGAGAAATGAAAAAGCTGAGAGTTTTATTTATTTTACTAATATCATGTTTTTAAATCTTTAATTCAAGATGATAAATATTTAAAAATAATCATGAAATTAGCCTTTTTACATGCATTACCGTATAACTGGTTATTTCTGGGGATAGCTAATTTCTTATATATTTTGCGGGTCCCTTCCGACCGCAATAATTAAATTCGTAAATATTTCGTAGTTATATATGTAATTTACCGTGTTTGTCACTTTAATTTACCTGTTAAATTTATCAATACTCACTTCCCCCTGGTAGCATCTAGCTCTAGTGAAAATCGTCTATTATTATGCTAGAAACGTTGCAAAATAAACTGTATTGTATTATTGTATTGTATTGTATTGATAAATAAATGTGAGATTTATCGCGTAATAACTTTATCCAGATTGTGTTTGTAAGCTGTCAATTTAATAGAAAAATGCAGAAATTAAATAAAATAAAAGGTTTTTATGAAAAACGCAGAAATTAAATTTGCAAAAATTAATATTCAGTCTAACTTGCCCATGCGACCACGTGTATTAAGCGACTTTTGTCTTAAACGACCACTTTAAATTCCCCCCGATCATTTTCTCTCTATATCTTTAATGTATTAAGCGACTTTTGCTCAACGCGACCAGCGACCCCTAATTAGTCACCTAATTGAAATAAAGCTTTTCATTAAACGACCACTTTTACCTGTCAAGTAATTGTGTTTTAAGAGAATGCCGCCTTGTAATGTGACAAGTGTCAACAATCAAAACACAACAAATAAACGTGTGAAAATCTCTATTTCCCAAACCGGTTTAGCGTATGCAAATGAAGGTAAGTATACGCGTGACGTGTATTATCCAATAATATCAGATAAACAATGCAACGCTCCAGCCCTACTGAGATGGTGAATACGCTTGGCTTGTTGACATTTAGACTGCATTGAATTGACCTTGAACTTGATCAGCAGTTAAATTTATCGTAACAATTAGATGTAGTTTGTTCATTTCAAATGAAAAAATGCACAACACAAAACATCTTCACTATTAGGGTTTTCGTGTTGGAGACAAGGAAAAACAACGGAGAAGTTAACAAATTCTAGAAAAAATGTCAAACATGTACGTAATGGATCAAAACTGTTTTGCACCCCGTTTTGTCAATAAATATCAGAAAGTTATTTTTTACATTTGCATCCATTTACATTATCGGAGCGTACTAATTATTCAACATTTATATAAAAATGAAGTTAAAAAGCATTCCTACCGCATAAGAAAGATGTCATTTATAAATTTTGACTTTTATATCATGCTGACTGTCTTAAGGGACCGTTTCATAAAGCGACCGTTTTGGGTGTTTCCCTTGCGCGGTCGCTTAATACACGTTTGACTGTAATCATTTTCAGTCCCAAAACGCAAAAATTTGCACCCGCAGAAATAACCAGTTATACGGTATAAGATATTAAAAATGTCATTTGCTTTTATATTCCAGCCAAATACAAGGGATCTTGTGATGAGTATTTCCAGTCTGGGGTCAATGAGTCAGGGGTCATGCTGATTGACCTTGACGGGAGTGGATCTATGGATCCGGTATATGCTGAATGCATTATGGGATTCGAGAAAAATTATGACTTCTTCGGGAAAACAGTTGTGGAGCATAATTTTCAACCAAATACAACAGTTAGAGGGAAAATGATGAGAGATATGAAGAAATATATTGAATACAGGTTTGTAGATCAAAAGCATTATATTTCCTTGTTAGTCCCCTACCGGTTTACCGGAGGGGACTTTAGGTTTACCCTCCGTCCGTCTGTCCGTCTGTCCGTCCGTCTGTCCGTCTGTCAGTCCGTCAGTCCGTCCGTCCACAAAACTGGATCCCGCGATAACTTGAAAAGTACTGAAAATATTTTTATGAAACTTGGTATATGGATAGATGGCAGTATGGAGATTATGCACGTCTTTTTCTTTTCTTCCTATGTTGAAAATTCTGGTTGCTATGGCAACAAATAGGCTGAAAATATGGCAAATTTTACACATAAATACCGGTTTACCGGAGGGGACTTTAGGTTTACCCTCCGTCCGTCTGTCCGTCCGTCTGTCTGTCTGTCAGTCCGTCAGTCCGTCCGTCCACAAAACTGGATCCCGCGATAACTTGAAAAGTACTGAAAATATTTTTATGAAACTTGGTATATGGATAGATGGCAGTATGGAGATTATGCACGTCTTTTTCTTTTCTTCCTATGTTGAAAATTCTGGTTGCTATGGCAACAAATAGGCTGAAAATATGGCAAATTTTACACATAAACTGGATCCAGTGATAACGCAAAAAGTACTGGAAATATTTTTATGAAACTTAACATATGGGTAGATGGCAGTCTTGAGATTATGCACGTCTTTTTCTTTTCTTCCTATGTTGAAAATTCTGGTTGCTATGGCAACAAATAGGCTGAAAATATGGCAAATTTTACACATAAACTGGATACAGTGATAACGCAAAAAGTACTGGAAATATTTTTATGAAACTTGACATATAGGTAGATGGCAGTCTTGAAATTATGCACGTTTTTTTCTTTTCTTCCTATGTTGAAAATTCTGGTTGCTATGGCAACACATAGACTGAAAATATGGCAAATTTTACACATAAACTGAATCCAGTGATAACTCAAAAAGTACTGGAAATATTTTTTATGAAACTTGACATATGGGTAGATAGCAGTCTTGAGATTATGCATGCCTTATCTGTTCTTCCTATTTTGAAAAAATATCAGTTGCCTTGGCAACAAATAGGCTTAAAACATGGCAAATATAACAATATTTGTGATTAGTCAAAAAGAGCTGAACATTTTTATGAAATTGCATCTTTAATTCAAGAGCATTAAATTCTTTAAGAATTTTGCTTTTAAAATGGTATATTTTGGTAACAGGGATGTTTCAAATATTAACTTTAGAGTGTCTTTCAGTCCGTCTGTCTGTCTGTTCATAAAAACTGTATCCTGTGATCACTTTTAAAGAACTTTTCCAACAATTTTTTTTTAAAATAGAGAAAAATTGAAACATTATTGAATGGCCAATGGCCCTTCAGAATGTTGATAGGGTTCTAACCGGTAGGGGACTTATGGATTGCTTGCAATAGTATGATAATTGCTTGTTATCTTTTAATTAAACCATCAAACTTTTTAAATATATAATGGCAAAATTCTCAAATAGTGCATAATATGTGATTTAGAAATTTGAGAAACAGATGTGAAAGAAAGCATTATCATTATATGAAAAAAGGCATGTTAGCTTCTTCCTAGATAATTATTACATTGAAGACATTTTATTGTCCCTCAGGTGACTTCAATGTGTCTGACCATTCTTTTTGACATAGATGTAATTGTTATGATACTGTTTATTTCAGGGAAATGAAAAGGGAACATTTAATGAGACTTGTTACAGAATCAGCATGGTGTGAACAGCACATTAGATATGACTGCCAGTACTCTCCTCTCAGGTAAAAAAATCTGGATTATCCATCGGAAACATTAATCACAACAAAAAGTACATAAAAATTGCAGAATCTTTTTGATTGAGGAGTAATGAAATAGTGAACATCCTTCATGCACCCTAGCACTGGCTTTAGCGGTACTTAAAAGTGCTGCAATCAGTGATCCTGAAGGACCAGAAAAATATAACAACACTGAAGTAAAGTAACTTAGCATTTCTAAAGTAATCCATTCCCAATCTCTATAAATTCTTATTTTTCCCAAGTAAAATGTTGTTAATAACCATCTTTAATTAGTGAGGTGTTCCCTATTGTATACTTTTATTTCAGACTGGGAATTGATACCTGGTTTACAGCTGCTAATGGTGAGATGGTAGAATATCTAGGTACCAATAATCCAGGACACTGCTCCTGCTCACTGACCAATAACTGTGCCGGGGCTGACCGCTGTAATTGTGATAACAGTATGTACTTTTGTGAAATGTACTCTATTCAGAAAAGTTATTTTTAGCATACCCAACACAAAATGATTGTTTTATAAAATGATTGACTTTTATTGGAAAAATAGAAATCTCTTGGAAAAACTCATGAACAGGTAGGTTAAAGATAAAATATTTGCCCTGTGATTTCTACCAAGCTTTTTCAAGACATGATCATGTGGTTTAAATTTACTCTTCCCTGTGGGTCACTTGTTTTGCATAGGGTTATAATAAAAAACAAACAAATCTTCTTAAAATCTAAAACATCTTGATTTTAGATATTTGACTTGTTTCACCATGTAGTTTATTCTTATAATCATTGCTTCCAGGTCAAAATATCGGTCCACATGGCTCACATGGTTTGCTGAAAATTAACTTTACTTCTTATCTCATAAAGTTACTCTCACTCAAACATGAGATAAGAGAAGTTGCAGACTTCAAAATGGTCAATTTCATTAAAATCATATCCTAACTAAAGCTCCACTACCATTCACTTGGTAGGTAGCTTTGTATGTAGCATGGAGTAACAGTGGAGTAACAGTGGGAAAATGATGGTCTGATTTTAATGAGATTGCATACAGGTGACTGATAAAAAGCCCTTAAAGGCTCTGAGGTATTATTTCTTGAATCATGACTCATGTATGTTTTATGTAATATAATGTTTTACATAATTGTATTATAGAAACAATGATAGTACAGTTTGATGAAGGTACAAACACTGTAAGAAGACAATTACCTATAATAGAGATGACAATAAAACAGGATGATGATCCACTGACACCTGGTACAGGAAACATGACTCTAGGACCTCTCATCTGCTGGGGGAACAGTGAGTAAGCTATCAAATACATCTACTGAAAAAACATTTTATTATTACGTTGTTGGTTGTTTGCTTGGCTTTCATTTACTTAGACACTGTAAACAGAACTTTCTGTCTTTGCTACTACCTGTCACTGAGCGGTTGCCATTAAGGGTTTAGGCATCAGAATTGCAACCACCATTTATCCCTGTATTATCATAAGAGGCGACTAAATGGGTTCAAATTACTGGAGACTATGCATCTCTTAGCATCGGCAGGTAAGATGGTTTTGAACCCTGGTGTTGCATTAAGTTTGTAACATCTGAGGTTATCCAAAATCATCTTCCCTGTTTTGGTGTCATAATTATGACCTAAATTGTTTTGGTGCACCTTTAAACCGAACAAACTGTCTTTACTGGTTGAGGAGAATCGCAAGGATTTATGACTGGGAACTCTTAAACCTGCGTAGATTCCTGACATAAAAAGATTGAAAATGTTAGAAGGATAGATTAATAACTCATGGAGTGTTGTAATTATTACTCTTTATGGACAAATTAGCTTAAACTATTATGTTGGTTTTAATGAAAAGTAAGGCATGAAATTTAAACGTTCAGTTTTTACTATAGAAACTGAGATTGATTTTATCTTTTAAGAAATATGTCAGAATAATCTTATTAATATAAAAGTTACTGAAAAGTCTGGATTTTAGTTTTTGGTTTATGTATAACCATAGAAGCAGATATTCTTTTGATGTAAATACTAATAAACATATAATCCTTAATACAAATATATTAATCAATTGCTTTGATGTAAAACATCAAAGGAAACATGCAAGAAATTTAAAGTTTATTCACCTCTTTATTTGCTTGTCTGTATATAATATATATAATCAGTTCAATAAAAACAAACGCTTTTCTTAAGCTTTCGATGTTTAGTCTTCTTCAGAAAAAATTCAATATATATAATATAGTCAGATTTTATGGTAGTAATTATCTTCACTATAGTGCTGTTTACAGTAGTTTTAAAATGTTACTAAGCTGTCCTTTTTTCAGACCATTATCAAAATTACTCGAGATTTATTATTTATACATTTTAGAATTTTAGATTATATGTAATTACAACAACAATAACAATAATAATTACATCTCTTTTATCAATAATGTATTTTGTCATTATCAGTGTTCCATAATGGTCCACATGCAGAACAAGAACACCTTTACAAAGTCAATAGCAAGAATTCTCAAGTTTTAAAAAGAGAAATAAAAATGTAACAAATAACATTAGAATACAAATGTAGAAAAATATGCATTAGTCCATGAATTAATATCTCAATAATATATAATGTTCAGTAATCACAGTTTCATTAAATACCTGATCTAATGACCAAATCAATCAATTCACCTTTGATGTTTTGAGAATGATGATTAATTTCTTGTGATTGATGATTAAGATTTTCACTCAAATTAGATACACAGGATAGTATTGTAAATGTAAAGTACACTTGAGCCGTGTCACGACAAAACCAACATAATGGGTTTGCGACCAGCATGGATCCAGAGCAGCCTGCACATCCGTGCAGTCTGATCAGGATCCATGCTGTTCGCTATCAGTTTCTCTACTTGTTATAGAGTTGTAAGCGAACAGCATGGATCCTGATCAGACTGCACGGATGCGCAGGCTGATCTGGATCCATGCTGGTCGCAAACGCACTATGTTGGTTTTGTCATGACGCGGCTCACTTGTTTACTTGTTTTGTTTAGCCAATCAGCTACCATCTAAAGCTGTGACATTTGCAAGTGGGACTGGCTATCTACTCAGTCAAGCATGGAGATCTGGTGACATACGTGTAAGTTTCCGGACACATCATGACACGGCTATTATATTGTACCAGGCTGGAACTGAAGATAACATCAATTACTTCTTTGTAGCTGTTACTTCAGGTTGGTTAATTTCGAATATGTTAATATTTGATCTAAAGAGAGGACAATGTTAAATTAATTGGTTTTTCTATCCCATAAATCTTATTAATTTTTTTCCTCAATTTATAATCTCTATTGGTCAATACTTTCTAAGGTACGTTTCTCAAAAACTACCAAATATGTTCACATAATACTTGGAATACTTTGTTCATTAAAGGATTAAAGTTTTGATAGAAAAATTTTCATCTTGATCTTGTTTGATACACATTCAGCATCTAACAAAACTAAATAACATCCAGACATTACCTCGAAATAAATGTTTGTTTATATTGTTGTTCTTAGATCATGTGAAGAGTATATAAATCCTGATATGAAAGTTCCACTGTAAACTAATTAATAAAAGTAGATTTTTATGTAACTATTTGTTTATAACAATTGTATGTTATATTAAACAGGAATTATATTGTAAGGTACATCATTTAATTAAAAATACAATTTTAAGTTGCTTTTCTGACTCACAGTGTAATAAAAATCAAGTTCATTCAGTTACTTATTGATTTTTTTTTTGATTTTTTGTAATATTGATTAATCCATAATCACTCCCTATGAATATTTCAGCATAGTTGTATATTTCCATTTAATTAATCTAATTGCTTTATTTTTTCCTTGTAATATGAACTGTGCTATATCCAAAATATGAAATATTTATAAGAAGCATATTTCATTTTTCATTGTCAAATTCTTTAGAAAATTATATTATTTTATTGCATCTGATTTTTACATGAGATTTTATAATAAAGATAAGTCAAACTGTTTTATTTGGTAAAATTGATTGTTGGTTTATTTGGATTTTCATCCTGGCAGTCTGGTCACGTAACAGGCTTTCCAATTTCTGTAGTTATATTATTAATTTCAAGGAAATTGACTACTAATTCCAACATGATTTATAAATCAATAGTGAGAGACAAATGACCATTTGTCTGACTCTGAAACCAGTAACCCCTTGTTTACAAATCCCTTGCCTAAGATGTAATTAATAATCATGTGTAATTAAAGTTTCTAAAATATTTTGATATGATTGTATTATAATGTCTCCACAGAATATACAGTGAAGTTTTACTTCCGCTGGGGTTTAAAGATGCTCGACATTGATATAACCAGCCAGGAGCCAGTTAGTAATGGGGAGTGGCACCAGGTTTCCATAGATACAGACCAGTATAATGTCAGATGTATGCTTGACATGAATGAGAAAATTCTCGACATTCCGGAGGATGTTCCGAAGGTGACGCTGTTCTCTGGTATACTGTATATTGGAGGAGTACCTGAAAGGTTTGTCCTTATTCACTTTATACTTTGGTGAATGTTTATATTGTTTGTACCTATATCTAATGCAGGAAAATCTTTTCTTTGTTAAAAATCAGAAGTTACTTTCTTGTTAGTTAATATTATACCACAAAACTACATGAAGTATTTTCAACCAAAACAAGAAATGTCTTTTTAGCTCAACTTTTTGAAGAATACTCAGCCATGTGTTCAGTATCACACTTGTTTTTGCTTGCAAGACAGTATCTCAAGAACAACCAAAGGGAATTGGTTGAAACTCCACACATTTGTTTGAGAGCATAATAGGAGATCACTGTTCAAGGCCTATAATTCAAAAAATGGATTTTGTCAGAAATATGTCCCTTTTTTAGCTCGACTATTCGAAGAATATGAGAGCTATTGTAGTCGCCCCGGCGTCCGCGTCGGCGTCTGTGTTGGTTAAAGTTTTTTGTAAAGTCAAATATCTCAATTATTACTTGAGATATTCAATTGAAACTTACAATACTTATTTATAGTAACAAGGTACATCAGATTGACAAGTTGGATAACTCTGCCTACAATATTGACAGAATTATGCCCCTTTTTAACTTAGAAATTTTGGTTAAAGTTTTTTGTAAAGTCAAATATCTCAATTATTGCTTGAGATATTCAATTGAAACTTACAATACTTATTTATAGTAACAATGTACATCAGATTGACAAGTTGGATAACTCTGCCTACCATATTGACAGAATTATGCCCCTTTGGAACTTAGAAATTTTGGTTAAAGTTTTTTGTAAAGTCAAATATCTCAATTATTGCTTGAGATAATCAATTGAAATTTAAAATACTTATTTATAGTAACAATGTACATCAGTTTGCAAAATTGCATAACTCTGTCTGCAATATTTGCAGAATTATTTGCCCCTTTGAAACTTAGAAATTTTGGTTAAAGGTTAACGGTCTTCAAATATATTTACTTGAAACTTTACACATGCACTTAGGGTCATAATTGGAGGGTCATAATTGTATGTCACTGACCAAGTTCCATAACTCTATCTTGCATTAAGGCTGATTCATATCCCCTTTTCTACTTAGTTTCTTGGTTAATGTTTACATGCAAGTTTTATATATCTCAATAACTATTAAAGATATTTATTTAAAACTTCACATATGCATTTAGGGTCGCAATTGTAGGTCACTGACAAAGATCCATAATTCTATCTTGCATTTAGGCTGACTTTTCTCCCCTTTTTCAACTTAGAAATTCATGGTAAAGTTTTGCTTGTAAGCTGTTATCTCAATAACTACTGAAGGGTTTGTGCCTTTTTTGGGACAATTTTATGCATTCATAATAATAAAGTAGTGATTTACTTGATAAAACATCTTAATAACAAGCCTTTGTACCTTTTCTGTCAAATTTATGTATTCATAGGTAATAAGTATTATTATACTCAATAAAAAACCCTTGTGACATTACCTTCCTAATAGTCAAGCCAATTCTGTATAATTAGACTCTCTCTAAGGCCTATAACATGAATTTATAAAAAAAAATTAGCCCTTTTGTGAACTTAAAAAATTTAACAATATCAAGGCTCTTTTACTATCAAGCACTTAGAATAGTCGAGCGTGCTGTCCTACAGACAGCTCTTGTTAAATTAAAAATTCCACACAATTATACTAATTTTACTGCCCTGCCAAAAGGTTATAATGGAAATATAACTCCCTTACATAATCACACTTGTAATTCTGCAGATTTTGTTTATATGGCTTCAGTAGTTGTATGATTGTGTTCAAATGTTAATTTTTTCCTATGGTTTGTAGTTTTGAGAGGGATGAGATACTAGCAGACGTACAAGGCATTGTGGGATGTATGAGAGGGCTGTACTATAACTACAAAGCATATGCACTTACTGACCTCATAGACTCTACGTAAGTTATCTAAAAATCTATGATATTTTTTTTAAAATATTTATAGATACTGATATTTAATAACCAATTTAATTAATCATTTGATTTATGCTGTTTTTGATTTAAAGTTTCTTGAAAAAAAATGTTTAAAGATCTATTCTTAAGCCATGCAGATAGGCATTTACATTATACAATGTATACATGTATATCACTTGATAAACAAATATTTTAAAAAAGATACAGTTCATGTTATATTTATTGAAGTTGGTACAGATAAAAAATGTTCATGTACATGATTATACTGGTACATGTATAACTATATTTACTTAAGATCCTGCAAAAATAATAGAGTAAAAAATTCAAAAGCAGTAAAAATGATAAAAATCTCTTCAATGATTCAGGACTGTGGATGTATCAGAAGAGTGTATGGCAAGTTGCTGGCCTAACCCATGTAAGAACGGAGCTAAATGTGTTGAGAAATGGAGTTCATACCAGTGTATCTGTGTCAATGACTGGGCACACTCCGGTCCTAACTGTGATAAAGGTAAGTTGTATAAAACTTGTAAAGTATCAGCTATGGATCTACTAATATTTGCAATATTTCATTGACAATTCTTTAATACGAAAATAAAAATTATAAAAGGAAATGCAATTAGAAATTTTAGCCGTACATGTAGTACACTTGTGCTTATTATAATTATAATACATGAATTCACAATGCATATGACATCAATCTGAAGTAATTTACATGTAGTATATTTATAAAATAACTTTTTAAAGTGTACTTGAAATTATAACTCAGTTTTTATTATAACCAGCTTTGAGAGTGACTGATATTTTGTCTATGAGTCTTGAATCATAATATAATGACCTTGAACCACAACTGTCAGTGACCTTGAACCCTAACTGTCAATGACCTTGAATCATAACATACTGTGACATTACATAACAGACTTTGACTCTATTTTACCTTGAATCCATGAATAACCATAATATTATTTTTTTACCATATTTCAGATATCAATATGGATGCTGTAACATTTCTGGGACGTCCAGAGTCGTACCTTTATTTTACACAAGCAATATACAGCCAGTTACTTGACTCTACCATCATATTTAGTTTCCGAACATTTATGAAAAACTGTCTTCTGCTGTATATACATGATCACCTAAACAACTTCCTGCAAGTAGAATTGTCTGAAGGGAAGAAGGTTATAGCCAAGTTTAACAGATATAGTGCAGTCCTTAGTCAAACTCGCACTATGACAGGTACCAGTCCATCTATATGTCAATACCATCAAACCTTTAACATAAACAATTTTGTTTCATATATAACTCCTGGAAGGGATGCATACAGATGGTGTAGTTTCTCGGCCTAAGTTTCCTCAGAACAAGTTTCCACTTTCCGAGTAATGAATAGTTTTTCATTTAACGTTCTAATTATAAAAAGTTATGGTATTAAAAAAAAATATCCCTCCAGGAGTTTGCATCCACAAAATCTGGGTTGAAAATTAAATTCCCTCCTTTGTTGGTAAGAAGCGTTTAACCCTTTAGTTATTCCTTACAAATATAAATCAGTAGCCATTATTCAACAAGCAGAAAATAAAGTTCCAGAAACCCACGAAATACCTGTATTAAATTGAGGAAAAATTTAGCAAATTTATTTTTCAAGATAATATTGCACACAAATATAGTGAAAATTAGATACTTTCGAAAAAACCTGATATACAGTAATTTCATTTAATAGAAATATTTCTAAGCTTTCTCAATTCCTTATTTCCTCTTTGTCCTTCATTCATTATGTAGGATATTTTGTATTGTGACACCCATCTCCTGTCTAAGGTAGACTTGAAAGACTGGATTTACTGATACCTGGAATATGATCTTTTAAAGGTCAATTTGAAAGTATTTTTCACCAGCAAAAAACTTTTGTTTGTAACTTTATGATGATAAATATTGTAATATGTTTTCAGAGAATTTAGATGATGGTGAATGGAATCAGATAGTTATTGATAATGCTGATGGTTACATCAAGGTGATTGTTGATGAGGATAATGAACCATCTCGTAACTCCTACAAGAAACTCAGCCTTCAAACATACCAACAGAATCCATTCAGTGGTTCGTTCATTTTGATTTATCATTATTGTTTTTTCTTTTCATTTTGGCTTATTGACAGTTTATGCCAGTATTTCAGTATTGTACAATAAGAGGTAGTTTACCCAGCAAGTATTTCTTAACAATACTTTGTTTTTCTACAACTTACTAAGCATAATTCATTTTAATAAGCCATAGAGAAAACTGTGTCAAACACATTAACTTTAAGTAACGGGTTTAGATTATACTTTGATTGTGTTGAAAGCTATAAGCTTATTGAATCACTCTAAAATATGTTCCTGGAATCAACCAGTACTAAGCAAAGAGTCTGAAGTTTCTTGCTCAGGGAAACAATGACTTGCCCCTGACCAGGTTATTTGCCGCTTCCTGAATTGAAGCTTGCACAACTGATGTTTGTTTACTTTATTCTCTCTATACTGAGCATACCTAATGAGGAATAAAAACTAACAGAAAAAATTAACTTGTGATGATGAGAAACAGATTTCATGTCTTCTTCATGTTACTGAGACATTGAAATACTTACATTTATTGATAGATACATGTCTATCAGTTTATATACACTAAGATTCTATATTTAGAAGAAGAGATGGTAAAGCCAGATAGACCAGCTGAACAACCACCTGAAGGTATACATGTATATGTGGGTGGGGTGCCAGGAGATATGTCCACATATCCTACAATCAATGGCTGTATACGGGGTCTCAAGATTGGAGAAACTATGTTTGAACTGCAAGAGGCTGCTCTCAAAAACATAAGTAAATATACATTTATTAATCTATTAAATTGCAAAAAGAGAAGAATAGAGTAGAATGGTATGTTACAGAAGAAATTGATGAAAATAAATATTAATCGATAAAGAAATAAAGGTATAGGATAAACATATTGAAGTAGGTAGAGATATTGGGCTAGTTTATAGGGCCTGGCTGAGTTTAAAGATATTCATCTTGAAGCCAGAGGTATTGGACCAGTTGTGGGGTTTGAAGTAGTTAGGTAGAAGTGTGGCTATATGGTATTATGGACCCTCGTGCTTTCAAAGATTATAGTAATGTTTTTTTTTTTGCAAGATAAATGAAATAATAAATCATTACAATTTTCAATGGCACAAGATATAACATTGAATTAGATACAATTTTTAATAAGATTTGTTTTAGTGGTTTGTTTGATTAAAAGTTTTAACAAAGAATGTTGTTTTGATTACAGCTGTATCACCATTATGTGAAGATGGTTGTGAAACAGCACCATGCCATCATGGCGGTATTTGTGAAGAACGTTGGCAGAATAAACAGTTTGAATGTGACTGTACTTTCAGTGAATATGCTGGACCAACTTGTAATACAGGTAGAAATGACATATGTCTAGAAAATAATGTCTTAATGTTTTGTATCAAATTTAAGTAAGTGTACAGGTAAATATAATAAGTAAAAGTAAACTTTTTGGTCAGAAACTTTTAATTTAAAGAATATTCGTAAAGAAAGCTTAGTATGAAAATTTCTGTAAAAAAAAAAGGAAACCCTAAACCCTTACCTTGCTGAATGTGTATAGTGGAATTGTCCTGCTTACAGTTTTGATCTAACATAAGTATTATTGTTTGTTATTATGGTATCATAGTCTCAGATTTCAATGTGACCAGACTATTAGCAAGTCATTACCATCTAGTACATTCAAAGGTCAAGAAAGTAAATACAAGATTAAAATTATTGAATGTTAATTACATGTGACATTCCTTTACCTTGTTTATAATACATGTAATGAAATTGTTTAAAATGGTTTATTTATACTTATCACATACCCATGCAGCTTTTGCAACTCCATAAATATGGTATTGCACAGTTGTGCATATATTTTGATGTGACGTCATTTGTGTTATACCAACATAGTGTAAAGATGGGCTACATGTTAGCATTACACTTTATAGGCGCAGCAATGAAAAACAAAAATGAGTCTTTTTAACTTTAAACAGTCTTTATTTTGAGTAAGTGGTAAATAGAATATTACATTTGTGTAGGTTCATTTCTGAATTTACTAAACTTGCCAAAGGCTGGCATAATATAATTTTATTCAACTTGTTTAATAGATTCAGTATTGAACTTACACTCATTCAATATCCTCTATTTAATAAAACAGATTTTGTATTTTGTATACATTATAGAGGCATCCGGTTATTTCCAAGGTGATTCAATCCTGCAGTACAAGTATGATCCTCCCAAGGCAGCCATAGAGACCAGGACCGAGAGATTAGAGCTTATATTTCAGGTCCCTGAAGGAACTACCGAAAAAATGCTCCTCGTTTTTATTTTTAGTGAAAGGTAATTTTTAATTTACTATAATAATCTGTGGCTGTATTAAGTTCTTTTTTTTTGCAATATTTAAATTCACTTACATGTATATATTTTGTTCTTTCAATATTAATGTTGAGTTCATTTTATTTGATTATAGTGGTTGTTAATTATTATGATTTATACAATGTTTGAAATTAGACCTTAGTCTTAGACCCCAACCTTTCCACAATGAAGAATAATATAACATAAAAAATTCTTTGAAGATATTAGCACACCATAAAAACTATGGTATATAAATAATGAAAAATAATAAATTTTAATCAATATACAGTGCATATTGTCTTTAGCCATACGGTTAGCTCACTATACATGTAGGTATAGCTTTGAACTATGAATCTGGCAACCATTTCATTGTAATTGATCATGCAGTTCTTTCTAAGGTCATTCATACTGTATCTCTGCTTTGGCATGTACAGAAGCTACGAATGTGAAGGCATCTAGTACTGGTTTATTGCTTGACAGTCTGTCCATGAATCGTGCAATGGCTGAATTATGCTCTGGTAAATTCAAAGTGGTTAACTCCTGTGATTCAGAGGGTAAACAATCAAAACCACTACCATACATTGTATTATGGGCTATTTATAAACTGGCAAGAAATGGGGATCTTCAATATTATCCCTTACCAGGCTAAAAATTGTTAATGGATTTGTCCATCATTCAATCTGGACAGCATTTTAAGGGAAATTTTAATGTATCCACAGTTATGCTAGCAGGTGATCTTGGTCTGCACTAATCACATTGCGTCATCTAGGGTATAGTGCAGTAACTGGTTAACTCTTTATATTATTTAGTTAGAGTTAACTGGTTACTGCACTAAGGTGACAATTGGTATTTTAAATTGCTGTCAGCAGGCCATAGGTTTTTATTAGGGACTTTAAACTATAGATTTTCCAGGAAAGTTTTACTGCAGCTCTTCCAGCAAAGGGAAAGTGAATGATCATAGGAGATAATTCATCTTATTCTAAGTTGTTCATTTTTTAAACAACAAAAAAGTGCTAATGTCTACATAGAATTTTTAGTCCCCTACCGGTTTAACCGGAGGGGACTTTAGGTTTACCCTCCGTCCGTCTGTCCGTCTGTCTGTCCGTCTGTCAGTCCGTCCGTCCACAAAACTGGATCCCGCGATAACGCAAAAAGTACTGAAAATATTTTTATGAAACTTGATATATGGATAGATGGCAGTATGGAGATTATGCACGTCTTTTTTTTTTCTTCCTATGTTGAAAATTCTGGTTGCTATGGCAACAAATAGTCTGAAAATATGGCAAATTTAACACATAAACTGGATCCAGTGATAACTCAAAAAGTACTGAAAATATTTTTATGAAACTTGAAATATGGGTAGATGGCAGTCTGGAGATTATGCACATCTTTTTATTTTCTTCCTATGTTGAAAATTCTGGTTGCTATGGCAACAAATAGCCTGAATTTCAAGATTTCTGATTTAAATTTTTCAGCTTTTTCACTATATGTTCTCTATTTCTTAAGGTGTTTACTTCAAACTTTAAATATAAGTTTCTGGTCATCAACCACATCATATGTGACAAGGTTTATAACTCTAGCACAAAAAATATCAGTATTACCTCCCTTGAACTTAGATTTTTTAGGGGAAAAAATGTTGTCTTTTTTAAATAACTTCTTTATTTCCTAATGTATCTACTTCAAACTTCATATATATGTTTCTTATTATCACTTGACATTTTTGAGAAGGTTAAATACTCTAGCAAGACTATTTCCAGAATTATGTCCCCCTTGAACTTAGATTTTTTTCGAGAAACTTAGGTATTTTCACTCCAACTTCTTCATTCCTTATAGGATTTACTTTAAAATCCCACATCGTAATAATATGACAAGGTTGTATAAACATAATTTCCTTACTAAGCATGGAAACTTAACACATTACTGTGATATAGACAAACTTATTTAATTATGTTTTGTGGTCGATATTTTCAAATACAGACTTCATCCTCAAATTCATTATAAATGGCAATACACAGGAGTGTATGACAATTAAAGAACTTTTTGAGGGACCGGTAGGGGACTACTGTATTGCCCGCAATACTATCAAATGCTTGTTATATTATGATTTAAGTTGTTTTAGTTTAACAATTTTAGTTATAATTACATGAGTTATCTTTTACATACTATATAGTGTGCAGATATGCGTAACTTTTATTTTATTGAAACAATCCCTTTTCCCTGCATTCATTTGGAAGGTACATCAGCACATCTGTATTTATCTGCCCCTGAAAATTTTGAACTTTGACCTCATAATGGAAAATAATCAAAAAAGCTATTTTGGATGATTGGTTTGTTAAAATGTTTGTTTAAGACTTCAAAGTTATGGAAAATCAAATCTGTCCACTTCATAGTATAGGTGGAAATACATCATTTTGAAATTAAATACCTGAACACCAAAAATTTTCACCTAAAATTTTCAAAGCATTAATTTGATTTAGTAGACTTTGATGAAGATTTGTTTTACTGCATATATAGTTGGTAAAGTTTATTACTTTAAATACTTTATTATGCCAGAAATGGAATTGTTGTAGTACTATAAATTGCTTTTCCATAAAAATAAAAATATAGCCATTTTCAAGAAAACATAATATTTGCCATATAATTATTAATTACTATTATGGTGTGCTGCTGTACAGTTTATTTATGTTTTAGATATATATTTTATTGCTATACATCTTTATCCTGTACTAATTTGCGTATAATATTGATTTTTGTGTCGCCTCTACGGAGTAGTGGCGACATATAGGGATCACTTCTCCGTCGTCTGTCTGTCCGTCTGTCTGTCTGTCTGTCTGTCTGTCTGTCTGTCCGTGCGTCCGTCACAAAACTTGTCCGGACTACTCCTCATAAACTACTGGTGCAATTTCATCCAAATTTTTACAGGAATGATCAGTACCAAGTCTAGTTGTGCATATTGTCAGCATTTTCCGGTTCAATGATTTTTGTCAGAGTTATGGCCCTTTAATAATTTTAATTTTAAAGTTTGTCCGGACTACTTCTCTTATACCACTAATGCAATTTCAATGAAACTTTACAGGATTGATCTGTAGCTCAAGTCCTTGCGCATATTGCACGGGTTTTCCGGTTGAATGATTTTTGGCCGAGTTATGGCCCTTTGATAAAAAGGTTTCTTTTTCTGTGTGTTGCCAGATACACAAAAGCTTGTCCGGACTACTTCTCATAAACTACTGGTGCAATTCCATCCAAACTTTACAGGAATGATCAGTACCAAGTCTAGTTGTGCATATTGTCAGCATTTTCCGGTTCAATGATTTTTGTCAGAGTTATGGCCCTTTAATAATTTTTAATTTTAAAGTTTGTCCGGACTACTTCTCTTATACCACTCATGCAATTTCAATGAAACTTTACAGGATTGATCTGTAGCTCAAGTCCTTGCGCATATTGCACGGGTTTTCCGGTTGAATGATTTTTGGCCGAGTAATGGCCCTTTGCTAAAAATGTGTTTTTTTTCTGTGTGTTGCCAGATACGCAAAAGCTTGTCCGGACTACTACTCATAAACTACTGGTGCAATTTTATCCAAACTTTACAGGAATGATCAGTACCAAGTCTAGTTGTGCACTGTCCGTCTGTCTGTCTGTCTGTCACAAAATTTGTCCCAACATGAAATTTGCCTTCATGAGGCGACACATGTGATTACTGATCGCTCTTGTTATTTTAAAGTCGAAATCGGTAAGATTATAAACAACTTGATCTGAACTCCTCTGTTGTCCTCTTTTTCTGCGGAACTACTTTTTTTTTACGCCTGCATCTTTGCCGATTGTCAATAAAGCTATTAATTCTTACTTGAACATGATAATAGCATGTAACTGTTTAACAAAATATTTGTCGCTTTACAAAAAAGGCTGCCTTAAAATGATATTTTGGTATTTGCTTAAAGTTTACTTGAAAATGTTTAAAGTTGTTTTTTATATGTAAATATACATTTTTAAAATTTTGCTCAAGCATGAAAAGTATAAGCCAGTCACATTAGTAAAGTAGTATTTAAGTCTCATTTTAAACAAATAAGTGTAGGAAGTTGTTATAGTAACTGAGGAATAGTTAATTCAGATCTTGTTTGAAATATCTTTTAAATTAAAAGTAAATTGCCAGTTTGTTTAATAATACTCTCCATATGTATGATAAAATGGGAAATAAATCTACCCTGATGATACTAAAATCTTCCAGTAATTAATTGATATCAAAAATTAAAAGTTAACTATTGTCACTGATAATGCACCTGTCTTTCTATCAAAAAAAAAATTCATGTTCACTCAAAAGCTTTTTTTTCTCCTCCACGTGGTTTTCTCATTGTGATGACTAACAGAAACCAAATTTTGGATTCACAACTTTAAGTCTCGCTGGCAGTTTAATTAAGTCCAAAGGTTCGAGCCATGGAATTCCTGCCAGATCCCATCATCAGTATCTACAGAACCTATTCAGGGTTATCATGATACTAAAAATTAGATATTTAGATTGTTTATATCATACTATTTCGGGATGAAACGTTTTTCAGACAAAACTGTGTCCATCCTATTTTATTGAATTGCTGAAGGTATACTCATAGGCTTTCCTATTTGGATGACTGCAAACAATGTCATGCTTAAGCTTCCATTAAAACACGCTTCACACTATGTGCTGTCTGGTTCGCTCAATAGGTAGAGCAATGGACTGCGAATCGGGCAACCCGGGTTTGATTTCTGGATGGTACAGGTCACTTTCGTTGTAATTGATCATGAAATCTTTTTTACGGTTATTTACACCGTACCTTTGCTCTGGAATGTAGTTTTTAGCTCACCTGTCACAAAGTGACAGGGTGAGCTTTTGTGATCGCTTTTCGTCCGGCGTCCGTCCGTCCGTCGTCCGTCCGTCCGTCCGTCGTCCGTAAACTTTTACTTTAAATGACATCTCCTCATAAACCACTAAGCCAATTTCATCCAAACTTCACAGGAATGTTCCTTTGGTGGTCACCTTTAAAAATTGTTCAAAGAATTTAATTCCATGCAGAACTCTGGTTGCCATGGCAACCGAAAGAAAAAACTTTAAATATCTTCTTTTAAAAAACCATAAGAGCTAGAGCTTAGATATTTGGCATGAAACATCTTCTAGTGAGTGTCTACCAAGTTTGTTCAAATAAAAGCCCTGGGGTCAAAATTGGCCCCGCCCCGGGGGGTCATTGATTTTCCCTATATGCATATAGTAAAAACTTAAAAAATCTTCTTTTAAAGAACCCAAAGAGCTAGAGCTAAGATATTTAGCATGAAACATGTTCTAATGGGTGTCTACCAAGTTTGTTCAAATAAAAGCCCTGGGGTCAAAATTGCCCCGCCCCGGGGGGTCATTGATTTTCCCTATATGCATATAGTAAAAAACTTAGAAAATCTTCTTTTAAAGAACCAAAGAGTTAGAGCTAAGATATTTAGCATGAAACATGTTCTAATAAGTGTCTACCAAGTTTGTTCAAATAAAAGCCCTGGGGTCAAAATTGGCCCTGCCCCGGGCGTCATTGATTTTCCCTATATGCATATAGTAAAAACTTAAAAAATCTTCTTTTAAAGAACTCAAAGAGCTATGGCTAAGATATTTAGCATCAAACATGTTCTAATGGGTGTCTACCAATTTTGTTCAAATAAAAGCCCTGGGGTCAAAATTGGCCCCGCCCCAGGGGTCATTGATTTTCCTTATATATGTATAGCAAAAACTTAAAAAATCTTTTTTTAAAGAACTCAAAGAGCTATGGCTAAGATATTGAGCATCAAACATGTTCTTATAGGTGTCTACCAAGTTTGTTCAATTAAAAGCCCTGGGGTCAAAATTGGCCCCGCCCCAAGGGTCATTGATTTTCTTTATATGTGTATAGCAAAAACTTAAAATCTTCTTTGAAAAAACCCAAATAGCTAGAGTTTAGATATTAAGCATGAAACATCTTCTAGTAAGTGTCTACAAAGTTTGTTCAAATAAAAGCCCTGGGGTCAAAAATGGCCTGGCCCAAGGGGTGTCATTGTTTTTAACTATATGTGTATAGTAAAAACTTAAAAAAAATCTTCTTTTAAAAAGCCCAATGAGCTAGAGCTTATTGGCCCTGCAACGTTGGGGGGGGGGGGGGTTGGGGTTGTGGGGGGGCCTATATACAGGTGAGCGATCTCAGGGGCCATCATGGCCCTCTTGTTTGCAAGAGTGAAGGCAACTGTAGTACTGGTAAACTGCTTGACAGCCTGCCAAGGAACCATATGGTTGCTGAATTGAACTCCGGTAAATTCAATGTGGCTTACTGCTGGAGTGAAAACTACCACCATCACCAACACCACCACGCTTCACGCTACTCCCCTATCAAACAAATAGATCAATCAAGTGCAATATTACATGATATATACAGCATTAAAAAGGACTGCTTACACATCACATCATATGAAGTCAGATATGATGTCACTAAACCAAAATGATGACAGGAAGTTTACTTTTATATAATAATTTTTGTGCAGTAAATATATTGTCTTTTTAATGGTGAATTTTTGATCAAATAAGTAGAATTTCTATTTCATAAATCTTTTGAACAGTTATGACTATGTAGAATTTTTTTTGACAAAAATGTTTGTTCTAAAGTGAACACAACAAAGTTTTGAATGTATAATATTAGTACCTGAAAAAAGCAATAGGTTGTGAACACCTGAAATTAGCAAAAACACCTGTAAGTTGTAAGTTGTGAAGACTTTTGGGCACCAGCAATTTGCAGTAAATTTGGAACACCTTTAACTAACATCACGTTAACAACACCTACATTTTGCAATTCATTCTGAACTCATGAACTAATGATGTGTCCGATGTGTCAGCAACACCTGGAGTTTTAAGTAAATGATGAATATCTGAAATTATGTTTTACATATTTGATAAATCTATTAATCTAAAAATATTTTAAAACTGTGACATATTCGATTTTATTCTTAAACTGTTATTTATGATTTAAATATTTCAAGATAAAAATACAAAATAATTAAAAATGTGACTGATATTTCCCATTTTATCCTATATAACCCCAAGCTCCCCCTGGTGATAGCGAATTGAATGTTAACATTGGAAAGTTTAGAAAGCTTTGGTGGATATCTCTGAACTAGACAACTTTTCAGCATTATTTTGTTTTTATTATTTTTTTTGGTCAAATCTTTACTTTAAACAAAATTAATTGTCGATTACGTGTAATAGTATTTTCTGTAATGCATACTGTAAAATTGTGAGTATATGGAGATTAAGTGTAAAGTTTGAAAAGTTAAATATTGCTGAAAAAAATGGTCTCTTGAATTAAAAGAATAATTATCATACCATTAATAATATCATACATGTATATTGAAAACATTAGTTAATTTATTAGTTAAAGATATCTAATATTTTTAGTAAATTTTAAATATACTTTAAGAATAAATTAGTTTTACAGTATTTAGATTGATAAGAGATACTGTTTTTTTAGGTACTTGACTCATGACTTCATTGTTGTGTATCTGGACCCTAAAAACGGGGTTTATCTCAGCACTAATCATGGATACTCTATACGTAAGTATTCTTTTTATGTGAAGATAAACATGTAATTGGTTTTGCTACATTAATTTATGCATTTATATTTACCGTAAAATTCCTAATAAACGCCCCTCCCCTAATAAAAGCCCCCAGGCTTTTCGATATGGAAAAAAATCTGCTCATGAGTGGTGAACTCTTTAATAAATCTGTAATCTTATTCAAATCCTTCAGAATCCATTTTTTTTCATAGTAAACACAAAAATGTATCACATGATGAACTTTAAAATCTTAACACATTTTAATGTTATTACCAACCCATGTTACACTAAATGTATTTTCAATGATTTTTGGATTGAGGAAAAACGTGTTGTAATAATAGCCCCCCTTTTGGAAAATGTTTAGCCCCCGGGGGCATTTAATAGGAATTTTACGGTATATATAAATTATCATTATGTAAAGAGAAATTCTTTGATTTCTCCATCAAAAATAGCAAACTCCAAGAAAAATCCAAAAGTCATACTTAGCAAAATGTACAAGTCATACTTAGCAAAATGTACAAGTCATACTTAGCAAAATGTACAAGTCAAACTTAGCAATATTTGAAAACAGTTTTTGGGGACCTGCAGATATTTTCACCAAAAATCTTAAGAAATTTTTTTTATCATAAGAGAAATTTTACAATTAATCATCTTTGCGATTGGTTTTGGGAAAATGACATAAGATTTCACTTACAATTATCTTAAAGTCAAAATCATAAGATAAGTTGTAAGTTTTTTTTTGTGAAAATATCTGCGGGATTACAATTAACTCCTTGTCATGTGTGACATTTCTTGGATGGTTTCCTGTAAAGTTATGTGTAACAAGTTTGTATGTTATAAGTGGTATTTAAGTCCATGCTATAGAATAATAGCAATCTGTTAATTAGTTTTGTAATTTCTTTTGTCTACCGTACAAATTTGGTGATCTTCAAAATGAAGATCGAGTGGATTATACACTCCCCTCCCAGTAAGAATATATGTTAAAAATTGAATGCTAATGAAGAAAACAATAATATGAAAACTGCTTAAATGTACATGATTGTAAGAAAATATATAAATCAATTAATTTTGTTATTACCTAGATGGTGTAGGTAAACCTGGGAAGTTTGCTAATGGCAGACCACATCAACTGTTGTTTAAACGTAATAAGAGCGAGATGATACTTACTGTAAGTAACATTTTTTCTTCAGAATATTAATTTGGTCAAGGTTATATTTATTGTTTACTAAGGTTAAGGATGATAGTATTGATTGGTTAATTTTGGTTCCTGTAGATTGTCCTCCACCAATCAGATTCATTGTTACATAAAGCATTTTCTTGGTTAACCTGATACTTAAATTTAAAAGTGAACACTCCATTTAAACATAAATAGTTTTTTTTGAATTATTAAATGATTTTGACAATTCCTTTTGATTATTGACACCTGTATGTGTTTTCAAACATTTTTATTTTGTCTTTAATTGCATTCTGAGATATTGTTTAAAAGCAAGATTTAACCAGTTATTTTAGCATCAAAGTTTTGTGCATTTTTCAAGTGCATTTCTCAACATCTTTGATAAAAGGAATTGTCACAAATTTGTCACAAATAATAGTTACATAGTAAAATCTTTCTAAAGAGACTACACAAGGCATGTGCATGTATGTTAAAATTGTTAAAACAGACTGTTTTTGTCTATACAGTAAAATGTTTGTAGTGCATGGATGGAATGACATGTTCTTGTTTTAGTTTTATATTTTATTCAGAGTTATAATACTTGACAGAAGCATGTCATTGATTTGTTTCTTCTAACATTAAAACAATAAAAGAACATTGATCATATTTTATCATCTCAAAGCCCCAGCATACCCATCAATAAATAAAACAAATATTTGTCAGACAGTTTTTGTTACTTGAAGGTAGCCGTAATGAGAAAAATATATGTACAAAATATATGTACAAAATATATGTACATAAATGTATATCGTTGGCTTAATGAATATGATAATTTAAATTGTTGTCTTGGCTATGCTGACAATATGGAACTTGCTTACAGTGACAGTATGTCTGCACATGTCTGCCTGGCTTATTTAATTTCCAAATTTCACCTCAACTTGGGCAACGCCATTCACCTGGCTTCATGAATTGTGTAATGGACCAATGTCAAGCTTTAAATGTAAAACTGCCAATTAAGGTTTTAACATGTAACATTTTCAAAATCGGGTTATTATAACTAACCAGCCTTGAGTACAGTGTAGTAAGACTTTACAGATTGTGATAGCTGTCTCAACTATGTACTTGTGACATAGATCTGTATTATTATAACTTCTAGGGACTAAGGTTTAGAAAGAAATAAAAATAGGAATCAATCAATACTAGAAAAAGCTTACATCTGCACTATGACACTAATGGTCAGGTTTTTTTTAAAACACCAAAACACATAAGCAAGGGTTTTGTGATGCACAGATGTTTATACATCAAGTTCATGGATTACAAGTTAAAACATAATTGTCACCTGACTTTTTCATTTTCATAATGTTTAAGCAATTATAATAGAATTAAACAGTTTTATACAGTAACAGTAAACTTAATGAAGAAATTTGTTGACGAAATTTATCTGAGTCTCAATCTTATATTGTGATAATACCGCTTTACTGCGTTATCTGTATTGTTTATGGAGAATTTGTGATTATTAACTGTTACCGTCATAATTTTGCATTGAAAATTTACCTTT
Source organism: Ruditapes philippinarum (assembly GCF_026571515.1). Taxonomy (NCBI): domain Eukaryota; kingdom Metazoa; phylum Mollusca; class Bivalvia; order Venerida; family Veneridae; genus Ruditapes; species Ruditapes philippinarum. The sequence continues at coordinate 55,648 of NW_026860999.1, forward strand.
GGCATGAAAAACCAATGCATTTATCATTAAATTAAAGTTATGGCTTCACTTAAAAATTAGTCTAAGATGTCCAAATTATCTTTGATAAAAATTTGCTAATCTGCTTTGCATGATACTAAAACACCAGTCTCTGGTGAATACATTTTACTGTTGGAATAACAACAATGTTTAAAATTTACTTTAGAAAAAAAAAGTCACTTCATGTTACTGTTAGGCACTTAGGAAAGCAGCTGCCTTCAATATAAGTCAGTATCACTTTTTACACATTATTTTACACAGAATAAAAAAGGATAAAAAAGCTTAGCTTTCACATATTTGGGGCTATAGAAGCTTCAAAAGCAATCACATTATATGTATAGAAAAAAATATTTCTTTATTGTCATAAGTAAACAATACTTTGCTTGAACTAATCATTTTTATATTGCGCTACCCCATTAATAGGTTAGAGAAGAGAGCCATCCTAAATATAGAAACAATACTGTTAGCGTAAGTAATCATCGCCAAAGCTTTCATTTGTCACTGTCGCTACTCGCTAACGCTCCTCAACGATTTGCTAGATTATTATACTTTCTTCATGTGTTTACAACATGACATAATTCACTATGACAACAATATTGTATTTTAATTCTTCTGTTGTTTTATAATGCTTATAATTCTATCAAATCTGTTATTTCTATTTTACTTGCATGTTTTTCTTTATTCTGTATGTGTTTTGCATGTTTGTATGTATCTTAAAAGTGGCTGCTTATATCATAAAAAACTGATAATTATGTTTTTGCATGTGTTTTGTTAATGGCTGCTTAGAAAGTTGAAGAAAATCTTCTTCTGTGTCTTAGTTTTGCCTGGGACGATACGTCATTTTAAGTCCCAGGTTTTGTTTATATGTGTTTACTGGCATTTTAAAAACTATATAAGTTCTAAGTCAGTCTGCATGTCCATGTTATGTATTTAATTCAGCAAACTGTAACATTTAATGCTTATAATATGAAAAAAATAATGATAATTTAAATTATGTTTAACAACGATAATTTACTTTTGCTTGAACTTAACTCAGTATTAGTCACAACAAGGAAACTTCCTTGCTGTCAGTGTATTCTACAATAGACTTACTCCGGAATGAAAAGTATTTTTGGTTTTCCCAGCTAGAGTTCGAACAAACTTTTACAGTTCAATCTTTTGAAAATAAATGCAAAAGTTTGACTGATAATTGTTAATTGTTTTGCACTGTGAAAGCTATAAATGGTAAAAGTTTGTTGGTACTTGGGGATCAGCTTGGTAAAATCCACATTTTCCCACTTCTTGGCAACATCTACTTTTCCGTGTTTATAGTTTCAATTGATAATGGATTGCAAGAAATTTAAAAGAATGTTTTTGCTGGACAAAATCAGATGTGTTCCTCAGACAATCCCTGCTTTATCTATTGAAATATGCTTTAAATTATAATGTTGTCTTCACTGACTGTCGTCTAAATTCATTGACTTTTCTGTAAGTAAAAAGGGAGAAGGACATTAAGGGAGCATGGACTTTTTAGCTCATCTGAACACTTGTGATGCATGGAGAGCTTTTAGGGTCATTATCTGTCCGTTGTCTCCATTTTTTTTATGATTTTTTCCCATTAAATTACATTGTATTTTATCTAAGTATTTTATTAATTTTATTGTGCATTCTGTACATTTATTGGTAACATGTTTTTGTGCTAGTGGTAGAAGTAAAATGGAGGGGATTGATATTGTGATTATTTCAGCTTCTTTACTTTGTTTACATTATACTACATTACATTATATCAAATGTTTACATTTTGCCTGAAAAATATCAAGTCCAAAATACAAAAATATCTGATATCTAAAACTACCTTTGTAAGTAGTAGTAATAAAATTATTGATATGTAGCATAATAATTTTGTTTTAGTTTTATATTATTTGATGGAATTGTAAATTTGTTATACAGAGTTACCAGAATTTTTTGTACCAAATTATCACATTTTATTTATAACTGCAGTAATTATATTTGTTTTGGAAAGAACATTTTTAATTTTCAAAGTTGTTATTTATAGGTTGATGAGGAGAGTATAGGAAGAGTTACTGTCCCTGATAATGCACTTGATGAACTGGACACAATCATGATAGGAGGGATTCTTGATGTTCAGTTTAATGAAATAAAGGACACCAATGACTACAGGAATTACCGGAACTTCTCTGGTTGTATGTCAGGTAAGGACATCAGTGACTATCTTCATTAACCCATGTCAAACATCATAATTTTTATCAGACCTTCTTTGATTGCATGTCAGAAAAAATTGCACAAATATGTACCTATGTTATAAGAACTTTCTGAGCGAAATTTCAGGTTATAATGTCACAGGGTGAGAAAATATGTGCAGTCTGATAATTTACAAGCTGAGCTATTTGACCGCTTACACACTATTGCCCCTAATTGGTGAACAGTTCAATACTGTGACATTCTTCCCCATTATATTGAAATTCTCTGACTGTCTTCCCAACTATATTGAAATTTGTCCTTTAATTTGTAATGGGCACAGAGAACAATGTGAAGTTGGACACAGAATTATACTGTCACAGTTCCCAGTTTGGAGCCAGATGTCACGGGCTAAGAAAAATGAGCAGATTCACCAAGACTTGTACCTGGGACCCTTGAAATACTGTACTGCTATTTAGATTTTACTTGTAATTTATATAAAAGTATTTTGTATTGTTGTATGACTTTGAAATATTATTAATCATTATTAACTTTTATTACAGAAGTGACTTTTTACCCAGTCAGTGATCTCCCCTTTTCTCTGCGACCATTGAAAGATCTCCGTGACAACAAGAACTCTACAGGAATAGCTACAGTATTTGGCCCTGAAGTTGTTGGATGTAGCACCAGGGACCAAATGGCTTCCACTACAACAACTACACAAGTACCAACCAAACCAATCATAGACAGTAAAAAGGTTTGTGATGTCAGCAAATGTTTCCTTCTTGAGCATATAATGGTTAAATTAACAGGCCTTTGCTCAAAGAACTAAGCCAGCCAGTCTGTATGTCCTTGCTGTCAAATACAGGCTGTATTTGACATGTCTGAAAATTCTTAAAATCAGTTTATTTAAAAAAGGTACCTACAAAATGACAGTATGAAAATTCCTTTATAATGTATTATTTATGCTTAAATCTTACATTTCTAATACATTTTTTGTTTCAAAGTGATATTGAGTCACAATTTTAAAATAAAAATCACACGTTATCTGACACTTTAATTTCATTACACAAACATTACAAATTTCAGCTAACAATGCCACCCTGGGACCCGGCTCTAGCAGCTAAAGCCACTTTAATTTCATTACACAAACATTACAAATTTCAGCTAACAATGCCACCCTGGGACCCGGCTCCAGCAGAGACTCAGTTTATTGGCCCGGCTCCTACACTACCTCAGAACAAAACAACCCCATTAGTTACCAAACAGACAACACCTAGCACATCAAAGGCCATGGAGAAAGAAATCGTTTTTGAATCCAGAGAAAAGAAGTATCAAGATGAAATCATTGGTAAGTCAGATGTTTTGTACTTGGTGCAGACTATAGTTGTTCATGAAAATCATCACTTTCAGAGAATTAAATTTAAGAATCACTAAGTCTTTCATTGCATATTAAAGAACAATGCTTAAAATGTTACAAGTCTACGAATTATTCAGCAACAAGGTTGCATAATAGTATAATGCACTTTAAATTTTTTATTTTATTTACTCTTAAAAGGTACATTTATTGCAGTGAAATCCTTCTTTAATAGGCCTAACATTAAGCTTTACCATACTTGTATTTTAATGTATTCTTATATGTTCATGAATATTGTTGTCAGGGAGGCCTTGGTTTGATCCTTGGTTGGTGTGCAATATGTCTGAGTCTAATGTTCATTTGTCTCTCATTGCTGAATAAGAAATCATGTTGGATTAGATGGTCATTTGCAGAGAAATTGGAAATTACTGGTTAGTTATCCAGGAAAGCTGGTTAGATAGACCAATCACCATTATGACGAGAAAAAAAAATGAGTTAAAATCACCATTAAACCAGACATACAAGCAAACAATGAATAAAATGATGTGTAAACAATTGCCTTTCAAGTCTACTTTTGTTCGTTGCAGCTATAGCCCTGTCAGTTATTGCATTTCTACTTATTGTGGCTATACTGATTGCCATTATCCTGGTGAGGATGAGAAATCGGGAGAAAAAGAAAGAGTTAGAACAGAAGAAGAAAGAAGAGATAGAGATGAAGGAACATTTTGAGGAGAAAGATGATCATGTAATAGAGAATCACCAGAACCAGAACTATCTGGCTAGACTAGATGAATTCAGTATGGTGTCTGCCACACTTGGTAGTAAGTGCAAATACTCTTGTTATTGTCAAATAAACTGGTAAATATAAATATATATATAGCATTGTATTGGGCTTATTTTATTAGGCTGATTCATACACGCTTTACAATTTTTGCCCTATACCTATCAGTCATCATGATCATATTCCTATGCACCTCAATCCATGCATTATTCTACAACAATGCACTCAAAATTGATATCTTTTTCCTAAATCAAAACATGGCAATATTTTCTCTGTTTCAGTCTTCATTTGCATGAGCAAGACATGGTTTGAATTGAGTGATAGATTATTATTGTACATTTATTCAGATGACCATTTGTTGGTCAGTTTGCTTGTACTGTATATGTTTGTGCAGGTCATCAATATATTCATATTGACCATGTAAGTGATTGAGGAAAATGCATTGAAGTGTTGTTTTAATTAACTTGATTACAAAGTGCAAGACATTAGATATTACAAGCACAAAGTCCAGTTCACAGCCATGGACAGTTAATTTAACTGTGCAATCTACTTTCATTATGAATTATACTAATGATACTGATTATTTTGTAGGTAAACCAGTTAAAACTGATGGTATGTCAACTTTTAAACCTCCACCCAGTGACTCTTCTTATACCTACACAAGTGTGGTAAGACTTTCATTAAATGACTATAAAAGAAAATGACTATATAAAGAAATTGAAAAAAATAATAATCCAGGGACAGTGTTTTAAACATTTGAAACACAAATGAAATGAAGTACAAACATGATTCCTAGAAGATTTCAATAGAAATTTTAAGAGATACATGTATAATGAACAATGTCATATGCATGCCATTATCAAATTGTTTAAAAAAAAAAACAACAGAAAAATGTAACTAAAGAATTTAAATAAAAGAATCACAACCCTTATTGATAGGGGTATCTGTCCTATAAGTATTTATTCACCAGTAATATCATTATAATTCAAGACATGTTGATTTCTTTTGTCATTAAGTGAAACATTTTCTTATTGCTAAAAAATACTGTGTAACTTTATAATGATACATGATTTATAAAAGATTTGACATTGACCATTTGACTATATTATATGCTTATTTGTGTACTGTGTAAGCATAGGCATATTGCCCGAATGTATTTTGAAATAAACTTTTGGAACTCTTGTATTGTAAAAACTAAAAAGTCAAGATTTTGGGAAATGCCAGTTTATTTTCATATAGAGGAAAATGTTTTTTTACATGTGATACAAGAGCAAGTATACAAGTTTGAAACAAATATTAACAATCTTTTACAGCCACAATCAGAAGATGAAGGACTGACATATCCAGATCAGAGATTTTATAACAGGAAGAAAAATCGACCAGCATCATCTATATCAGAGGTGTTAGAATTGATGGAGAGAAACAAAGTCTCTAAAGGTATAAAACATGAGCTAATTACCTGTACCTGATATCATTGTTGGAAGTCTGATTCTATGTTACTTCTACTTAAATTACATCTATGTCTTCCAAAATATACTTTTACCAAAATCTTGTGTATTAGTGATGCTTACATCTATGCACAGTTAAGAATCAGTTGTTACTACTTCACAGTATTACTGAAACAGAGAACCTCTTAACTCTCGGCTTCAAAGCTTGAATTTACACTTTTGTAGATTGAGTTGCCCATGTACTGTTTTAGATGGCATCTAAAGATAAATATTCTTCATACAAATCTATATCAAATCTACTGTAATGTTTGGAAATGAAAGAGACTTGTTCTGATATTTCTTCTTAGCGATTTCTAATTATAGATTTACTGACAGAATATTTACACCGAAATATCATTAGAGATACCATTGCTAAGAAATATTGTTTCTGTAATGACAATATTTGTCTTATCATTTTGCAATTTCTACCATAAATTGTAATTGTAAAGAAACATCTTGCATTTTTAAAATAAGAATAACTCAATGGTTCTGAGTATGAAGTACATAAACATGTACTGTATATCATTTCATATATTATAACTTTATCTTTGATCTAGATGACATAGAAGATTTTGAAAATCTTGGAAATGGACCCACCCACCCGATCACATTGGAAAAATCACCAATAACATGTGTAAGATATATTTTTTAAATTGTTTTTTTTTTTACCACAGTTTTTATGCATTTCAGCTTGGTTGAATTAAATTATCCCCCCCCCCCCCACCGGAGCATTATTGTTACTGTACATTTACATTCTCATTAACTGCTGTTCTGTGACCTACTTTCATTTTTGGCTAATACTCTGGAAGTATATTATCACCACTTTGTGCTTCAAAAAACCCTTAAAGGGCTTGACTTGGGACATTCTTGGGTCCATTCTTTATAGTGAAAGCTACTTTTTGTGCCTTAACAGGTGGATGGACCCTCTCTAAACTTAGACTACAGACTTAAGGACTGTATAGACATATATAGGAAACATATTTCAGGTTTTTTCTTCTTGAATTAAGTAAATCATAAATGTCAGGAAAAAACTGACCCCTTCAGTGCCCCAAGTTAAAAAGTTTACTGCTATGTACAATGTATAGGAAAACACATTTAAATCCATTGGAAAACTTCAGTACACAAGAGCTAAGACATTATAGGCATATAGCATTACCGAATAAACCTGTTTAAATGTTATCTTAAAAGATATACAAAAAACTTTTGGGAGCATAAAATATCATAAGGATAAAAAACATGTTTTAGACAAGTTTAGTTTAGTTCTTTTTCTTTGGTCAAAGATTATTTTTGATTTCTCGAACAAATTGCATTGGGGCATATGTTGGCCAGCCATTATGATGCTCTTGTTTATGATTGTAATTTTAAACATAAATGCTTTGCTATAGTGGGTGTTTATGATAATTTCAGCATGAAGATGATGAAGACAATGATGCAGATAATGAGTCAGAATCTCCGTCACCCCCACCACCACTCCATCACATCAGTGAATATAACGGAGACAGCGGGTACGAGGCCGAGTCGAAACCCGATGAAGAACAGGAAACACTCTTGAAAGACATTTGTCCTGGAACTGAAAGTGATGGTAGTTACCATAGTGAAGATGTTGCCCCTAGTGTTTCAAAAAGTTATAAGGGAGACAACTCTCCTCCGTCTCCTTTTTCTAAAAATAGCACATATATGTCAGACACTAATTCACCACTGTCACACTCAGACAATGTATCCTCGGGGAATACGTCCCCTTCAATAAAAAATGATCCTAACATTGTGAATTATGGTTTCCCAAACTCACCTGTGATAGAGATAGGACCAGAAGTAATCCAGCAAAAACCGAGTATTTTAACAAATGGTGGTGATAATACATAAAAGGCAGCCGTAATGCTGTAAAAGTGAAAAATGTGATGCAATAATTTTGTATATATTCCAACATTTAGAAATTGTTCATGATAGACAGATACAGGTGTGAATAAAATTCCTGGATAAGTGAATTTTAATGGGAACATAATTATACTGTTAAGAAAAAGACAGAATTGACTTTTTTTGGTAGGAAGATGAATTTTGTGCATTAATGTGACCACAAAATAAAAGGGAAGAAAAATAAAGTCCCAAATATATACCAATTATCTCAAACTGTTTAATATGGTGCAAAATATTTATATTGACATAGGGATTAAAAATCCATGAAGTTTTCATGACATTATTTATTTGTGATTTATAACTGTAAGCCATTACTTTCTCTGCTGAAATAATGGAACTAATATTCCAAGTTCATATTTGTTGCAATATGTTGTCATTTTTTTTTATATGTTTGTCTATCAAGTATGCTTGTTGTTGTTGTTGTTTTCATTTGTTTATAAAAATGTGTGTTTATTACTTTATCACACAATATGTAGTATTTTCATCTGACAAAAACACTTCATGAAAATGTTTAAGACCCATTATTGATACATTCTAGTATTGTTATAAAATTTTCTAAGTATAGGCCCATCTCTTCAGTGTTTTTCAGACATCACTGTATCAAGTTTTCATGAAAACATGACAATTATCAATCAGACCTTACTAGTGTATAATCCTGTGATTGATTCATTCAGTCTATGTTGAAACACGTATTGATACTTGCTTGGATATAGATGTCTTTCATTACTGTCCTGCAGGCCTACAAGTGGTTAGTGTCTGCTAGGAGGCGCACTGGTAGTTTTCCAACAAGAGACGTTGAAAGTCGTCATATTTCTTTAATATTGAGTGATGTAAAACCCATGTTCATAGAATTTTAACATTATGAAACTTTAAGTTATGATTTGTTTGCTCTTTAGGGGTATGACTTTCAAGTAAAATAAGTTAAAACATTTTTTACATGTCAACCTCTATCTTCACTGCCGTTATATCATTGCCTAAATTACACACTCCTAATATAACAGATTTTTTTCTTTGAAAATAGCACATGTATAATTTATTAATTTCTAAAGCAGCTTTAAAATGTGTTCAAAAATATTTTTACAAATAAATTATAAAAAAAACCCCACTAAAGTATTGTTATAGCTCAAATTGCATTTTGTAAAAAAAAGTTGTTTTTTTCTTCTGATTTACGTCGGCATTGACCAGTTTAATGCATTTCAGAAAAAAAAATATACATGTAATTATGCCCCCATTTTGAAAAAAAGGGGGTATATTGCTTTGCACTTGTCGGTCCGTCGGTCTGTCGGTCCGTCGGTCCGTCGGTCCGTAGACCAAATGGTTTCCGAGTGATAACTAAAGAACCCTTAGGCCTAGGAACTTCAAACTTGGTATGGTGATTGGTCATGACCAGTAGATGACCCCTATTGATTTTGGGGTCAAGGGGTCAAAGGTCAAGGTCACATTGACCTTGAAAGCAAAAACGGTTTCCGATCAATAACTAAAGAACCTTAAGGCCTAGGAACTTCAAACTTGGTATGGTGATTGGTCATGACCAGTAGATGACCCCTATTGATTTTGGGGTCAAGGGGTCAAAGGTCAAGGTCACATTGACCTTGAAAGCAAAAACGGTTTCCGATCAATAACTAAAGAACCTTAAGGCCTAGGAACTTCAAACTTGGTATGATGATTGGTCATGACCAGTAGATGACCCCTATTGATTTTGGAGTCAAGGGTCAAAGGTCAAGGTCACATTGACTTTGAAAGCAAAAACAGTTTCCGATCAATAACTAAAGAACCTTAAGGCCTAGGAACTTCAAACTTGGTATGGTGATTAGTCATGACCAGTAGATGACCCCTTTTGATTTTGGGGTCAAGGGGTCAAAGGTCAAGGTCACATTGACCTTAAAAGCAAAAACGGTTTCCGATCAATAACTAAAGAACCTTAAGGCCTAGGAACTTCAACCTTGGTATGGTGATTGGTCATGATCAGTAGATGACCCCTATTGATTTTGGGGTCAAGGGGTCAAAGGTCAAGGTCACATTGACCTTGTAGGTAAAAACGGTTTCCGATCAATACCTAAAGAACCTTAAGGCTTAGGAACATTAAACTTGGTATGGTGATTGGTCATGATCAGTAGATGACCCCTATTGATTTTGGGGTCAAGGGGTCAAAGGTCAAGGTCACATTTGACCTTGTAGGTAAAAACGGTTTCCGATCAATAACTAAAGAACCTTAAGGCCTAGGAACTTCAAACTTGGTATGGTGATTGGTCATGATCAGTAGATGACCCGTATAGATTTTGGGGTCAAGGGGTCAAAGGTCAAGGTCACATTGACCTTTTAATTAAAAATGGTTTCTGATCAATACCTAAAGAACCTTAAGGCTTAGGAACATTAAATTTGGTATGGTGATTGGTCATGATCAGTAGATGACCCCTATTGATTTTGGGGTCAAGGGGTCAAAGGTCAAGGTCACTTTGACCTTGTAGGTAAAAACGGTTTCCGATCAATAACTAAAGAACCTTAAGGCCTAGGAACTTCAAACTTGGTATGGTGATTGGTCATGATCAGTAGATGACCCGTATAGATTTTGGGGTCAAGGGGTCAAAGGTCAAGGTCACATTGACCTTTTAATTAAAAACGGTTTCTGATCAATAACAAAAGAACCCTTAGGCCTAGGAACTTCAAACTTGGTATGGTGATTGGTTATGATCAATCAGATGACCCCTATTGATTTTGGCGTTAAGGGGTCAAAGGTCAAGGTCACATTGACCTTGTAGGTATAAACGGTTTCCGATCAATAATGAAAGAACCCTTAGGCCTAGGGACTTCAAACTTGAGATGGTGATTGGTCATGATCAGTAGATAACCCCTATTGATTTTGGGGTCTAGGGGTCAAAGGTCAAGGTCACATTGACCTTGTAGGTAAAAATGCTTTTGGATCAATAACTTAAGAACCCTTATGCCTAGGAACTTCAAACTTGGTATGGTGATTGGTCATGACCAGCAGATTACCTATTGATTTTGGGGTCAAGGGGTCAAAGGTCAAGGTCACATTGACCTTGTAGGTAAAAACGGTTTCCGATCAATTAACTAAAAACGCTTAGGCCTAGGAACTTCAAACTTTGTGTGATGATTGGTCATGACCAGCAGATGACCCCTATTGAGTTTTAGGTGAAGGGGTCAAAGGTCAAGGTCACATTGACCTTTTAAGTAAAAACGGTTTCTGATCAATAATTCAAGAACGCTTAGGCCTAGGAACTTCAAACTTGGTATGGTGATTTGTCATGACCAGCAGATTACTCCTATTGATTTTGGGATCAAGGGGTCAAAGGTCAAGGTCACAATGACCTTGTAAGTAAAAACGGTTTCTGATCAATAACTAAAGAACGCTTCGGCCTAGAAACTTCAAACTTGGCATGGTGATTGGTCATGACCAGCAGATGACCCCTATTGATTTTGGGGTCAAAGGTCAAGGTCACATTGACCTTTTAAGTAAAAACGGTTTCTGATCAATAACTCAAGAACGCTTAGGCCTAGGAACTTCAAACTTGGTATGGTGATTTGTCATGACCAGCAGATTACTCCTATTCATTTTGGGATCAAGGGTCAAAGGTCAAGGTCACAATGACCTTGTAAGTAAAAACGGTTTCTGATCAATAACTAAAGAACGCTTCGGCCTAGAAACTTCAAACTTGGCATGGTGATTGGTCATGACCAGCAAGATGACCCCTATTGATTTTGGGGTCAAAGGTCAAGGTCACATTGACCTTGTATGTTTAAAACGGTTTCCGATCAATAATAAGAGAACCCTTAGGCCTAAGAACTTCAAACTTGGCATGGTGATTGGTCATGACCAGCAGATGACCCCTATTGATTTTGGGGTCAAGGGGTCAAAGGTCAAGGTCACATTGACCTTGTAGGTAAAAACGGTTTCTGATCAATTTACTAAAAACGCCTAGGCCTAGGAACTTCAAACTTTGTATGATGATTGGTCGTGACCAGCAGATGACCCCTATTGAGTTTTGGGTCAAGGGGTCAAAGGTCAAGGTCATGACCAGTAGTTACTTTATAACCCTTATTAATTGTTTGATCACTGGGTCAGACGTCATGCATAATAACCTTATCACATGACTAATTGGCTGCTGATAGGGGGCATACATGTTTTACAAACATATCTTGTTAATAGTGATTGTGCTTGTTTTATTCATGTGTTGATTTAAAATTTTAAGAAAAGAAATTGAAACAATATTGCAGAGTTTTAAGATAATGTTACCATTGAGTAAAATTCTGGTGGCATGCTCATTTTTTCTATTCCATAAATACTACATATATATTAGGATGATATTTATGACTATATGATGCTGGCATCTGATGCATTTTATTTTAGACGATTTATAGACCTTCACACATTTTGTCAGCAAGAACATTTCTGCAGACTATATAATGTATACCAACAACTGGTTCTACTTTGGTATTATTGTCAGATATTTTGATTAAGTATTGTTCTTCTTGACACATTTTTCTTTTTTTTATCATTGTTGTTTTTATAAATCAGCTTCATAAAAAATTTGTCCAGAATTGTATTTTATTATTTGGAACTTAATAAATATTTTAAAAACTACTACCGGTATATCATCAAGTTGATTTTTTTTTAATGTTTTTTTACTTGCAGATAAATTGGGAGAAAATGAAATGTTTAAACATAGTACACAGTAGTAGTATTTTTCTCATTTTAGAGGCATCTTTGTCTATTTCTTTTTTTAGATATTGTTAAATATTTAATGCCTTATGTCAAATAAATTCTAAAATCTCTGACTTTGTATTTATATATGCAGTTACAACTTTAGTTTTACTGATACAGTACTTATTTCAGTTTGATTGTGAATGAAGCAGTAAGCTATATACCCACATTATTCTGTTCCTGGAACATACAAATACTAAGGAACAAGAATTTTCTTGATAGGGTTTAAACCTATATGATAAACACTCCTTAGATTACTAGTCTGACACATTAGCCAGTCAGCCATGCTGCCACCAGTTTTGTCTGAAAAAAATCCAACCAGTGGAAAATGAGTGTCTGTTGCAGAGTTGCAGTCTTTCTTATGTTAAAAAAAACCATGTAAAATCCTTGCACCTATTCTTTATTAGTAAATGGGCTACTATGTGTTAGTCTCTCACTGTCCTGATAATGTTCATTTTCATGTTTTCTCTCCCACCATTTACTAACACATTGGATGTGCACCATTTCTGCCTGTAACAGAGATAGATGTTAGCAGTACCCAGAGATTCAATGAACAATCTCACAAGTTGTCTGTCACAATATCTGGCCATTCTTACATCAAGTTCGGTTTTTTTTTTTTGCATCACATACCAGGATTTTGAACAATTTTAATGAAGCAGTATAATTCAGATCTGAGCATCATTTGTTGGTTAAATCTTTGTAGCCCTAAAGAATAAAACTTGGCTAGCCTGTACTTTTATATGTAGTATATAGCAAGGACTGGGAAGCGCTTAATCTAATGTTGCAAGAACGTATTGCACAGCCCATTTGCTTTTTATTGTATACTTATCATTTGCATATTGTACATGTATGTGCTGCATTAAATACAGTAAGGAGCCTGTACTCCGTTAGCTGCAGCCATCTTGTCTTTAACATAGAACAAGCAAATACAAATCCGATTCAATTGCATTGTACAAACTAAGTGGGGATAGGTTTATTTCTTATGAAATTTCACTATTTTAGATTCTAAAAGAAACAAGTATAAATCTTGTTAATTTATTTATTAATCTGATAAAACAAAAAACATATAAAATATAGAAATAGAGTATCACAGATGGTCATCACAATTTCATTCTTTTTTTTTCTGTAAATGCAAAAATAAAAAAAATCCAAATAATATAAATTGTCATTTTATACAATCACATATCTATATCCATTTCTAAAAATATAACGTCTACATGTGTGACAGTTTTATGGAATTCGGTATAGTCAAAATATTAAACCAAACAAAATTTTGTTTTTTGTTCCTATAAAAGTTTTGGGTGATAATTGCACACTATAGATCTCATATGGTAGATTATTCTCCAGTCTTTGTACTTGTTGCTTCAATGAGGGAATCACTAGATGACAAAATACTCTTCAGATCCTACAATTAAAAAAAATGACTATTACAAATCAAAGAATACAAATGTTACAAATTAAAATTAAAAGAAACCCATCACAATAAGTACCAAATAATACAAATATAATGATTCAAATTTGTTTCATTACTATCAATTAACTCAAAGAAATAAAAAAAATAAGTGAAAGATAACATGAAATTTAAGTTCAAAAACAGTTTTCTCTAAATTCACTTTTTAAACTAAACACCAATTTCACTAAAGTATATAAAGTTAAATTAAAAGCTTTCATGTTTGTGCAAATTTTACATCTTTGTAATATGCAAAATAATGTTTTTTCATTAGTATGCATGTAATGGTGAATACCTTTGACCTATAACACTTTGTGTTCAATCCAATTATTTGTTATCACATAGTCCTTGAGATATCAGATACATAAATACATGTATTAAGTAAATGTACTTACCAAAGCTTTAAATGTTTTACAGGCTTGTATGACATCTTGTATAAGTGGATGTTCAACAAGAACTTTAAATGGTACTGGAGATAAATTATCATCACCTAGCTCCTGGTATACACTTGCCAATTTCTCCTGAAATATATAACAATTTAATTTATAAACAAGGATATTTAGGCAACAAAAAGGCACAATTTTCAACTTAAATTGATTTATAAACAATACATTTTATAACCATAATTTAAAACTAGCCTATGTAATTGTTTGTGCATTGCATATACAATTATACATGTACATGTATCTTTTACTTCTTGATACTTGTTTAGTATTTTCTTTAGATTATCTGATGAAGTTATTAAATATAAGTTACTAATGTACCAAATGTCAACCAGACAGATCATTGTTTCCAATTTTGTAAATTTTAAACATCTTTATTATTACTGAAGCAATTTCATCAAGGACACATTTCCATCACATTCCCTTTCACAAAATGTATGCTTATAAATGAACTCAGAACTATAGCTAAATGATGAAAAAAGACAACAAATTGTAACAGAATTACATTGTATAAAGGATATGCAAATAGTAATAGACATACTCTGGAAGTGGAGTCCTCTGGGTCAGCAGTGACAGAGAATCTATGACTATCACCTTTAGCTGTTTCACCATGATGTAAAACTCTATATAGAGCATCTAGTGGTACTACAGCATCTACTGCTTCAGCTGGGATATCTTCAGGTGGCGGTGGTGGACTTACATCATCAGGATCATCCGGTATGTCAGGGCTACAGGCAAGATAAATTACAGATAGATACAGGCTCCAGATTCCTTAGACTATTGTGTGAATAAATTAATTAGTCAGTCAGAAAAATGATGCAAAATAAATTGCAATATAAAACATGTAAGTTGATTTTTTCACTGTATTTTAAATAGTTTGCTACTACATTTTTGAAGCTTCCAAAATGACTTATAACACATAGAATAATGACAGAATTATTTTTTTGTAATCCAAATATCTTATTGTGGAAGGAAGTCAAAACCATCAACTAGTGTAGCTTACTGTAACATAAGTTATAGATGCTGTGTTAAATCATCATCAGTAAATTTAAACTAACCTGTTGATAACAGAATCAGACTTGGTGAAAGGTTTCAATAATCTCGGCATATGAGTACCTGACGCTACACTGAGAGCCCGCATTAAACCTTCCTGGGCATTACTTGTAGCACTAAAATACAGCAGCTATAACACAAACATAATATATATTTTAACATCAATGATTATCATATATTCCTTAGAAAATACAAATGATTTTCTTTTAAAAGAAAATTTTAATGGACATATCAGTACAGTAATACCAATGTGTCACTTTATCTTATCTAATTGTCAATTAAATATCTTTTGACATTATTTAGATTATCAAAAAAAAATTAATCAATAAAGAAATAAAACATGCCTTAACCTCAATATATTCACAGTATCAGTCATATGTACAGTATAATATATTGATTATTCATCTGATATAATAAATAACATTAAACTCACCATGCCTACATAATCTACAACAGGTGGAGTTCTGTTGTGATCAGCAAATATATCAAATAATGCTGCCTTCAACATTGCCAATCTTGCACAACTCTCATCTTCTGTACTGAACCATAGATTCATCTAAACAAATAGGTTATCACAAAAATGTTATTACAAAATGAAAATGTCATCACAATAAGGAGGCTTAAATAAATAATACAATCACTAAATCACTATTTTTCTATACATGTATTTCTATAGTTTTAAGTAGCATTACATAAATGTTTGTTTTGAAAAAAGGCATCGACCTTAACAAAAACATTCTTAATACTAACAAGACGTTTTAAAAGTGGTTTACTAATTTCCATGAATTTTAACCAACTAAATATATCATTATCTTTTATTGACAAAAGATATAAATAATATAAAATGCATACCCTATCATATTGTTCCCTGGTAACAAAGCCTGTAGATTTCTGGTCCATATCCTTGAACCTGGCTAGAGTCTCGAGTAGTTCAGTTTGGCTGGGTACGGGTACCGGCATGGCTAGAGCTATCAGGAACCGTCTCCAGTCTACATATTCATTATCTGATGAGGAACCAGTGGCTATATCTTGTATCTGTGAGAAATAATGTCACATATCTGATATATCACATACGTTTAATACAGGAACACATAAAACAACAGTACAACACTAACATCTACCAAATTCCTATTATCAATAACAACGTTTACAGACACTACCCAAAACAAACTTCCTTAAATTATTTCAGCAATTATATAAAACTATACCGGTATATATACAATCTTCTAAGACAACGAAGGATTCATTTTTTATCTACATATTTTGGGAAAAAAAACAACAACACACTATTGCTGGTTTTTCAAATTTAACCTTTCTCCTTTCAAACTTATAAATTATGATGTCATTATAAGACAAGTCAACTTATGTCAATACAATTCAAGCCAAAGTCAAAATTAATTTGCAATTTAGCAACAATACAAAGATAAAAAAACTTAAGAATAACTTTAATTGGTTTTGATAAAGAATAATAAAGTTAGAGTATTCTTGTACCTGTTGTTGAGTGATATTCAACCAGACTTCAGGGAGTTGTTCCATACCATGTGTAACTGCTACCATATTCTCAAATGTCTCCATAAATGCCCTGTTTGACATCACACCAGTTGGTGCAGTAGTTGCAAACTATAACAATATAATACACGCTCAAAATAATTCAAAAACTGAGGTTATAAACTAAAGAATTTTATCTTCAGTGTTAATTTGTTAAAATAAAACTTCGGCATACAGAATGCTAATTTATCAGGTATTATTTGAGTTCAAAATACTACTTACTGAGTTACAGATAAATGATATATTAGAAAGTTTAGAATGTTTAGCTGAATTAGAAGTGGCCATTACTATCACATATTATTTGCAATACTAATCACACACTTCACAATTTGCAATTTTTCTTTATTATAAGATAATAAGAAAATATAGTTATCCCTTGAATACCATATAATTGGTTATTTGAAGTTCAAATATCAAACAATTTATCAACTTATTGAACTATAACAATAAAACAAATGAACAAACCTGTGAGAATAAGTTCATAAGTTGTGCTACAGTGAAGCAGTCTGAAGTTACTGGCTCTACCTCTTTTTCTGGTGGTAGTGGTGTAGGGGTCTTCAAAACTGCTAGGTCCTTTAAAGTACAGATAGCAATGTTAAGTTAATTTCTAGAAAGTTTGTTGTTGTTGTTGTATTCTACCTGATGCAGTCATGTTAGGTCCATTGAAACAAAAATGTTCCTTTTAAAAAGGATGCACATATTAAAATCATGTAATTGTATAAAGGCTTTTTTAAGGTAAATTCTAAATCTGCAATTACATAAGATATAGCGGAAATTAAAAATGAGTGGAGGCTCAAAACTGAATTTTTTTGAACAAGTTTAAAAATTTTAGTAAAGAAGCTACATGAATATAATATTCTATTTATCACAAAAATGCTTATTGGAAAAAAAATCATTTTTTCAATGACACACTCCTTGTGTAACGCAAACATTTAATGCGTATTTATAACTATGTTTGTATATGTCAAAATATATGCACAGTTGTGCAATACTGTTTTTATGGAGTTGCAAAAGCGGCATGGGTATGTGATGAAAACTTGTATGTTGCCAATATGTAAGCTTGGTAACTTGTGTTTCTACAACATCAGATGATTCCTATGACAACATAATGTATTCATGTATATACAACAATATGCTAACCAAAAATCCTCAATTTTTAGAATATATCAATTTTTAACTTTATTCCCTTTTACAATATATTTTAACTTAACCCCTCTTACTATCAAGTACTTTCAATTAACAATCAATGGTTTAAAACTTGTACAAAAACAGGAACCTTACTGTAGTATTAATATAACATTGGAATATATGGACAACAAGATAGAAGAAGAGACAATATCAAAGTAAGAATGGTGAACATACTGAAAATATTTATATAAGCTTACAAAATTCTGATCCAACATTAATACATCCTGAGAATTTAAAAGAAAAATAAGATTTTTCTCAATAGAAACTTTGAATTGTAAAATAGGTTACAATTATTCTGATATGATTGAATTCACATTTTACAACTTTTTATTCATGTAATTATATCCTGTATTGTACAAAACAGTGTTAAATAACCATTTTGAGGAAACTAAAAATTTGATTAAATGATTCATTTCCATAAGAAATATCAGTAATATCAGTATGTTTGGTTTTCACAATGCTCTTTACATACGCCATACATATATTGTCCTTAATGACTTTAAACTTTGATAGTACAAGGAAAAAGTCATACACAATCAACTGTCCAATATAGGACAATTATCTTGGATACTATAAGTCCAATATAGAATTTATTTAGACAGTCATGTTGTTCGTTTCAATAACAGGAACAAGATTTATATTAATGGTTAAGAATTAGACACATTCTTTAAGTTTGTATCAATCTGTTAGAGACTCAATTAAACAATTAATATGATGTCAATGCTGTGTTTTTATATACAGGATATAGTTGTGTTACCTCATTAAGGAGGAAGTCTTGTTGTTGTAGTACAAGCTGTTGTTTGATTTTCAGTCTTTTCTCTATGGCGTTCCTCACTATCTCTGACATATGATCAATACTAAAAAATAAAATCAACTAACATTTATACTATTACCACATCACAATATAAAAACAATCACATACAATTTTCTCATTTCTTTTCTATTTTAAGTTATAAGCCAATCACTGGCAAAGGATGATTCTTCTATATAATTACATGTACCAATATTTGATCTACAAATTCAGGTTTATTTGAAATTTATGGTGCATACATTGGAAAAATTATACATATTTATTAAAAGACAGTTAATGCAAATTTAAAGCTTTTCATGAGGGAGCTTATATTCAGAAAAATACGGTGAAGAAACTAAATTTTAAGCATCTTTTGCTTTTTCAATTCCGAAAAATAAAACTGTATTTTCTTGGGCTATTGTTAAAAAAATCCTAATCTTACCTTTCCATTTCTTTCAGATATCTAGCACCTAGCCAGTCATTCATGTCCTTAAAGGCATTGTCCGCCTTGTTTTTAAGGTCCTGTAATACAGCAGTGGCAGTCATTTTGATTAGCTCCATTCTTTTCTTACATGCTTGTTCCTCCTCCTGGATAGAAAAGAAATATTCCTGTTTCATACGATCCCTTACATCCTTCTTCTGTTTATCTTCTTCTGATTCTGGTTCTGATGCTGAAAACAAAGTCATTCATTTATTACTTTAATCTAAAATAGGTTACAAACATAGTATCAAAAACCATCTCTTCAAAAGCTTCCTTTGCCTTGGTATGAAAACTGTCCTCTGAATTAACCAATGAACATTTTTTCTGTTTTTACATATGTTGACAACTTTTTGATAATTTTCATGGATTGTATGTGCCAATTGCAATGTGTAGAATACTTTATTTGTTCACCCCACATTATTTTACTTTTGTACACATTTCCAAAAAATTTATGAAAATTAACATGAATCTGGAGGCGTGCTGCTTTAAAGTTAACAGAATGTTATATCTATCATATTATGTGTCATTAAAACCCATATCTAAATGCTTTTTTTTTTTTGTCATTAAATTAATCATTTTCTACTATTCTTATAATAATTACAACAACTTACGTGGCTGTGGTGTAGAGGCTGTCTCATCTTTCTTTCCACCTTTCTTTGGTGAAGGACTTCGACTCTTCTTGCCCTTGCCTTTAGGTTTAGTTTTGGCTGCAGCAGCTGCGAGAGCAAGTTCTTTCTGTTTCTCGGCCTCCTTTAACCTGTCAGCCTCATCAGCAGCTTCTCTAGCAGCCTCCTCTGCTGACATCTGCAGGAAAAATAATTTAATATAAAGATACTTTCAAAACCATTGCGTTATATTTAGGAAATAGATATCAATTTTGAGTGCATTGTTGTAGAATAAATGCATGGTTTGAGTTCAAATGCAAGGAATATAATCACGAAGGTGGATTAATTACAAAGCATTTGAAAGATAAACTGTGCATTATTATTCAATAATGCAAGGAAAATTTATTTATATCTATTTCCATTCTAACATGCTAATAAAAAAGAGAATTGGTAAAAATACTTTGAAATACATTGAGTGTAGAAGTAATTTTCCAAATGTCATTTGGTTAATTGATGTCAAGGATTCCTGTTTTATGCTGTGCCTATATTGTGTTATAATGCAATTGGAAGTCCTATCTGTTTGATTGAGGAATAGTGTGAAGCGTGTTTAAGAATTCTGTTTTTCACAGATAATGGAAACATTATACAGATTTAGTTTCTGTAATGTGTGCATGGGTAAATCAGCTGATAAAAATATAAAAATTCATACAACAACAAATGATCCATTTCATATCTAATTTACAGTAAAAGGAAATAAATAAATTTGTCATTATGAATTTGTTATGGTGTCATTAAAATATAACATAAAATTAGTTGAAGTTTTTTATAAACAAATTTCTTTTAATATTACTGGTGCATTAAAGTAGCATGACTCCAGTCTCATGAAAAATTTGAAAATGTATTTTAATGTAAAAGACTATGAATTTAACAAAGAAAGTAATTTACACATTGCAAACTGCACTTACATTCTATGTTAATTACCAAAAGCAATTCCAAATATACAAAAATTTAAATTAAATTAAAGTCCTGAAGTAGAAATATGGTGATAAATTCTGCAAAATCAAACATAAATCGCATATAAAAAGTAAATTATTTTTAGTTCTTTTAAAGTCTTAATACATTTTTCTCAAGTTTGATTATCTTGAAATAATTTGGCTCATCTGGAGGCATATGGCTTTAATACATACTGATGCATTTCTTAAATTGGTGAAATAAAAACTATTAATGCATTTTATCAATTAGAACAAATAAATGTAATATATTTTCTGATCAAGATTCATCATGTTTCCAAATATCGTTTTTTGTTAAATGCAATGCATGACTTGAATTTTTTTATGCAAATGAATATAAAAGAATCCTAAACTATGTTGAAATATTGTATAATACTTTAATCTTAGTTTTCATATCTGACAATGCAAATGCTGGAAACATAATTTTGTATTACAGACAATAAAGAAATTAAATTATATAATAATAAAAAAGAAAATACACAACAGCATTAAAGTGTTTTGTATTAAAAGCAATAAACCTGCAAATACTTGTCATATTCATTTTACAATAATGCTGAATAGAATAAAAAAAAGTTGTGCCTGTGAGAAAATATTGTAAAAAGTCATAATAAAATGGTGTGCATTACTTACTAAAGTGCCAGAGTTCAAATTATTGTCTGATAAACAAAGTTTTTTCATCTGTAAGCATGGTTTATTAATTTGAAAATGATAAAAATATGTAATAAAGCCACAGTATGCTTGCATAATCTTAAACATCATTTTAAAGACATTTTTGTTACATTAATATAGAAATATATAATTTTGAACAAAGCATTTCAGAAACAATAAAAGTTCACATCTGCACTGATTTATAATGACATCTGGTTATAACCCTTATTACCAGAAAAAATGACTATATCTTGTTTAAAACTATACATGTATATCTCGCATATAACACTATTTAACTACAAAACTTGTGTTTCTCTGAAATCAACACAGAATCATTTCAACAAAAAGAAAAGAAACTTACAATATTTGAAAGATTAGTGAGTCCAGTATGGAATGCATTAAAGATAAGTTTCTCATCAGGATCTTCAGGTGGTACTGGACTCTCATAACCTTCCTCTCTTTTCTTCTTGTCTTTAGATTTAGAAGCTGCAGCCGCTTTCAGGTTCTCATCAGCAGATGTTGGTCGCCGGGGAACCAGCGGAATCCTGAACATAAAACAGAAAACGTAAATATTAACAACAAAAATAAGACAACAGTCAGAAATACAAAATGAAGACATAGCATCAAAATGGAACAAAAAAAACCCCCAGAAATTAATACAAAATGGATATGTAGGAAGTATTCATTGCAAATGAGTTGTTTCTTATCTTTGCAAACATAAAACATGGAGTGTAAACATGGAATTACACATCTCTGAATGTACAGGAAATAAACCATTTGAGTTGCGTCATGACAAAACCAACATAATGGGTTTGCAACCAGCATGAATCCAGGCCAGCCTGCGCATCCGCGCAGTCTGATCAAGATCCATGCTGTTCGCTATCAGTTTCTCTACTTGTTATAGAGTTGTAAGCGAACAGCATGGATCCTGATCAGACTGCGCGGATGCGCAGGCTGGTCTGGATCCATGCTGGTCGCAAACCCATTATGTTGGTTTTGTCGTGACGCGGCTCATTTGAAGATGTCACAGAAACATTCTTACATTATTTTAATATTCACCTGGCAAAAAGTCATTTATTTCTATAATGCTAAACATACACAATGAAAAGATAGATTAAATCTGAACTGTTTATGGTAAAATCTACCTTATGAAGCATTCCATAATGTACTGTATTTAAAATATATGAAGCTATATGTAGTACTCTGCAATTATGTTTTATACAAACATCCAACAAAAATGTGAAAATCTAAAACAATGAAACAATAAAGAACATAAAACATAACATAATCAACAGAGAAATGAACCAAAATAAAATCACATTATGTACAAGTGTACAAGAGTACAATGTAAGAACAAGTATTCCTGCCTTCCTGTTTGAACTCCCTCACCGTCACTGTCTATATCATCATAACGTCCAAATATTATCGAGCTAAAACATGTAATACTACTTTTTTATATAAATCTACACAGCTGATAGCCTTTATGTACATTTATGTAACAACAAACAGAATTTTATGCTATCAACAAAAAACCAAAGCATAAACAGCAAAATTAAATTTGTCCCAAACTTTCTACTTACTACAAGTCAGTTCCTAGTTACACTAGTTTTTTAGTGGTAGTAACATGGAAGCATTTTTTAGTACCTTTGTATACTACTTTTGGACAATTTAGAAATTTTCTGGCAGTAGGTAAGTTTCATGTTAGTGGTGTTACATAAAACATTTATTATACATGTATGTTTATTGCTAAACACATGAAGAAACATAATACTGATCTTTTCCAAATGATATAAAACCCACCTTTTTCCTGCTTCAGTTGGAAGATTTTGAACCTCAGCTGGCTTGTCTTTTTCCTTACTTTTATCTCTTTTCTTGGCTGAAGGTGTCCTTGACCTTGATTTACTTCCCTTGGGTGATTTTTCCCTTGGTGATTTACTACGACTACCTTTAGGGGAGCGAGGTGATTTAGATCTATCAGATTTTCCGGTACCTGGTCTGGAATCAGGAGATGGTGTCTGCTGACCTTCACTTGGAGATTTTTCAGGGGAACCAGGCCTCTCAACAGGCAGCTACAGGAAATGTAGACAGAATTATGTATACAACATATCTTGAATAAAATCTTGCATCTATGACAAAAAACATTTTGATATAATTATGCTCTATAAATCAATGAATCTTGAATTATGAATAATTCCTATATTGTTTATCATAATTAGAGTTGATGCTTATCACAAACTTTAATTTTTTGTATATTTTGAATGATGTTATAACATGTTTGGAGTAGGAACTTACCTCAATCAGTGGCAGTCTAATGTAGTTAGCATTAAGCTCATCAGGTATTTCTCCCTCCATTCCCCTGTAATAATCTTTCATCATTCTAACTGTATCCTGGAACCTATCTACCTCTGCTTGCATCAGAGTAATGTAAAAGTTACTGAGTACACCAAGTCTATCATCCAGCCATCCATCATTCATCACTGTCTCACGTTCATGCTCGGCCTGTTCTTTACGTTCATCACAGATGTTCCAGAGACGTTCTCTGAGATCATCAACACGTTGATGTAACTCCATCTTTGTCTCATCATCATCCCTCATGTCATCAGGTATCTCATTATACTCCTACAATATATTATTATAATATTATTATAATAATATCTTATAAATAGAAAACATTGAATGCCTGTAAATTCAATGACAAATTTACTGATTGAGTTGAGTAAAATTATACTATGTGAGTGTCTGGCAAGCATAGTATTGTTGTATCCAATGAGTTACAATATTCTTTTTAATCACAAGATCAATATTTGTTCCATAGCTTATCAAGATTTTTAAACAAAATATTCATAGATTATAACAAGGAAGAACCAATATAGATAAGCTAAGCTGGTGGTATATGTACAGTTTATCTGTAAAGGAAATATCTATGAGATGTTTGGTCAAAACTTACCTTTTGGAACTGTGAAACAAATTCTTGTTTGTGGTCTGGTCTTCTCAAATATGCCAAGAAATCCTTCCTAAAAGAAAACAAAATAAAGTACATTAACTTAAAATAAGAAAAGCTATGAATTTAATCTTAGACATAAATATTTCACTTTTTCATTAAAAAACTAAGTGTACTTAGATAACACATTAAAATGTATGTTGCATACATGTAGATAATATGCAAAGAACTTAATCTAATCATGCAAGTTTTCCATATTTAATTTTAATCAATTATATGCACTATAATATGAACAATGAGTCAAAGAGACAATTTGTATTTTTTTGTATTTTCTCACCTAATCTGGAAGAAATATCTATAGATATTCTCTCTTTCATCTCTGACTTTTCTAAAGACAAACTTCCCATTTTTGATGTACATGTTCTCAACATGTTCCCAGTGGTCAGCCAATACTTTAGCCAGATTCTGTAAAAATAGCAGACAACTTTTACAAAAACTTTTGACAGATGAAAAATAACTTTTTTTTCAGATTATTTATTACATTTTGATTACGTCTACATATCATTTTGCAGTGTAGTATACGTGCATTCAGGTCCAACAAGGACTAAAACAATGAATTCCACATGCAGGAAGACTTGTTTGTCAAATTTTACTTAAAAAAAGCTTGTATGAATTTGGCCATTCTGTATCATTCTTTAGAGAGCAGTAATTTGACCCACAAAAAATAGTTTCAAGTCAAATTCAGGCTTATTTGAGTTGTATAAGGTTGTATATCACCTACATGCATGACGTTTTAAAAATGATAATTTATGTAATATAGGAAATAATTAAAATATAAAGTACCTGATTAATGAACTGATCAACAAACTCCCATTCCTCGGAGCCTGGCTCTGGTGGTGGTGGTCCTGCTGGCACTTCGGGTTCAGGCTCAGGTTCTGGCTCTGGGGTTTTGGCTTTCTTTCCTGATCCCTTCTTTGATTTTGGTGATGAACCTAGAAATATATAACACAAATTACTAATTTTTAAATAAAGCGAGCAATGTAAGTTCTATCAATGAGCTACTTTGTCCAGTATAAATATCATTAAGAAATACTATCAAGTATAAACAAACTTATATACAAAATGTTACATGTAAAAGAGTTCATTTAATACCTCTACTCTTTTTGGCACTATCTTTACTACCAGCTGATCGTTTAGGTGAGCCACTTTTGTCTCTTTTTTTGTCTTTAGGAGATTTACTACGAGACTCCTTAGAGGATGACCTAGATCCCTTCTTTCCAGATCCTGAACGAGAAAGTTATATCATTTATATAATAGATTATACGGCAGTACGACATACTCAATCAGAAAATACAAGCATAAGCAGGTAGGTTGGCTTAACAAAGATTTGATTTTCAATCGTTTGGTCCGTATAATAGTGAAAATGCATGTTTTTCTTATTGGTTGGATAAATGTGTATGTAACATTCAATACATGTTTTTTTTATATTTGTTTGATACAATAACATGTATATACAACATTTTTTGATGTCAATGGCTTGAAATACCACAACTAGTTAAAAATAAATGAAGACAATAGTACAGTACTTGTAAGATAACCTGGCTTGACTTGAAACATCTTAGTACTAAACAAAAGCTATCTTGTTCTTGTATTTGTTCAGTGCCAGTTTGCAGCAGTAGCTATGTAATTGTAACATTCATTGATTATGTATTAAATGTAACTCACTTTTAAGTCACTGCCAAGTTCTTCATATATTTTAATAAATCCAGCAATAAAGGGGATTTTTTTAAATTATTTTTAACACAAACACAAAGAGTATCTTAAACTGTAATGAGACTGGGAAGAGAAAGCTGACCAAATTAGCTAGGGTACAAGTGACTGAGTTTACCTTTTCTAGAAGAAGGTCTGCTACTTTTCTTCTCCTCTTCAACAGGTGGTGTTTTAGGTGGCTCTGGTGGGGGTGCTGGTGGCTGAAATAAATGTCATCATAATATAGATATGTTTATTTTATTACCTCCTTATGTCTAAGATAATTTCCATGTACCTCATATAACCCATTCGTAATATAAATAGTCACAGAAATATAGAGTAAAAAAGTACAAGTATATTAAAACATGTGAGAATTCACAAACAATTCTTCTCTTATAAGATATTTTATAATAAAAAAAGTTTTTCTGTTCATATTTTGCCTTCTTTGTCTTTGGTTCTATGACCAACATCCTTATTCATGGTAGATATATAAAAGATAATTCCTACAGCTTATGTCAGAACTATAAACAGATAATGTTGTTTTTTTTGTTTTGTTTTTTAAATCAATTTCTACTTTAATTTTTCAAACATCCATATGTATAGTTTATTACCTCTTCTTTTTTCTCTTCAACTGTTTCTGTCTGCTCAGGCTGTGCAGAGCTCTCTAAATCTTTACCTTGAAGCTAGAAAAGTAAAATTCTTCTATTAATGACTATTTTTTTTATACATAACACTCAGATTAAATGATAAATATACAGACTAAACAAATGTATTCAGAATCTGAATTAATTTTATCTTTTTGTGTTAAAAGATGTAATTTCATTGATCACAAAAGTCATTTAAAGCCCTTATTAAAAGATGTTTTTTTGGTGAATTCCTAAAAATTTTGCCATCCATTATCTCATTAAGAAACTAAGAAATACAACCTGCTGTTGAAAGAATGCTAAGAGAAGTAAATGAAATAAATTTAACTTACCCTATTTAGAGTGTCTTCCAGTATTTTTTCAACTTCCAACTGAACAGATCTAGATTCTTGTGTGGCATCAACCTTCTGCAAGGTACCAAACTTAGAGAACCATTTCTCCAACTTGGGCCAGTTGTCAAGGAAACCAGTTACTCTAAAATTAGAACATATAACTGATGTAACTTTCAAGTAAAGTTTGTCAAAAAATATTTTCAATATTCAACATTCTCAAATTCTTTTCAAGGTTGATACCTAGTATATTGTAAAAAGTTTAGAGGGATAAACAACAAATATCAATGTAGATCTTAAAATTTGTATACTTAAAGGGACTATCTTAGGCTTTAAGACACGATGGTACTGGGAATATTTTTGCAAGATTTGTTTACCATTTGGAGTAGATCTGAACAAATAACTTGTGTGCAAATTTTCAGATAATGCTGTCACCCCGTTTTTCTAGAAAAATACTTTTTGTTGTGCGAGAAAACTCCAAAATAGTTGCAACAGTATTCAATCAAATTGGGCTAACAATAAACAAATATTGATATTTATCTTAATTCCGTGTATATTTCTTCATAATCATGTGCATATTTTTCCATTCCAAGTGCTTCACTTGATCTATGTAAAAATTTCAAATTTTGTTTTTGGGCTTTTTGACCTGCTCCTTTAAACAAGATATCAAGTATGAGACAAAACACAATATAGAATATGTCACTATACTAACCTATGCTGTATTTGTTCCTGGTCATGAGCTGGATCTTCAACCTCTACCACTTTCTCTTGCTTACCAACTCCTGTAGCACTGCCCTCTGGTGGTGGATTGAACTCCTGCTGGTAGTCCTTGTCGGCTAGTAAAGCCTCTGGTGTAAATAATAAATCAATATTCTATAACATAACATCAATTTATTTAGCATGAAACACTTATACAAGGTTTAAAGCTATGAGGTATCTTATAGAAAAAACAAGGATGCCCCCACATTCCACTGTTTTGTCAGTCTACCAACAGTGTGACAGACAGGCAAATCTAGGACCCTCCTACCCTATGTGGAGGCATAAAAGCTCTCAAAGTAAGAATCGATTTACAAACTTTGAAGTCAATTTAAAGTAAAAGTGAAATATCATATATATTGGAATTAGAACATATTTACATTTAATGAAAAACATTAACATATTGCAATTATAACTATAGTTTATACACCAGGTGTAATCAAGAAAAAATAAATATAAAACAAATATCTTACTTGTTCTTCCAGCAGCTCTCTTCAGACACAGATCATCAGCTATGTCAAACAAAATGACAACATCTAAACCACTGGCAGGGTCAGCTGGTACTGGGGATGGTCTCGGATCAGGGGCCAATACAGATTTCTTGGACTTGGGTGCTTTGCCTTTGCCCTCTTTAGCAGCAGCATCAAAACCACTGAGTGCCTTCTCTAACATCTTAGCTTGATTATAGTTCAGTGGGAATCCATCAATCACCCAACCTGTCCCTTCAGGTACGCGTCTGTAACCAAAACATACCATTATTGTAATTATTCTATAATTCTAATGTCCTTGTACATTTTTATCATATTTCCTTATATAGATCTGTACAACTAACTACTTAGGCAAGTTGCTCTCTGGGCAAGTCTCATTATTTAACTTAATGAGTAGGAATTGTTCAACAGACTTTAACTAGAGTTTTCTTCTACTGACATGACTAAATATTGTAAAGAATTTATATTTTGTAGCAAAAATATCATTAGATATTAAATGCGCATTGATATTTTTTTTTAGTATAAAACAATTAAAAGATATCTATACCTGATTGCCTCTACCAGAATATCAGCTTGAACTTGGTCATCTACTGGTTGACCTTTCTTTAGAGACTTAAATGCCTTTGATCCTAGTTTAGCTCTTGGTGTTGGCTGGAAAATAAAGCTTAAATTTAGTTCAATATTTGATCTAGCAGTGCAATACCAGAACTGAAGTTTAAAATATTTCGTAATTTTCCCTTTATATATCTAATAAAGAAGTGCAATATCAAGTTTGTATCTTTATAAAGGAATACAGTATACATTGCTCTAATCAATGGTCACGTGTTAAAGGCATCATCTGATGGATTATGTTAATTTCATTTTCAATAAATGCTAAAATAAATTTTGCATACTGTTGTCAAATACATAATAATGTTATTCTATTGTTTTCCTCCACTATTTTCTTAAAGCAAATATCACTGAACTTAATTTGCAGTATATATAGACATGTACCTGTTGTTTAGGTAGTCTTGGTTTACTAGGTGTTTTCCTGGCAGCAGACTGCTCCTCTTTTGATGCTTCTTGCTGTACATCACCAGTCTTGTTCTCTGCTGACTGACTTTCAGCTGGCTGGTTCTCATCTGATTTTGGTTCCTGGCCTTCTGTCACACTTGGCTGGTTATCTGCAGGGGTCTCCTCTCCTGGTACCCCTTCCTTTTGTAGTGCTTTTAAATAAAATAACAATTATTTAATCTTTTTTTTCTAATATAATATATTAAAGATATTTATTTAAGGAATTCCACTGAGGTCCAAAAGCCTAAAAACATAAAATTTGAATTTCTTACATAGATCAACTTGGGCCATTTAAACAAGAAGATATTTAAGAAATATGCTCATAATGAATTGAAAATTGTTTTTTTGTTTTGTTTTTTTTGTGCTATTTTAGCCCAATATGGGAGAAAAGTGTTGCAACAATTTTAATTTTTTGATAATTTTTCACTATTGGAATAACCATTCTGGAAAAAAGGGGCAAGTGTATTATCTGAAATTTTGCACACAAGTTATTAGTCTAGACCTACATCAAATGGTACATTAATCTGAAAAAAACTATACCAGTCCAATAATGTCAAAAAACATCAGTGGCGTTCCATTACATGTAATACAAATTCACAGGTAGTATTTACTGTATTCATTTGAAGAATAGGTAAGGATAAAGTTATCTAAAGAAATTATAATGAGCATAACAAATGAACATTTCACAGATTTTTTTTTAAGAAAAAGAGTGTAAACAGAAAAACAACACAAAAAGTGCCTATTGTAAAGAATTAAAATATTTATCATAAGTTGCCTAAGTTCTAGGATGAAATGCTTTGATATTGTTCAGAATATTTTGTTACTGGTTTCATAAATAATATTCCATTAAATCTGTCATATTTAAACATGTATATTATATGATAAAAATAGGTTTATGTAGCCTTTGTTCATAAAGGCTGGATGTAAAAAATACATGATTTACTACTAATCCTAAATTAGCTACTAAATTAGCTACTTTGTATATCAATCATTTTCAAGAAATCTAGACGAATAATTTTGTATGTGTGAATTAATCAATATTTTGTAAGTGTAAATTAATCCATTTAGAAAAATCTGAAATATTTGTTAAAATTTATATACATCAATCAAATGTTATACAACTATTTGAGTGTATGTGTGTTTCTTTTTTCTCACACATTGTTTCCATGGCAATTACAGACATGATAGAACAACATTAAAACTGATGTGATATTGTGTAGTGAGGCATGCTTTAACTGTCAAACAGTGATATTTCTTTTGTCAACATAGAAAAATAGTGTATTCACAAAGTACCTTACCAAAATTTACAACAGAGGCTGTTAGACAGAATAAATACAACTTGTGAAATAAACAGACAGAGCACAACACTATTAAATACAGTCAAAACCAAAAAGATGAACATAAGTGTTTACTATGCACAATATTTACGATTATTTCCAGTCATACATGTACTTTCATTTTTTTAAAACCCTTCATTGTAAATTTCATCTACTTTGATGCTCAGGCTATGAACTTTTTTATATAAAGTAGGAATTATATATTCAAATACAAACATAAATATAAAGTCTGCTGGCAAATCAAGTTCACTATTTTATCTTCATATTTATTTCTGATGTTCAAATCTATCCAATATTTCTATATTTGTAAAGCAAA
This sequence comes from Ruditapes philippinarum, assembly GCF_026571515.1. NCBI lineage: Eukaryota > Metazoa > Mollusca > Bivalvia > Venerida > Veneridae > Ruditapes > Ruditapes philippinarum. Next base: position 86,935 of record NW_026860999.1, read on the forward strand.
TTTAACAACCTACTAGTCTAACTGTATCTCAACCAAAAACAGAATAAGTTTTAACTATGATATGATATTCAAATACTAGACAAATAAACAGGAGAACCATGCAAGAAATTTCAGAGATGTGCAGTCTAATCCATTGTACCTTCAAATTGTTGAATTGAAATAGGGGTATCTAACCCTTCTCCTGTCGGGGCTCGTACTTTTATTTGTATATTTTTAAAACCTGTTTGTAAAAGTTAACATTTGTTGCTTATGTAACTATCCAAAATCAAACTCACATGTATATAGGCATTTTTAACTTAAAAACAGTGTACTCTTTTTCTAAAGCAATAACAAACTCAAATGGAAAATGTCCCTTTCCAAAAAATATTTGCAACTTTTTCAAAGAAACTATTCAAATAACAACTAAACTAAATCAACTTAAATACACATATGTGCACAACTGCAAAAAAAAAATCAGATCTATTTTTCAAAATCATAAATATCTTTTGAGACAAACAGTCATTGAAATTAGTGAGTCAATTGTAAAAAAAAAGGTAGACATATAAAATTACCTGAGGGTGGCTTCTCTACTGGTTTTTCCTCTTCTTCCTGAAAAATAAATAAATGATTCAATGCTAAACCTGATTACTTGCATTTGCTCTTCTTATTTCTTCTTTAACTTATCCCCACTAAAAAGTTTAGGCATGAAAATGGGATTTCCCTACCAGTGAACAACAACATTGAAAAGGTTCAGATAACCAATCACAATCTACAATTATAAAATCTATGATGATATGCTTAGCAATTTTTTAATGAAATATGCTACACAAATGAGCCGCGTCATGACAAAACCAACATAATGTGTTTGCGACCAGCATGGATCCAGACCAGCCTGCGCATCCGCGCAGCCTGATCAGGATCCATGCTGTTCGCTATCAGTTTCTTTTCTTGTTATAAGGTTGGTAAGCGGACAGCATGAATCTTGATCAGACTGCGTGGATGCGCAGGCTGGTCTGGATCCATGCTGGTCGCAAACGCACTATGTTGGTTTTGTCGTGACGCGGCTCAAATATTACTGCAAATAATGTAGTTACATTCTTACAATTTTTAAACTTGTCATTGAGTTAGACATGAAAATGATCTGTTAGTCAGCAATAGTGTAAGAAATGTATGAATATTTTACCTCAACAACTTCCATAATTTCTCCAGCTTTGTGAGCTTCAATAGCCTCATTAACAAGTTCATCTACATTGAGCAACTGTAGTCGATGTTCTGTAACATCAATGTTTAATTTATAATAACAACAATTATATGGGCCTAAAATACTGCTAATAAAAAGGTTTTGTTACAAACTTGGCCGAAACATTTGTTTTCTGTGCAATATTTCTTAAAAACTGACCAACACAATTTTCTTTGGAAAAATATTCCTTATTTAACTCCATAAATATTCACTTGATGATAATGAATAAGTAATTGAACTATTTCTATCATCTTAAATATCCTGTCCTTTGTTTAAACTGATCAATAAAAGCTAAAAATTCCACAACAAACTTACCAGCAGCTATACTTCTAATACAAGATGATTTTCCAGCAAATGCTTTACCAAGTACACAGGCTCGTATAGGGAAGGGAGGGAACTCTGGAGGAGGTGGAGGTGTCTGAAAATATATTTTCAAATTTCATAATCTCTAACAAAGTTAAATTAATCATATTGAACACTCTCTAAAACATAGGATATTTCTGTTGTCAAAGAAAATTTAAATAGTAATTAACAAAGATTACAGATATGAAAATATAATATTTTGTTTCCTTTACTCAATGTAATTTCTTAAAGAAATTTCCTCTATTACATGCATTTTCAATATCTATAATTTGTAAAATAAGGAGGTGGTCAATTAATTCACTCAACTGAAAAACAAATGAAAACGGTCTCTGTATAGCTGCGTACAATAAAGATAAGTCAAGATTAGAGAAATTATTGACTTACTGAAGGAGGATAGACCATGTTGAGTAACCTCTGTACCACATGACCTACAACTGGATTGTCTCTTGGTGGACCGGATATCTCACAACCTTCCGGTGGCTGCCATTCTCCTACCATGTTCTAAAATACATATAACATCCGTTAATGCATTTTTAATCATTTTTCATGTATCTTTAAAATAAGTTTTAATTATGAAACAATTTCTAAAACTGTGCAATGAACACCATAGTAAAGTTGGCTATTTAATACAGAAAAACAACAAAAGCTGGCTTGAGTACTTCTGCCTACACTGTAATAGAACTCTCAGAATGTTTCATCTACAATGACTTAGTGTATGGGATTTTATTTGGATTTATTTTAGTATCAAACCAGGCTGTTTGAAAACACCCTCCAGAATAATACATGTAGTAGGTTTGAAAGATGTTGACTGTTGTGCATTATTTCACTGTGAAGTTCACAACATAAACATACCTTATACTCTATGAAATCTCCCTCATCTAGCAGGTTCTGTCTCTCCTCCTCTAGAACTTGTGAGGCAGTTGGTTCCACTGGTTCCTCTACTTCCACCTTCTCATACAGTGGGATACCAGCCTCAAACTGGGCACGCCATTCTCTCATCAGTTTGGCAGGTACTAATCTGTAATGAACAACATGATTATTGGAGTATATTTACAAAAAGGTTTGTCAAAATGCATGTATAATCTAGTAAATAATTATCAAGTAATACTTTAAACAAGAAACATTGTCAGTTTAGAACATGGATCATACATCTGCATTTCTAGAATGTTATTACAGTATGATTAAAATGATTATAATTTTCAACTTAAGCGGGTCACTTGTTCAAACAATGTTTTGATATTTTTTGTTTATGTGTATATGCTTTAAGTTTAAAACAACAAGTCCAGCATTATTTACAGTATAAGTACATACTTGTTTGTAAGCTCCCTATATTCTGTTACTTTACAAGTAAAGTCAACAATCTGGTCAACGACTCCCTGGCACATCTCATAATGTTTACGATACTTGGCTTCAGCACGTTCAGCAGCAATCTTATCATGAAGCTCTTTATCTTTTCTTGTCTGTTCCTCATACTCTTGTTTCGACAACCTTGCCATTTCCTATATGTATACAAGGCAATGAAATGGTATTGTAAAATATTGCCATCTTAAAATACAGCAAAACAAAGTTTGAGAACTTCATCCAAATAGAATGCAATAACAGGAAAATCTCTGAAAGCAAATTCATTTGGTTATAAAACATATCTTTTAGCTTTGTAATTCAATTCAAAGAGAGTTCTTTTAATCACATAATTACCTTTATCTAATATATGCTAAAAAAAAAGAAAAAAGGAAAGTTACAACTGTAGTTGTTCAATTCTAAAACCATACAGTCAGAAGTTCTATATACTTAAATACATGTACTAGTACAATATCTGCTACTGTAATATGACTATATTAGACTAACCTGTTCCCTGTTAAGAGCCTCTTCAAAGTCTTTCAATCTTCTCTCCTCATACATCTGTTCTCGCATGATTCGGTTTTTACGTATAACCTCCTTCTCATGCCTTGTCTGTAGTAGTTGTACAGCAATTCTACGTTCCTGCTGTGACTGTCTCATCAACCGGTTCACTAACATCTCTTCTCTATGAGCTTCCTAATTAATAATATAAGAATATAGAATTAAAATTTTAAGTATTCATTTTACAGAACAGAACTACATAAATATTAACATTTTTTTATTATCAGTATCAGTTACCGTAATTCTGAATCATTAAAGTCACATATGCCAATTTGTGAATTTGAGGCTATCAAATGTGTTTTAAAGATGCAAATTTGCTTTTCTTATTTTTCTTTTTTTAAATTCACCATAAGTAATGCATTTATCATATTTTACAGAACTGTCCATAATAAAATATTTTTTTCTTTTGGTTTCATTTTTTGAAATATGGCTTTATGACACAACTATCATTGGTCACCAACAGGGTTATGGAAAGTCTCCCTCTATGCTTGCAATGAATATAACATGTAATATTTTTTTCATGAATACAAAATACTTTTCACTTAAAGTAACAGATCTTACCTCTTGGCTTTCATGAGCTTTAATCTGGTCAACAAGAACTTTTCTTCGTCTTTTTTCTCTCTCAGCTCTAGCGGAGGAATCTTCCTGTAATCGTTTCCTGATCTTACCAATGTACTCATCATTAGAGGCTGGCTTTATTAAATCTATAGACTCTAGTTGACTTTTCTCATCATCTCTACCCATTATATACTCCATACCAATACCTTCACTGTAAATATACAATAATATATCATCATCTCTACCCATGATATACTCCATACCAATACCTTCACTGTAAACATACAATAATATATCATCATCTCTACCCATTATATACACAATACCAATACCTTCACTGTAAATATACAATAATATATCATCATCTCTACCCATTATATTCTCCATACCAATACCTTCACTGTAAATATACAATAATATATCATCATCTCTAACCATTATATTCTCCATACCAATACCTTCACTGTTAATATACAATAATATATCATCATCTCTACCCATTATATTCTCCATACCAATACCTTCACTGTTAATATACAATAATATATCATCATCTCTACCCATTATATTCTCCATACCAATACCTTCACTGTAAATATACAATAAATATATCATCATCTCTACCCATTTTATACTCCATACCAATACCTTCACTGTAAATATACAATAATATATCATCATCTCTACCCATTATATTCTCCATACCAATACCTTCACTATAAATATACAATAATATATCATCATCTCTACCCATTATATACTCCATACCAATACCTTCACTGTAAATATACAATAATATATCATCATCTCTACCCATTATATACTCCATACCAATACCTTCACTGTAAATATACAATAATATATCATCATCTCTACCCATTATATACTCCATACCAATACCTTCACTGTAAATATACAATAATATATCATCATCTCTACCCATTATATTCTCTATACCAATACCTTCACTGCAAATATACAATAATATATCATCATCTCTACCCATTATATACTCCATACCAATACCTTCACTGTAAATATACAATAATATGTCATCATCTCTACCCATTATATTCTCCATACCAATACCTTCACTGTAAACATACAATAATATATCATCATCTCTACCCATTATATTCTCCATACCAATACCTTCACTGTAAATATACAATAATATATCATCATCTCTACCCATTATATTCTCCATACCAATACCTTCACTGTAAACATACAATAATATATCATCATCTCTACCCATTATATACTCCATACCAATACCTTCACTGTAAATATACAATAATATATCATCACCTCTACCCATTATATACTCCATACCAATACCTTCACTGTAAATATACAATAATATGTCATATAGAGAAAGTAACAAAATTCTGATACAATTACAACAAACTTGGACATATGTATCATATATATTATCTAGCTACAACTAATATTTGATACTCACTCATCTTCATCCTTTGTTGGTGGTAGAACCATTTTCATCTTCTCTTCAAAGTCACCAATCTCTCTAATAGTGTCCTAGAAAAAAAACAACCATACAAGTATTGAAAACATAGTGTTAAATGTCAGAAAAACTTTCACACACTTAACATGCCAATTCCAAAATCATTTAGAAAATGTATTTATAGACCACTTGATTAAAATACAAGTACACAAAGTACACATGAAATATTCTATATTTAAATAAGATTTTCTGATATAAACAATAAATTTGAAAGAAATAAGTAGTTTCACTTGTGACAATTCACTAATAATTAATACTGTTTATTTTTAATATATTGTTTTATCATTAACAAATGAAAATGTATTTGAAGAAAGTATTTCAAAACAAAACCATTTACCTGCTGTTTGGTGAAGCTTTTATAGACTTAATAAAAATATGATGAACTTACCTCAGCAACTTTCCTTCTCCTTCCTGTAGCTCTAGCTTCCATTGCTCTCAATGTCTTCTGGGGAGGAGGTTTGGGAATTTGAACTGTTGCTGCCCTGTGAACAACAAATCAACCTATACTCTGTATAAAGTTACTTTTTTATATGGACTTCTATAGGATGTTAAGGACGTTTTTGGGAGTTTTTATATAGACATAATTATAGGCAAAATTAAAACTGTTCTATAGAATTTCTCTAAACTTGGCATGTTGATAGAATATGATAACAGAAACATTATAAGCAAAAAATAAATTGTGGTCACCGCTCTAGTTTTTGATATCGTCTTTAATATAAAATTGTTAAACTAAATTTCATAAGGCAGTATATGCAAAAGTCAATTTTTTTTTCAGGCCACAAGGACCGAGACCCTTATGTTTATTTCCGGCCCGGATGATATTGTTCCGGCCCAGACATTTCAAGCATTATTTATATAATAACTTAGTTCAATGTAAAAATGATCGTCTTTAAATAAGTGTGACTATCATTAGTGTGACCATCATATAGAAACACAAGAAGATGCTGACCAATTGAAATAACTTAAGCAAGGTTCTCACTAGAATTTTCAAAGAAGTAGTCCTGGGACTCCCAAGCACAAAAATGTAGGAGTTCCAGATCACTTTGAATATGTTAAAACCATCTTTGCTGCACTTATGCAGTTGACGATTATGATGTATATGAGCAGAGTAAGGGGTTGGGGAGTTGGAGTTTGAACAGAGAAAAAGCTTATTCAGGAAAATGGTAATATGTTCCAACACTGTACCATAAAAGTAATTGAAAAGATTTGAAATATAATTTCAAAAACCCTACATCATCAGACCATTATGCTCTTTTCTTCCAGATTCACTCCACACACCCCCCCCCCCCCTCCCATAAGAAAATATTCATTGTATGTGACAAACACATACAGGTAAATACCTCCATCTCAAGTAAAGTAAACAATATCTTTAGTAATTTTAATTCCTAAACTACATTTGAAGTGTTATGACACACATTTTAACAAAACATATCTTCTTTTGGTTACGATTTTTTTAATTATAAAAAGCGGCATCGCGAACATATGTGACAATTGAAAATTTTTCCTACAGAAACATTCACAAATCTACTTGTTGTTGATTTTGATTATATTAAATTAAATATTTTTTGATTATTTTAAAATTGTTGCTCATTGGCTATTTCAACAGGCATCGTAAAACAAAATTTTCAAATTTGTAATTTACGGCAAAATTTACCGTTGTTGATGAAACTTTTTGAAGAGAGAGTTGACTGGTATTTATTTAACATGTACAAAATAAAGTTAAGGTTGGTCAATATCTTCTTTAATAAATTCTTTGCATCACGGGGAACTTGTTATCAATATTTTTAACTTTTTGAAATTTTATTCGGACATGAGGACTGACGGAAAGGAAATTTATCTCGGACCGCATGATTTTAATTCAGCCAGGACCGAGGACCGACGGACTTTCGCACAGACTGTAAGGAGATTGAGCATATGTACCAATCCTCTATTTGAGATTATACCAAGCAAGGAAACAGGCTTCTGATATGTGAAGGCTAAATATAACAAAACTAATATTCTTAAATTTTATAGTCAAATAATGTACAGGATTTAGTTGACGATACAGTTTCTAAAATTGATCTTATTCAAAGGCAGTTTTCAAAATAAGGCTTTACTGTATACAGTGATATAATAAACTTACTGTATTCTAGCCACCATTTCACTTTGCTTTAATTTCATAGCTCTAGATCGTTCCAGTAAGAGTTTCCTCTCTTTCTGTTGTTGTTCTCTTATTCTCTCCTGTTCGAGAAATCTCTCTTTAAATGCCACTTTTTCCATCTCAATCTGTTTCTCATGAAATCTTGTAAAAACATCTTGTAGTTCAAGGTCACTTTGACGTGGTGTGACATGTTTCAATCGCTGTAAATTGATGTAAAATTAGTTAAAACAATTATCAATAATACCTGTATATCATTTATAACAGTATTTTGTTAGCATTTATCTATGTAAAATTCTTTACATATCATAGATTATGTATTCTAGACTTAATTAAAAGCAGTTTAAAGTAAATGTTATCCATCCATTCTGATACTAACATGTCTGTACAAATTTAGAATATTGTTAATGATGATATAAGAAGTGATGCATGATTTTAAATTTGATTTAAAGTAATCAAAGAATACAAAACATGTCATCTCTGCTTATTTGTGGAAATTATTTACAACCTGTCCCATTTCTACACTAAACCTTTTTAGGATGAAAATATCATCAAAAAAATCTTAATGGGATAAATATGTATTTCTGTGTTAATAAAATACAACTTAATTAAAAATGTAAGTTTAATATCTTTGCCATATTTTTGCATAATGCGTTCGCTTACAAACCCTATTACAAGTAGAGAAACTGATAGCGAACAGCATGAATCCTGATCAGACTGTGCGAAGGCGCAGGCTGGTCTGGATCTATGCTGGTCGCAAACGCATTATGTTGGTTTTATCGTGACGCGGCTCATATATCTTACAATAATTTCTTACATCTTTGTAAATTCCAGATTCAACAACCCCTAATTTAGCAGGAGCAGCAGGCCTCATTGTTTCTATAGCAACACCAGTGAGGTTTGACTTCTTCTTATTATTGAGGGCAATATAGAGTTGATACATAAGTCGTGTGGCCACACCATGTGTTTCTGTCATGATGGATCTTGCAAGATTTGTATCAAATGGGATGCTGAGCAAATGCAGAGTGGGCTCAATCCTTGTAAAGTTGTTGAGCTTTGAATCTGCAGTTCTGTAAAACAAAATAATATATTATAAGCCCATTATTCATTACCCCCCAAAAAACAATTATTACTTAACAATTGGTATGTTGTTGCAGTTTGTTATTAACCTACTTCTAACCTACTACTAAGTACTTGTAACATACATGTACTTCCTTATGTCTTAGTAATATTGATAAACAGACCAGACAATCAAGGATCAATTTATAGTCACTGAGGCTTGCAAAATAACTAGATTCTTAATAATCTGTATCTTTATGCATGAGAAAATAAACAATGCTTTAATTACTGGTATGTCTAAATACGGAATATGAATTCATATTCGCGAATATAAACAGGAGTACCAAATGTGAATATTATTTTGAATATGAATATTATTTTCATAGAATCAGCTCTAATGGGATTTATTTCGTCAACAGAGGTCTATTATTTACTTGTATAATATGTAATCTAATGAAAGAAAATAAATTTCTGACATTTTGGTTGTAAATTAATTACTGTGACCAGAAAAGTACCCGAATATGAATGAGAATGGCAAAATACATGTTGTAGCTCACAAAAGTATAGAAATAGATATTTCAAAATATAACTTGCATTAATGATGGTTAATATTTGCTGGGTAAAATTCAACATAAGATTTGTTTTATATAATTTAGCCACCATGGCCAAAATACCGTATGAATACAAAAGTTTTTTTCTTTATTTGTAACCTTTTATACATGTATATATAAAAAAATAGCTCTATTGTGTATTGTTAATATTTTGGTCACTATTAAAAGCCTGAAAAGAAACCTTGTTTAACATAGATGACAGATTAAATTTGCTAAGTAATTGAGTGACTTGCTATCCTGTAAACATTTATTTCATATTCGTGAATAAGAACGAAGATACCAAATATGAATATTAAATAGATATCAATGAACTTTGTCTGAAATAGTTTCATAAACATGGACTATTATTATTTACTTGCATTGTCATTGAATGGAATTATACATGTATATTAAACTAGAAATGTGTCATCATGCCACGGATGCCCCCGCATGCAGCCAAAATTTCAGATGTTATAATATTTAGTTCCAAATTTGTTTGCACAAATTATTTTTTTCATTTTAAGTTCAAAGCCCTTAAAACTTTTCAATGTTAACACAAACCATTTTCATACAATGTTCAAGGCACTGAAATTATTCAGTCTAAACCTTTTGAAAATAGCATATTTCATATTTGTAGCCAAAATAATGGCTACATACATTTCAGTGCTGAAACTGAAAGTTCAAAATTTTTCCAACATTCAAGAAAGATAAGTTTGTCCAAAATCATTGAACCACGACCAAATTCAAACTTAAACTGCTTATTCCTAAGATGTATCTATATTATTTTCAAAGTGAAAGGGACATAACTCTGCCAAAAAATCATCGAACCATGACCAAATTCAAACTTGACCTGCCCATTCCTTTGACATATCCATATGTCAAATTTGAGTTGTTGGGTAGATAATGAACAGAAACTGTAAATTTCATATTATTTTCAAAGTGAAAGGGGCATTACTCTGCCAAAAATCATTGAACCATGACCAAATTCCAACTTGGCCTGGGCATTCCAAAAACATATCCATATGTCAAATTTGAGTTGAATGTGTTGTACCGTTGGGGAGATAATAAACAGAAACTGAAAATTTCATATTATTTTCAAAGTGAAAGGGGCATAACTCTGCCAAAAATCATTGAACCATGAACCATGACCAACTTTGAACTTGACCTGCGAATTCCTGTGACGTATCCATATGTGAAGTTTGAGTTGAATGTGTTGTACCATTGGGGAGATAATGATCGGAAACTGAAAATTTCATATTATTTTCAAAGTGAAAGGGGCATAACTCTGCCAAAAATAATTGAACCATGACCAAATTCGAACTTGACCTGTATTTTCTCACGACATATCCATATGTCAAATTTGAGTTGAATGTGTTGTACCGTTAGGGAGATAATGAACGGAAACTGAAAATTTCATATTATTTTCAAAGTAAAAGGGGCATAACTCTGCCAAAAATCATTGAACCATGACCAAATTCCAACTTGACCTGTATTTTGTCATGACATATCCATATGTCAAATTTGAGTTGAATGTGTGCAACCGTTACTAAGATAATGAACGGAAACTGATGATGACGGAATGACAGATGGGGGCATAAAAAAAACAATGCCAGGGTCTCCACGATACCTGTGTACATATTTTATACAAGGTGTTTTTCAGATTAAATTTTATTGTCTTATAAAATAGAAGGAATAAACAATTTCATTAACATTTAATCCTGTTAAAAATACATTACAGAGTTCTGTCACTCTGAAATTCTCGCTCACTAGACAGCCATTCTCCTATAATTGAAGCACTTTTTAATAATTCCTGTCTCCACTTTTAAAATCGTAGTAAAATATACAGACGAGCTTAATCCTTTGTGACAAACATTTTAATAAGTACACTGGGATGTTCTCAGCAGCTTAACTTAAATTTTGTAGCGTGGATGCTCCTCGTTTTTCATTTGTGTTAAACTGAAAAGCTATAGTAACTGCAAAAAAGCGCTGTCGCTTGACCAATTAAAGTTTAAGATTGGTGAAAAAAACAATCCATTTCTATGTTTTCCAACAAGTTTTTGCCTAAAATCAATACAGTATTGATAATAGATTAAGAATTACACAGAGACCCTTATTTTCCATAATTTTCTTTAAATGCTGCCGTCGCCGAAATGCAACTATGGTACCGTAACGATTTTAAACTGGAATGTTACGATCTTGAGATGCGTTATATTCTTTAAAATTTGTACTCAAAACAATATCAAAAGACTATATTTGGGATAAAATTGATAAATTAGACTCCTGCGATGATACATTTTAACACAAACCGTTTTATTGTAAATAATTCAAATGTCGCGTTTAAAATGCTATGCCTCCGTAACGGGCGTATACTTTTAAATATACATTATACCAATCAAATAAAAATTTTAAAATATTGTTTTGTATTTCTTTAAATGAAAAAAACCAAAATGAGATGTCGTTTGCACAAAAATGTGATAATTCTGACCCGTAGAAGTCGAATTTCACTATGTTTCCATAACGACTATTTTCCGTAACAAAACGATCATCCGAATTTCGGTACAGTATACGGTTCAATTGACGGTGTGACTTTTTTGCCTATCACCGCTCCCAATGATACGTCACTAAGAGGTATGCATGCAACATCTTAATTGACTTTTATGATACAATTAGGCAACTGGAGGTAATTGGCAATTACTGTACTTTATTTTGACAACCACTGTTTTTGATTTGATAACGATGTTTTCACAATTATGTTACTTACACGAGAAATTTTACTGATAAAAATCGATTGCAAGCTTTATTTTCAGCAAACCACAGAGTCAAAAGTAGCAAGTTGATGCTGTTTATATTTTTTTTTACCTGTTTGAAACATTTGTTACGGAACATAGTTAATTATTTTGAGATCATAATCTGATGTCATATATGTACTTTATCCATAGTTATTTAACAATTTGAAATGAACGATTGGTTTCAAACATGGAACACATATTTCGATGAAAAAGAAGTGCACAGATTATCAAATAGTCAAAGGCAATTTGTTACGGAAGCATAGTCTTCTATCATCTTTTTTCAGCACCATAATACATATATTCAGTTTGTTTATAAAAACTGTTCCAGTGTGTTTTTTCATTATAAAGATATATGAAAATGGTGTCCAATATTAACTGGAAGTCTAACATGATTTGTATTGTGTTGTAAGGTTGCAGTTTTCCGTTACGGAACATATCAAATTTGTTACGGAACATAGAATTCATAAATGCTATGTTTGAATATGATTTTTTATGTTTTTTTACTATTTATAAAATACCAAAATTGTATCATTATGTCACTTACATTATCTAAAAGTTTTAGAATTACAATTATCATGAAAAAAGTAATATTAATAATGATATTAATGTAATAATGATAAAATTGATGATTATTATGTAATTGTTATATTAATAATAATCATGATAAAAATAATTATTTTAATGATATTAATATGTTAAATCAAGGTTGATAAATTTATAATATGCAACGATTTTCTATTTTAGAATGGTGCTTTAAAAAACAGAAATACAGGAGACAAAGCAGAGAGGAGAAAACAACAAATCATTTAAAAGAGAAAGAAAGCAGAAAAAAGTATGTTCCCATTCAAAAAAGAAAAATCACTGGTGAAGAAAATGTTGAGGAAACTACATGAAACGTTATAACATTACAACAAATTTGTGTAAATTAGGCAGAAATAAAGCAAATAAAAGTAAAAAAAAAGAATTCTTGTTCATTTTCAGTGAAAAACATAATATTTTATTTTCCATAACATATGTTCCGTAACATATATCTTTTCCTGCACTACTCACTAAATTAAACTGTTGATGTTATTTTTAATTGATACAGTGTTTTATGATTGATGTTGTTTGTGAAGATACCACATTTAAATTGTTTAAGTAATTTCAAAGAGTGAAAATATTGAGTTATAAATCCTATGTTTTATAATTTTCACCTATGTTCCGTAACAGATCATAAGGTCTGTTTGATGATCATTTGTGAGGCGAAGTTTTTTTGGTAACGTTACACCGATTAAAAGTTATGCTTGATTTGTTTTCTGCATCTATTTTAGATATAATTCGATAACTTTTATGACAGTATTTGTTTGTGCATTGTATCGAAACAATGTCAATCTTACGTTACGAAAATATTGGCTTATATAAGCTTTTCAAATACGAAGTATACAAGTTTCAAAATAAGATATGGCATAACATATTTTTGCTAAAGGTAACCATTGGTCTTCAACTTTACAATGCATATTCTTTTGGATTGTTTAATTTAAAATGTTAGTAAAACAATACCTCCAAAGTCATTCCTATGGTATATATATGTTCCGTAACAGTGTAATTCAGTAACTAACTTCAAAAGCTTTCAGTATACAAACGGAGCGAATGGTGTGTGTTAAACTTCCACACAATCTGTCCAAGGTATTGAACAATAAAAGCAAATCATAGAAAACGTTGTTTATGAAAGTCAGATTTTTCATTTTTTGTGAACCAAAAGTGCTTCAATTATGGGAGAATGGCTGTAGAATGTAAACAATGGTCAACCATTTTGTATGACGTAGTTAAACAGACTTCATGCTACCGGTGCAATGGTAAAATGTTATTTATATGGAAGGCCATTTCAGTTTTAATTGCAAAAATATCATTTTAGCATTCTTGTATTCATATCTGAAAAAAAACAAAACTTTAAAACAATATAAAAACATGTGTTTCAATAATTTACTGTTCATCTTTTATTACTTCCAAGGGATCTCTGTTTTAGAATCTTTTACTCCCAATTACAGGTGTATATTATACCATGTGGCCGAATTCAAAAATTTCCTTCACTTATATAAGTGTTGTTGTGATTTTCTGGTTCTTTTATATCTTTGAATCTATTTTATTTCTATATGATGAAGATTAAATATCAATATGGCACTAAATTGCACAGACTCCCTTAAAAGAGTGAATGAAACTGACTTTTCAATTTTCTTAAACTATTTTATATGCACTAATGGCTTTCCATAGATAACTCCCCCCCCCCCCCAAATGATGTCAAAAGGTCAAGTGACATATAATGCAGGTATGAATGACATCAGCACCTGTCATTTTTTTTTTTTTTTTTTTTTTTTTGGAAAAGAAAAGTGTTTTGTTGAGAGACCTTTACATCAGCATACATGTGACATGTTTCCATAATCAAGGGAATGTAGATTCTTACTTGCTCTGTGAAAATTTATCGAAGTCATCTTGGAGCTGATACTTATGAAGTACTTCTCCAATTAGATACCCTGAGGCAAAATCTCTCTCAAATGAAGTTGATTCTAAAACAAAAAGACATTAAAAGTTACAAATGTAAATTCTGGCTGCAGTAATGTTGTAACAGAATATGACACATTTTAAATATTTAAAACAATCAATTATACTGATGGCTTTAATAATGAAAACATTTATAATTCATTCATTTCTATTTGATTAAATATCAAATATAGATCTGCATGGTCATGAAAAAATATCAATCATCGATAACATGATTTGACTTTGAAAAACAATGGTTTTTATTTCAGAAATAAAATTATTCTTATTTTAATATATCTATAATACAAATAGACATATGCTAAGTTCAACAACTAATTTTTTAAACAACAATTATCGTTTGCTTTACCTTATAACAAACTGTTATAACGAATGAATTTGAGGACGAACTATCTTTAATAGAGCTGTTCCAAACTTTGCATTCTTGTAACAAAAATACAAAACCATAGAAAAATGTTATAACATATCAATTTATCAAACCTGCTACTTGTGATATTTTCAGCTCATCATTGAGCCATCTACATAGAATGTCCGTCATTTTCCTTTTATTTTTTGCTGTATTTTCGTCCTCACGATTTCATTATTATCCTAGCAACGGCAGGTGCGCGCCATTGTAACGTATATAAAATATAGTATCCGGTATTGAAAATTGTACGGTATTTATTATCTCGTTGCGCCCTATTTATTAAACTGTAACTTGATTAACGTCTTTAATTAGCGCAAATGTACATGAACTGTTTCAATTAAATAGTTTATGTGATTCTGATTCATTTAATTCAGAGCGGTTTAGGTAACAGTATGATAATAGCCCGGGGTTCTATGATATCATGGTACTTAACGTTTATCAGAAAATATTTAAATATAAATATCATAAATGAATGAGATTTTTATTCCATCTTATGATTGAACCTTTTCCAGAACTGTTTGTCAAAAAATTATTTCAAAAGAACCAATAAAAATGACATTTTTTAGAATATTTTCAATGTCTGCCATTTTGGGTAATTTCAGAGGAGGTTACTACGGTATCAAGGTAATCCCAAAAAAAGCAAGTATGGAAAGATAGATGGGTCAAAACTTTCAAGTTAAGTTGTGAAAAACTTCCAACAGTTAACTTGCTATGAAATTAAAACTATATGAACAGACTATATGTCAGTATATGTGTTTATAACATATTTTAATTGACTGTGTAAAAACCATTAAGGAAAATGGTAGTCAAATATGAAGGTTTTATAAAATAGTTTTCTTGCCACAAATACATTCATTATTCACCAAATTAAATTTATTGGCAGATGAAAATGAATCTAGTGTGCAAGTTTTACAAATATTAGCATCATCGTGAGTTGCTTTTACTAGCAGTCACAGAAAATTTAAATACCTTAATTGATATAGAACCCTTGATATCATAGGAACCGAGTATACTACTTAAATAATGTTATTGTGTGAATCGAACACAAAAATATTGTTGCTGTACCAGTTTATCACTAACACTTGTTACTTGTAGGTTTTTGAGGCTAGTAAAATACGAAAAGAGAAACTTAAAAGGCAAATTATGACTTAGAAATGATTTTGTTTCTCTCCATATTTAGAAAGGCAAACATAAGTATTATAACGTCTAAACCTTGTGCTACATAAAGAATTTAAATTAGCGCTGAATGTAAAATTATATTTGTCTTTAAACTAGCAAAATGTTACATGTAGCTACTGTAGTCCAACTAATTAGACTCGTCAAAGAGACATCGAGTTAATTTTGGACGGGCACTGTCTTTTTCCAATAGTCCAACTAATTAGACTTGTCAAAGAGGACGTCTCATGGTTTCATGGTCTCATATTTGCGTCTACTACGATCATGCTGAAAATTTCAGTTAATAAAATTTAGAGACATAATATTACATTCCATTTATTGAACTTCATAAGAAAGACAGATTTAATAAGCATGCCAAATAAAACCTGAAAGTGCGTTATAAAATTATTCTTGGCAGCCTTATTGCATTGATGTGACACAACCTTTTCAGCTCACCTATCACAGTGACGTGGTGAGCTATTGTGATCGCTTTTTGTCCAAACTTTATCTTTAAAAGACAACTCCTCATAAACTGCTTAGTCAATTTCATCCAAACTTCACAGGAATGTTCCTTTGGTGGTCACCTTTAAATTCTAAATATATAAAGACTGCCCCACTCTTTTTATAAATTGAAAGTTACAGATACATTCCGACGGATAATTACACACACAAAAGCAAAGAAACATCAATATTTTAATATTATTATTTCATTAAAGCGCGGTCCGCCTCGTCTCGAGTCACGGTCTGCCCTGTCCCAAAATACGGTCCGCCCCGTCCAAACACACGGTCCGCCCTGGTACGGTCCGCCCTGTCTCACGGTCCGCCCTGTCCGTAATTCGTCAAAGAGACACCACGGGCACTGTCTTTTTCCAATAGTCCAACTAATGGCTATAAATGATGACTATAAAAGATGAAAATAAATTATGACCATAAATTTTCAGATCTTTACTAATCCTTAACATGTAAAACCCCAGTCACACTAGAGCTTACGATTATTTGCAACCACCGGCGACTTGTAAAACCGACGATCATCAGCGATTGTCTGCGACCGAAACCATTTTTGCACAGATAATTTTACTTTTGCGAGTATCGAAAGACAAGTCATCATTGACAATCGCACGACAGGTCATAAGTAAACGTACGATGGTCTCAAGATTGCCTGGGATTACTTACGACTACCCGTGACATAACATGCGATCACCTACAACTTGTCGTACGACCATCACACGATTACTAAAGACTACTTAAGATTATCAGTGACTAGTGGAAATTTGAAAAGACTGTCGGAAGATTGTCGCACTTCCGAACGACCATCGTGCGACAGCCTTAAGACCTTATAAGATCACTAGCGACCTGTTTGATCGCAAGGAGGTTTTTGTGCAAGCTCAAAAACCTCTCTACGATTGAAATTGGTCGTGGGACCTAAATAAGATAATCTGCGACTGTCTAAGATCATCGATGACCGTCGTAAGACGTTTTAAAGATTGTCCGCGACCAGAGGTCACTGGTGATCGTGAACTGGTCTTCACTGGTCGTAAGCTCTAATGAGACTGGGGCTTAAGATACTTAACACACTTTTGCCCGTCGGTCTTTTTCTAATGAATACTTAACTGGGGTAACAATGAAAAACTGAACTTGGTTTTCCCGCTAGGAAATCGCCTGCAAAACGTAAATATCAGTTTTCAGTTTTGATAACGGCAATGAAATGTGCAAATGGTATATAAATATATTTTTGCTTACTTTTTTTTGCAACTGGTTTAGTAAATCAAGCCTGCTGTAAGAACACGTTGATGAATGATGTCAAAAGTTTGCAACAATTACATTAAATACACTTGTCAAAACCATGCTATGTATTTATTGATTGTACTTTGAAAACAGGAACATTTTTGCCGTTGAAAATCGTGAAAATCTTTCGTTGCGCCGGTTGGCAAAATAACGATATTTAAAAAAATAAAATAAAAAAGATAGTAATGACGAATTTTCGTAAATTTTGCTATGTGATCAGATTTTTTGTCAGATAATACATATTTTTTTCAAAAATACAAATAGTGCATTATATTTTCCTTATAAGTTTGGAAATACCACCTTGAATGCAAAAAATTAACCAAAGTTTGACGAGGACGGCGATGCCAACACAGACAACAGGGTCAATACAGTACCTCTTTCTATTCTCCGAAAAGGCGAACTTAAAAAAAGGAATCAAGTGATTACATTATTAATGTTTGATGCAATGCTGCAGGCACATTTTATTCAATGCAATTTATGATCATTTATTTTCAATGCATCCTCTACCATAAAGTTCAGTAAGTCGTGAAGACACCATGACGTCATCGCATACGAAGCAGCTCCATTTAACGTATTTCCAAACAGAGGCAGAACGTACTTTTATGTATTCCTCAGTTGTTAGCCTGCTTGCCTTTATAAATCCTTTTTTGGACAAATAAGATAGAATTCCTTTCGCTGATAAACCTATAAAACGACTTTGAAGATTAAAATTACTCGTTAACTGATCAACGGTCATTTCAGACCTCTGCGCATATGCTTCTAGCATTTCCTCGCTGAGACCAAACTGGGTTTTGTAGAATGTGGTTTCTTCAATCAGAATTCCAATATCAACGGCATTATCCATAAAAGGCACAGGTTACATCTGACATCAACGATGAAGCATGAATCCTCTCGGATAAGATTTCTTTTTTTTTCCAAAGAATCATATCTTTTGTTAAACGAGTCATTGATAATGTAAGTGCCTCTTTTTCTTCCCGGAAGCATCGGTTACCAATTGATCCATTAAGAGCTCGAAGTCATATTTTTCTGGTTCGTGTAAATCAATAAGATATACATCGATTTTTCCTTCCAAATTAAGTTTATTTAAGTTATATTCGCAGTTCTGTCTGATGTCATTTAACACCTTCGATTCCGTATGTGATTAAAAAAAAAATTTCGGATAGTCATGTTTATTATTTCTTATATCTTGTCCCACTTTGTTGCGAACAAAATAAAATAATCTAGATAGATTTAGCATTTAACTCCTGAGCAAACCAAAAATTATCATCAAGAGTTTCTTTGACACCAATTTGTGCAGAACCTTCATCAATCCCAAAGCTTGATTTCCCCGTGTCAGACGTTCCAAACACAGCCAAATTTATTTTCACATTTTTAATCGTTTAGTTCCCTGCCTAAAACAATTTAACTGTTGTCGATCCATGTCAGCAGCAGCTTGTCTAAAGAAACCTTCATTATTGTTCAACCCTTGAAGCAAAATAAAGAAAAATACAGATCAAAAGCACATCAAATACGAATGTGTTTTGCGTGCATGTGTTTTGTGTGCGTGCCTGTGTCTTTTTGCGTGCGTGGCTAAAAATAAATTGTTATTTATGGAAAAAGTGCTTTTGAACACTTAACGCTTCAGGACTATATTGTTTGTACACTTCTTATTCAGTATATATCAATATATTATTTTGTATTGTAGAGACTAGGAAGATTCGTTTTACCTTGTAGAAGTTTTAAGTGATGAAAATGATTGATATAAAAGGGCAATATTTCGTCAAACATGTATCAGAACAATTTGGTTCTCAAACTTACACCAAAGGTTTGTATCATTTCGTAACGATATATATATTTATTTATCGAGTTGAAGGAGCAACATTTTTTACAATACTTGTGTTCATAAAGGGGCTGTTCGCTAATGTTTTAATTGTTCATTTTTATACTTACTTGTGGAAAGAACTGAATGCTTGTGTATGCAAATAACAAGTAGCTAGAATTAGCTTCCAGTACAAGTCCACCTTGAATGACAAGTCCCAGCAAATGAATAACATAAAAAAAACATCCATAATTGTTCTTTAAAGAAATAGCTATGGGGGTAATAATCCTGACATACAGACATGAATATTCTAATGTATAACAGTCTAACCTGCTTACAGTGGTCCGTAAGAGGACTTAGCTTAAATGGCCGTTATAGACGGGTTATCACTGTATGCAGGTTGATTTTAATATCGTAATAAGTTATGACATTATATATTTGTGACCATCATCCGTCCCGCTTCATGGTACAATGTAAATTATCATCAAAACTTCATTGGAATGTTTCGTAGGTGCTTGAATGTAATTTATTTTCAATGAGAATTCTTCTTTCGGTTGCCGTGACAACTAAAGATTTTTTTTAACAATCAGTAGATCTGTCAAAATATCAATAAATTGGAACAAGTTCAAGTGATCAATCGCTCTTTCTTTTGATTAAGTGATCTAGAGTTTAATATCTTATTTATCCATGATATTACTTGGACATAATACTAAGTAACGACAAGCAAATTCGTTGAATTTATATCCCCGCCGAGTTCTGGTTATTACTAACACAACAATTGAAGACATAAGGCTTTATTTATATATTTGTCATGGCATAAACAGTAATATTCTTTGTACATGATAAATATTCAGGGCAATAACAGAGCCACTACTCTGTGTTAAATAGTACTATCTGGACATGCCAATAAGATGTAAATTGCCTTTTTGTATCCATGGTTGCCATAAAGTTTTGTTGAAATCAATACAGCAGTTGCAAAGAAATAGCAATATTGCTCTATATGCATACTGCATAACTAACCAAGGGCCATAACTATGAGTAAAAGTGTCAGACCGGAACAAGGCGATGATATGCGCATCTCCTCTTGGTATTGAAGGTTCTATAGATGCATAACTAATCAAGGGCCATAACTCTGAGTTAAAGGGTCTGACTGGAACAAGCCAACAATATGCGCATCTCCTCATGGTATTGAAGGTTCCCATAAAGTTTCGTTGAATTCCCGCCAGTAGTTGTAGAGAACAAGTGCGGAAACGAAATTCGGACGGACAACGCCAAAACAATATCCCCCTCCCGATTCCATCGGCGGGGATAATTAGAATCCGCTTTTTTTTGCGATACATTGCATTGAAAGATTTCCTATGAATGAAATTCTTTTAACACCTAAAAAAACATTTCGCTTTTCTTTTAAAAAAGCATTGAATTTTATATAAATGTTTAAATAGTTGAAAACTTACCCTGTGAATAACCCATTTTCTCCTTCTGATGCTCAATTTTGAGATCAATTTGTAAGCTTATTGAAACACTTCCGAATCCGTTCCTGGAACCAACCAGTAATAAGCAATTAGTGTAAAGTTACTTGCTCACGGAAACAATGGCTTGCCCCCGACAATGTTGTACAGACTCAGTCAAACAGAGTCTGCAATTTTCATGTGATTTTGTTGTTATTAACGCTTCCGAGGGATCACTTTGTTTCCAGATTTTGAACCCATAAGGCCAGCAATCCTTGGATTACTTGTCCAATGCGTTAACCACTCGTACAGGCCGCCTCTTGAACATTGCTGTATGATATAAGTAATAACTATTGAAGAAATATGTGCTGTAAGCCATGATGTAGTACTTTAGGCAAACATAATAACTGACTAATGAAAATTGAGAAACAAGTATTTATTTTTGTTGCCGAGTATCAATGACTGAAAGCAATACAGAAAATATAGTACATGTATAATCACATTTACGACAATGTTTCGAAATAATGAACACAAAAATGTCATTTTTATACAACAATTATATAGCAAGGTAAGCTGTAGCACTTTCATATATACATGATTTTGAGGCTTCCTCAACCTCTACTTATAACAAGGAACTAAAGAATTCTCTTATAAAAGAATTTTAAAGATTTCAAAACACAAATCATACACTAGAATTTCATACAACATGTGATGTTAACATATACAAACTTCAATGATAAACAAAGTTTATTCTAAGATTTTCACTTGCACCATTTGTTTTATAACAAAGTTCATCCCATAAACTATCACTTTAACACCTAAATATGTTATTATAACTGTTTAAAACAGTTATCATATTCTGATAATCTCTTCCCTAATATAGGGATTGCCTTACTCTCTATAGTCTAGAAAATGATGTAGTTTTTTTTCTGTCTCCATCGGTAAGCCAATATCCCTGCAACAAAAACAACAACACATTTTAATTATCATGGTATGAGATACATATTAGCAGCTTAAGTTATGTTTGCAAGTATATAAATCTGACGCAGAAATAAATTAGCACTGAAAAATAATCTTACAGCAGTCAAAATGAAATTTTGTTGGATCTTAAATTTGTGGTTTGACCTATCCACAAAAATTAGTTCCACATGAATAATAATGATTTTGCAGTATATGAGTTTAACAAGAATTTGACTAACCAATTTGTGTTCAGTTGGTTATCACATCCAATTTTGATACTAATTATAGTAAGTATATTAATAGGTTTTATAGACCTCACATAAAAAATTCTTAAAACCCATTAAAACCCAGCCTTATAATAAAGTATAAACTATAATAACTTACAGGAGATGTTTACCAAATGTGTTGATAATGCTATAGATGGAACTCTTCAGTGAGGATTGTAGTAAATATTTCAATGGTACATCATTATTGTTCACATCTTTTGTTACACGTCTACTTACACCACCAGTTAACTTGAAATGTTTGTCAATGTTCTGTAATATTAAGTAATCATACACATGAAAAAACATACTATTTCTTTTAATAAAACCATATATTCTTAAAATCCTCACTTTTACTTAATGGAAAATATGTTTTTTCAAAATATATGCTCAATATTGAAAATATGTATTGGACTCTATCTGTCGTCTTCTTGAATGATTTTAATGCATAGCTAATTTTATATATTAAAAAATTGGGTTAGCTAATCTTATTTCTGATATAAGATTTACACAAACATTTAGTTTCAGAAAAATGATATCTTTATATATCTTGAGAAACAAACTTGTCATTGAACGTGAAACTTAATAATAATAGCAAATGGTAAGATTTATTTGTAGTTGTTAAACGAGAAAAGAACTGCTATGATTTTGTTTATACTGGGCAAAAAAGTAAAATGGTGGACACTGTAACTGTTTTAGATACTATACCTCTTGTAAGTTAAGAATAACTGTTATAATATCTCTCAACGACATCTGAACAACTCCAAATGAATCTTCATGAAATGATGCTACCACAAGTGATGACAGGGCTGTTAGTAGAAAAATGTGAGAAAAAAATATTTTATTTCAAGGATAAGTTGTGTCATAAAATAGACACCTTTGAAACTCTTTATAATATTAACATTAAATGAAAGAGAATAATTTCTATCAGCACAGAGAGAAATAAACCAATTCTTTGACATTACTATCTCCAAGATAACAACAGTCACCTTAATATATGATGGCCTTTAATAATTTCTCTTTATGAACTATCTTATGTATTAAATCTTACTAAGTTTTATATACTAATTCATATGATTAGAGGGTTTTTCATAAATACAATTATTTATGCAATTAAGGAAATTGGTGTTGGGGTGTATATGGTAAAATAAATAAACAAGTTTCTGGAAATACTTGTACTTTAAAGTTCAACCAAAACAGTTAAATGAACCTTGTTTATCTTTCGCTTTCAAACTCATATTTCTACATGAGAACAATCACATATGTGTTCAGCTTGTAAGGTGGTTTTCAGCTATTTAACATCATTTATCTATACCCTATATCATAAATATGTCACATTTTATATAAGATATAGACCTACCATCTACTGCCCATATCTGTATGAAGGCTGAGGCAAACAGGTTTTTATGTGTATTGTCAGGTACCTCTCCAGTGAAAAATGTCAGCAATGATCTCTTCTTTAATCCATTTACTATCTATCAAAATAAACAAACATTTAAAACTTTTACTTTTACATCTAAATCCATTACAGAACATGTACATGTGTACTGAAATATATTGAACAAAATAATGTTTCTAGCTAGGTGATTAAACAATTTTATTGCATTATACAATGTATCCTCAATAATTGACATATTGTATATCAAAATATTCAATTGTTATTCCATATCAGCATGAATAAAGAACTGCCACTAACAGTTCAACTTTATTTCAGTAAAGAGATCACTATCAGTGGGAATAATTCAGTTTTAATGAAAATGTTGAAAGATTGAAAAATGTTGTTAAAAACTGAAAAACTTTTGTATTGCTTAATTTGTGTAATGAACAGCTTTGACTTGATAATCAGCCATTGTTATTGTCAGCAGCTTTCCTATTAAAATATAAAAACTAAACAATGAACAGCAGTAAACAAACCATCAAATTGTATGTTCACACAGACTGTATTGGTTCTGACATAGGTCTACAATTATTACATCTAGTAAACTTTAAACAATAGATAAAGACTGCATGAGATATACCTTGTCTTTGACAGCTGATGTTGCTGGTTTAGAGGTACCATCAGTAGTTGATGATCTATGTTTTAATCCATCAGATGTACCATTACTTGCTGAAAATATATAATAACTAATACAATATACCAGACACAATTATATAAATATAATATACAATGTATATTAGTAGATAAACTACATACTTCATTCATGGACTATTACAATAAATATCTTCTTTCTGATAACCAACTTTTTACAGTATAATTTTTTTTATGTAATTAAGGTCTCCTTTGCAATGAACAGCACAACTGAAAGCAAATTCTG
Organism: Ruditapes philippinarum; assembly: GCF_026571515.1. Classification (NCBI taxonomy): domain Eukaryota; kingdom Metazoa; phylum Mollusca; class Bivalvia; order Venerida; family Veneridae; genus Ruditapes; species Ruditapes philippinarum. The sequence continues at coordinate 111,739 of NW_026860999.1, forward strand.
TAAAACTTATTTAGATATGGGCTGCCAAGTTTAGGAAGCTTTGAAATTTTCAAAATTGCTAAATCATCATATCTCTACTGGGATCCTACATGTTTACCGGACAATCAGTTTACCGGACAAAATCTATTCCTGTCAAATAAGGCTTTATTTTTTGCTTCGATTCAAAAAATTATCCGGTCTGAATCGTACACACACTTTCAACTTCAAAGTAAATAACAACAAAACCATTCTCAGGTAAATATTCTAGATTCAGTTCTTTATTTACTAACATACCCTTTTGTTAACTAGTTATTTCATGACCTGGTCATGCGGGGGAATAAACTGTTCTGCGCATGCCCGAATATTGAGGCCCTTAGTGGGTTTTTTTAGATAATTCTTCTCAAAGTTACCTCGGGAAACAATCGTATACCTCAGGAGACAATCGTATATATTTTAATGATAAAAAATAATTTTAATTTTTGTTCAAACAATTACTCGTTGTTGTCTTTTACAAAGAAATGCAAATGAAAAAAATATATAAGGAAACGGGTTACGCTTATGGGAGGAAACTCTACATGAAATGTACAAAAAATAGACTTTGTGGCTTTTGCAACATGCTACATTATGATCAAAAGGAAACTGTATGAGAAAGAACAGAATTCCATTTGAATATCAAAATGTGTCATACTATTAAGGTCCATGAAGAATCAATACGTTAATTGAGTTAATAGTGTTTATTTCAATTACACCCCCTATATTGGCCTCTTCGTAACAATCATGGCTGCCGTGTCTATTTTAGTGACATACTGGGTTTTTCCAGTATCTTAACATTGCCATGCAATAGTCGTAGTTTCCTTGCTTAATTTTAATTTAAGACTTCAAAAAATTTTGAACCACAATGTCCGGTAAATTGAGTTGTCTACACGATTTTTTCCCTCTTTTAATGTCCTACTTTAAAGACACATTTCTACGGTCAAATGTTTATTTTTATGTTTGATAAAGGAATGTTTACGTATATTAAGAACTCACAATTATTTGGGTAAAATTTCATTGTTTTTTATTATTTTAAATAAAAGTTACAGCGAAAAAACATCATATTTTGTCTGGTAATATGTAGGATCCCAGTAGACAAAAAACCAAACAAGTTCAAGGAATTTAGTGAACCATTCCCATTACTTATTTCATAAGAAACAATTTTGAAATCAAGCAAATTCAAGACTTATTGCCTGCACAATTTGATTTAACTTCCAAAGCTGATAGACTTTATAGTTTCTATTAAGCTGACAAGTAAGATACAACAGTCATGGGAAGTATAACAATCAAACACAAAAATCATTGGCATTAAAACAACTTAACACAATCTTCATTAGCACTTATACAAGAACACTCAATTATCATGGTCAATTACAACCAAACGCAAATGACTTGGACAATAGAAGAACCAAACATTAATATCATATGCAGGTAGACAACCAGTCATGTACTTAAATAACCAGACATGTCATGGGCACAAAGACAACAACCATATACAAATGTCATGTGCACTCAAGACAACCATACACAATTAATATGGGCATAAAGAGAACTGGATACATATGTAATGGGAACTAAGACAACCAGTCACAATTGTCATGGGTATTAGCAGAACACACCACATTTGTTACAGGCAATTAACAATAAAAAACTAACACAGTTGTCTTGGGTACTAAGACAAAACAGATACAATTGCCATAGCCACTAAGACAACCAGACACAAACATCATGGGCAATGAGAAAGTCAGACACTATTGTCATGGGCTCTAAAACAAGCAAACACAAATATCATGGGCAATAAGACAACCAGACACAATTGCCATGGGCTCTAACACAAGCAAACACAAATGTCATGGGCAATAAGACAACCAGACACAATTGCCATGGGCTCTAACACAAGCAAACACAAATGTCATGGGCAATAAGACAACCAGACACAATTACCATGGGCTCTAACACAAGCAAACACAAATGTCATGGACAATTAGAAAATCAGACACAATTGCCATGGGCTCTAACACAACCAAACACAAATGTCATGGGCAATAAGACAACCAGACACAATTACCATGGGCTCTAACACAACCAAACACAAATGTCATGGGCAATAAGTCATGGGCTTTAACGAAACCAGACACTTACATCAGAGGCAATAAGACAAGCAGCAGTGTTCAATCTAGAACAAATTCCCAGGGGGCCCTTCGGGCCCATAAACTTTTCAAAAGGGGGTCATTTGAGAAAAAAGGGGGCCCACACTTAAAATGAACATCAAATTCAAATAAGCTATTGTATCTTTTAAGTTACTTGTTCACGTACCATATTTAGACCAAAAACGGTTGCAAAATTACAAAACAACTCAACAAAAAAAAAATGACATTAGCGTTGATACAGGCTCAAATTTAAGAACTGATTGGTAAAGAAACGCGATGACATAATGTTCAAAGAAAAATATGAATCTTATTTTAATGTTACCAGGGATATTTGACAATAATGTTCAGTTTTTTAATCAGCGCCCGATATATAAAGGAAAATCATAGTTTGAAATTAGCTTTGTTTATGAAGAATATAAACTTACAATAGTCGCTAAAAACATTTACTCTTCTCAATATATCCAAGCGAAAAACAAAGTGTCAACAGGTGCTAAGACAATGTATATTGACATACCGGTACCTTTGATCTTTTGTCAGGGCAGCAGTTCTTACGTCACGCTTAAGATGTCTGTATTGATTAATGATATGCACAATGTTTTAGCGCCGACCAGCCAAAGACCAATCAAAGTTAATTTACTTAATTGTCAGACACTCCCTAGCCAATCGTGTTTGATTGCTCCATCTTTAAGACATTTTTAATTGGATGAAGGCGTGTTCGTATTAATTTATGCACACTTCTCTATAATTAACTCGCATTTTCACATACATATATATTTTTTTTCCTTTGGAAAGTTATTACATATTTATTTGTTTTGACCGTGAAAAAAATATATCTACACGCACGTATTGGATTATCTGTGACGATTTGTTTTGCTTTTAAAAACTGTGACTCAAAAGTAAGTAATAGTTACGGTACGAACAGGTCTACATAGTATTTACACACGCGGACCGAGAGAGCGTAGCGATAAAGGTTTTTAATGGGTTACCGAGTGCGGTAAACTATCTTACCAACATGCTCTTGTTTTTCAATACAAACTTCAGTTTTGAATTCAGTATTTATTAATATTATTCACAAGAAACTTCTTTTATGTACTTAATCAGGTTTAAGAAAGCATTCTAATGTCATTTAGGGCATTTTCTATGAGTGCGCCCATCGGGCCCACAGTTGATTTTGTTTTGCGCCGGCGGCCTTTTCAGGGGGTCAATGGCGCAATGGCGCGCTCTAGATTGAACACTGAAGCAGATACAAATGACAACGGCAATAAGACATGGTATTAAAAGACTGATTAACTAATGTGTTCACCTGTTTTCTCTGCATGTGGTTGTCTTACTGGAGCATTAGCCAGTATTTTCCAGTTCACTTCTTGTACAGTATCATTCATCTCTTGTATTACAGCCAGACATACAGCTAATATTTTGTTCCAGTTATGTGGATGTCCACCTGTAATATTGGTTTCAAGAACTTATTGATTAATGTACAGCTTTAATATTAAAATAATATCAAATAAAGATTTATTTGAAACAACAGTGTGGTTGTGAAGATTCAATATGACATAATGTGAAGAACTGTTTCCTAAAGTTCCAAAATAGAAGAGTATATATTTGCTTAAAAAATAGTAATAACATTAAGTGTTTCAACTGAAAGGCCCAAAACACTTGATGGTTGATTAGTATTATTATTATGGAAAGTGGACACAAAAACTCATTTACAGCTGGCACAATATACACAAAATCATAATTATACAATTTTTCAGCAATAAGAATTCAAGTCCTGGTAACTGGTAATCATATAGTTTTTGATATTTCATATAAGCTACCAAATGACAAAAAAAAACAACATTGTTCAACATAAATGTGAAAAATATCATATAAACATTGTAAACGTGATTACAAAAGTTTGTATTTAAAATATTTTTTTTTATAACTTACCTGGCTGACTTAAACTGAAAAGTTCCTTTCTCCTGGTATATGAATGTTTGGCCAGTAAATCCAAATCCATAAAACCCAGGGCCTATAAACAAAATCAAGGTTATCAATTATTGATATATACATGCTATTATAATTTCATCCATGTTCTATTTAACAACTGTAAGTTTTTGTTTCTTTAGTTATTCTCTTCCATAATAATATTGTAACATAATGTTGAAAATTTCAACAACATAGACAAGGATATCCCCACATTTCACACGCAGGTGTATGGACAGACAGATAAGGGCAAATTTACACCCCAAACATAAAAAACTGTGATGAAAATGACAAAACATAAGTTAATCATAAAATAAACAAGAGGGCTATGATGGCCCTGAGGTCACTCACCTGTATAGGGGCCCCCGGGGCCAGTTTAAACCCCAGGGCTTTTATTTTAACAAATTTGGAAGACACCCATTAGAAGATGTTTCATGATGTTTAGTTTTTACTACACACATAATGAAAAACAATGACCTGCCCCCCCCCCCCCCCCCGGCAGGGCCAAATTTAACCCAAGGGCTTTTATTTGAACAAACTAACAAACTAAGCTCTAGCTCAATGGGTTTTTTAAAAGAAGATTTTTTATGTTCTTTTTTTATGTTCTTACTATACACATATAAGGAAAATCAATGACACCGGTGCGGGGCCAATTTTGACCCCAGGGTTTTTATTTGAACAAACTTTGTAGACACTCACTAGAAGATGTTTCATGCTTAATATCTAAACTCTAGCTATTTGGGTTTTTTCATAGAAGATTTTTGAAGTTTTTGCTATACACATATAAGGAAAATCAATGACTCCCGGGGCGGGGCCAATTTTGACCCCAGGGCATTTATTTGAACAAACTTGGTAGACACCCATTAGAACATGTTTCATGCTAAAAATCTTAGCTCTACCTCTTTGAGTTCTTTAAAAGAAGATTTTTTAAGTTTTTACTATATGCATATAGGGAAAATCAAAGACCCCCTGGGGCTGGGCCAATTTTGACCCCAGGGCTTTTATTTGAACAAACTTTGTAGCCACTCACTAGAAGATGTTTCATGCTTAATATCTAAACTCTAGCTATTTGGGTTTTTTCATAGAAGATTTTTGAAGTTTTTGCTATACACATATAAGGAAAATCAATGACCCCCGGGGCGGGGCCAATTTTGACCCCAGGGCATTTATTTGAACAAACTTGGTAGACACCCATTAGAACATGTTTCATGCTAAATATCTTAGCTCTAGCTCTTTGAGTTCTTTAAAAGAAGATTTTTTAAGTTTTTACTATATGCATATAGGGAAAATCAATGACCCCCTGGGGCGGGGCCAATTTTGACCCCAGGGCTTTTATTTGAACAAACTTGGTAGACACTCATTAGAAGATGTTTCATGCTAAATATCTTAGCTCTAGCTCTTTGGGTTCTTTTAAAGAAGATTTTTTAAGTTTTTACTATATGTATATAGGGAAAATCAATGACCCCTGGGGCGCGGCCAATTTTGACCCCAGGGCTTTTATTTGAACAAACTTGGTAGACACTCACTAGAAGATGCTTCATGCCAAATATCTAAGCTCTAGCTCTTTGGGTTTTTAAAAGAAGATATTTAAAGTTTTTTCTTTTGGTTGCCATGGCAACCAGAGTTCTGCATGGAATTAAATTCTTTGAACAATTTTTAAAGGTGACCACCAAAGGAACATTCCTGTGAAGTTTGGATGAAATTGGCTTAGTGGTTTATGAGGAGATGTCATTTAAAGTAAAAGTTTATGGACAGACGGACGCCGGACGAAAAGCGATCACAAAAGCTCACCCTGTCACTTTGTGACAGGTGAGCTAAAAATAAATTAATTAATTTATCATATCTATCCACTGTAGAGGTGAATATATCAAATGTCTCCAAATATCATATACAAAACGAAAACAGTTTACGAATCACGATTTATCAGGAGTTATTTGTTTAAAAGAGAAATTAAAAGATCCTATTTACTTGAAATTGATTTAAAGTGCTTATGAATAAAAAATCAGTTTGGTAGCTTTTACAATGTGTGAAAAATTAAACGTTCTATTTTATTTCTTTTATAATGGTGACATGTTTATGTAAGAATTTTTGCATTGTAATTAAGTGTTTTACCTGTAAGAGTGGTAGATTAGTACAGGACAGAGAATCTACGAGACATTTATTCTTGAAATTATCAAACATTGTGCTCACTGGAAACTCATAATACTGAAATAGTAATCATCATTTATAACTTAATAAAGATAGAATATGAACGTATCATAATCTAGTTGAAAAAAAAAACCCCACAACAACAATAAGCACATGTCCTTTCTAAGAGTGGTTTGGATTAAGACAATGTAGGATTCCAAATACTGATCAATTGCTGTATTTCAGCTTTTAGCAGCTACTTACAATGATTTGTCAAGCTAACGACAGAATAGAGCCAGGTCAACCTTCACAGTTATACACTCTATCAAGGAGCTATTCTGCTGACTACATGTACTTAATTTTATTTTGATCTTCAAATACCTCAAACTCAAAATATCCTCAAAGCATATTAAGTCCATTACACAAATTTAGCATGATAAAGGATAAAGTAAGGAAAGTTATTCTTTTAAGCAAAGAAGTTTCTGTTATTAGCTCCATTTTTTCTTCTGAACCATGTTAATTTTCAAATACAAATTCAAACATCAAACAGTTCAAGTATAGTAGAACTTCTATGTGTTAAATTTAAATGTGTCGATTTTCTTCATGTGTAGAAAGACCCTTCAGGTACCCCTCAGTGCATTATTACAGGCATCAACAGGCAGCTGTGTAGAACCACAGATGTACTGTAAGCTAGCTGGATAGCTTTCTCAAATGAAGGATTACAAAGTACCTAGTGGGATTGAACTCACAGCAGAAAAGGGCAAGTGGTTTGATTTCAAAGAACTTAACCACTCGGCAACGGTCGCCTAATTTTACGGTATGTCGAAGTAAAATGAAAATCCCATTTTTTCCCCCAATATAATTTTTTTAACATATATACTTGTCAAACTTTTATGTGTCGATTTTTTTGGTGTGTTAAAGTTTTAATGTGATATGTAAACAATAATTCTGGAACATCTTACCAAAAATAAATAAAATTCCATCAATAAATTTGACACCTTCCAACTTAAGGTATTTTTACCAAATATTTTTAGCCGCAATGATGATTGCAAATCAATTTGTATGACAGGTGTTAATTACAGGGTCATGTGTTCTAACCGTCTTTGAATGCACTCTTGAGTGTAAGAATATACTTTAATTGTTATCATTATAATTGCCATGGTTGTACATGTATTTGAAAATAAACACAACTTAATTTCATCTTGAATCTTCCAAAATCTGCCTTCACATGATTATCACAATCAGTCATGTGATATATTTACCATAAGCAGATTTAGTTATCGCCATTTCTTTTAATTATGTCTTTTGTAACTCACTTGTAGAAGTTGTAGCTCAAAATTCTGTCATTAAATTGAAAACCATATAGTTTTTACACATTAGTCCCTTCAACATTGACTTCCTGAAGTTCTATAGTATAATCTAAAACTTTGTGAACAACATGAACCCTATACACAACATCTAAAAAAAGGTTATTTACATTAACAGCCTATAAACCTATAACATAAAGTCACACACCTGTGTATTGTAGACTTTGTAGAGTAGAGCACCATAGCACCACGAGAACTGTATAAATAAGCCAACCAGGATTGTCTGCCATAGTAAAGCAACATCAAATAACAAGCCAAATAAACTGTCAAGTCTTGACTCCCTCCTGTAATATATATATCATTTATAGTTTAACAACTGTTTTAGAAGTATTCATACATTGTACTTTTACAAAACTGAGTGAAAATCTGTTCCCTGTCATTTATCTTATTTCCTAGTAAGTTGTTTCTTTGTATAAAGTTAAGGATGGATGTTTACAAAAGCTCTTAGTAGGACAGATAAATAACATGCAAAAACTTTACCAAAGTGTGATGCTGCCACTGATGCAGGGGTGAGTACAAAAGCAAATAATCAAGCTTAAAAGAGATGGTTTTAAGAGTATTAAAAATCCTGAACTGAAGGAGTATTCCTTAAAAAAAATCTTATAAAATTACCCTATTAAGAGCAGAACTCTCAGACCAACAATAATGACTGAGTCTTTTCATAGGTCTTAACTAACAAAGTGTTTACTGAAAATTTTTTTTTTCTAAATCAAATTCAACTATAAAGTTTGAAAAATCTTACTCAAATTTAAGAGAGAGGGTTTCAGCTATAGCATCTCTTGGAATATTTCCTGAAATCAGAAAAAAACAGTGTTCTGTGTAACATTTAACATGCATGGACAAAATATACAAAACTTTTATCATTTATTTGTGTAAACAATCTTTGTTGTAAACAGACAGTTAAAAACAAAGTTTTTAATGTTTTTTCTCTTTTTTTCTATATAAATTGAATCTGGTGACTTTGAAAAAAGTCCAACTTAATGAGTTCTTTCTCTCTTAACATATTACACATACATACAGAATTTAAGAGGTAGGTATGTTCCTAAAAAATGTATTGTTTCAATAAATTTAAAATCATATAAGAAATGCAAGTAAGATCAATAAATTTTGGAGATATTCTCTCAGACAATAAAGTCACAATAAGTAAGGACGCCATTAAGGTACAAACTATAAAATCTGGTATCACTATGTACTGACCAAACAAATAGTAGAAAATGTAGAAGAATTTGATCTGAAATATCACATGACCAAGTGCTGACCAGGCTGTTCTTGGCATCCTCCCTCGTACTTGGAAAAACTTTGCTTGCTGTAGATTGAATAAAAAAAAAAGAAACAAATAAATCCTAGTTCAATTAAGACATGTTATTTAGGAAAAATATTTAGAATAATTCTCAATTTAACTGGAATTACATGTACTTCAAAAAAAATAATAAAAAAATAACAAACTAAAATTTGCAAGGTCACATATTTAAGCTAGGGTAAACAACCAAATTAATAGCATCATTTCTTCAGCAGAACTTTGCATACATCTGACATTTTCAATCAAGTAATTACAGAGTATATGACTGAGACCATTGAACAAACTGTGACCCAAAAATTGAGAGTTCTGATCAAACCCACTCATTGTCCCCATAACCTATAATCAGCCAACATTTATGCTTTTTTGTAAACTTGTTGCCATTAACATTCCTATAATCTAGCATCAGTCAAATGATATTTTCTTCATGCAAAAGAGTTATGTGTGATTCTGAACCAGTAAAAATCTGTTGTTTTTCCTCACCATGTTGCAACAACTTCCCTACATTAATCAATGGCATTAGATCGTAATGTATTACACCCTTATACCACAGAGAAATAAACAATCCAACAACTAAAAATCTTCTCTATCTCTCCAAGCTTGTAGGGTAAGCAGAATTATTACCGTGAAATGAATCCATTTTGTCACTTTTAACAGAAAAATAAGCAAAGTAATTGATCATTACTTTCTTTAAAGCTCTTGCTTTATATATTAGAAGACCATAATGGTTCCCTCTCAGATTTTCTCAATGAAATTGTCGACCAGAAGCAAAATATCTCAAAGTCTAAAGACAACAAAAATGTCATCAATATTTTTGGAAAATACTACAAACTTTCTTCAGTTTAATCATAGTAAAATCTATTGTCATTTAAAAAATATTATTATAAAATATTTTATAACTATGTACCTGTAATGTTGGGAAATGTAAGACATTATTCTGGTTGATGTAATGGTAGACAATATACATTTTTCCTGTAAAACCTCCATATAACACCACAAATAGATGGTACTCATTGATACAGTACAACTCACTAAAATACAAAAATGATCACATGATTATTTACATAATAATATTTTCAAAATACATGCAAAAAGTATTTTCTACATTCACATATAAACAGTTTTTGATGTTAAAAATACTGTTTAGATTTAAAGTATTTATCATAATAGAATTGTGATTGTAACAACATTGATGAGAAAAAACTAATTTATCACACTCATTTTTTTAGATTTTCCTACCTGTCTGCAGCACACTGCTTAGACAGACTTGTATATCTGTCCCCTAGTATACATGTACACACCCATCCGAGGATTAGGCCACACCCCCAACATAAAGCTGCATACATCATGACAGAACCTTTACATAACTGAGGGAGTTGAGAAAACCTGGTAATTGACATTGTTGGTATCACTGGAAATACAAAATTCTCTATCTTACTTTCATCATTATTATGATTAGTCTATCTATAAGACAAACAAACAGAAAGTGCATAATATTCCATTAACATTTTATTACTATGTTTCAAATAGTTTTCATTCAAATAAAGTACATTTGAACATGAGGAGAATTAACATAATGTTAATAATTGTTTTAATATAAAGCTTTGGAAAGTCATATTAGCCTTTGATCATTGGCCTCAGACTAATATGACTGTCTTTATAACAAAGCTTTTATGAAAACTTAATTACTATCAATGAATAATAGATTATTTACATCACAGTATCTTCCTATATTTGACTGAATGATAATGAATTTCTTTAAGTTTAATATGTTCACTTAATTCTTTTTGTCCTTCAAAAGTGTCATCTGACGAAAATAATGACGGGTGTATAACCCATCAAGTTTGTGCCATATTTAAGGTTATTATTCCAATGTTTTAGACAGCACAAGAAATCTTTTGTCTATTCATTAAATTACAAGAATATTAATAAAACATATGTCATACATGTATAAATAATTATATAAATCATAATACCTGTATATGTGTTCTTTGAGTAGACATAGAAACCAGCATTCACCAGCATGATCAAAACTATATTGCTTAAAAATGTGAGAGAGAACAAACTGCTTACAAAATCTGAAAGTATATATAAGGTTTTAACAGTAAAAATATGACAATAAAGGTAACTTTGTGGTAAATCAAGACAGGCAAAACGAAAGTTTCAACAAGTGCTAGGCCTTTCAAAAAAAAAAAAAAAAAGATCTGTGAAATTAGGACAGATTGGTCTACAGATGGTCTTGCAAGTTAAAGAAATTTTCCAGAAAAAAATTCATGTACAGTTAATGTGCTACCATAAAACTTCACAATGAGCATTTGCTATTCTTGTGTGCTAATACTATACTAAATGTTTTGATGAAAGCCATTTTAAAACATATTAATACTGACCTAGAAATTTTCTATTAAAGAACAAAATATCAACAATACAAGCAGGATTTAGGTTACCTGTGGTCCATTGTAGAGGATGAAACAACTGAAAGCTTGTCAGGAATAGATAAACAATGCTGATGATTGGCAATGTTATAACAGACCAGGCAATAGCTGCTCCTGTACGCCACTGTATAACCTGAAATAATAAATATTAGATTTATTCAAGTTATGAAATAATAATAATGTAAATGCTTTCTTCAATTTGCTAATAACAGATTTATGGATTTTTTTATCTATTTCATGGATTGTTGTTGTTGTTTTTTTTCTAATTAGTTTTTACACCTTGATGTTTTAGTATAAATCCACATTGCAGTATGTTCAAACCCATATACATAATCATTCTGTTATTAGCAACTGTGTTGTTATACAGTAAGACTGCATCTGTAACAATATGCAGATTAATTGTTAAAAAAACCTGCATCTATAAACTGATTCTTCCATTCAGCCTTGAATTCTTTGTAAGGAATTGTAACATGAAGATCTAATTAGGAGATTGGACTTATAAATTGAAAAAATACGTATTAATTGCTATGTTTAAAAAGATACTAGATGTAGGAGAAATTAACATATGTATACAGAGCTCTAATTACCTTATAAGGGACTAAGGTAGGGGACACAACAAAATATAATATATGTTAGGCCATCCTTAAAAAAATGTTTGTTTGCAGTAACGCGACCGACTCACAAAATTTGCCCCTACTCAAAATTTTTTTTCATGGTCTGGATAAAAAAAAATTTTTTTGAATCAGAAAATTATGCCTTGTGCTTTGTTTTCGTTCTGTTACAGGTTAATAGAAGAAATAAAATGTAGGTCTTATTAAACTAGAATTCAGTTCTCAATTTATTAATTGTTACCAGATTATCAGAGCATATATTGTCCAGCATTTTGAAATTCCATGTTTATTTGAGAGAACAGTTCAATAATAATAAAAAAAAATCAACCTACCTACCCACCTTGAAAATTCTGGGTCGGGTTACTGCAAACAAACATTTTTTTAAGGATGGCCTTAGCATACATTGAATTAATAGAAAATACAATGTATATCAATCTGCTTTAAGTAACAAATAATTATGTGTAAATTTAACAATTTTCACTTCAATATTTATAAATTTAATCAAATTTATTTATCATATCTCTGAATTCTGTCAGGCATGAAAAATACTCATAATGTTAAGTTCAATTAACACCAAGTTACATTCAAAATGGTGCCGTGAATGACAAATGACAATGAAAATTTTATTCAAATTATTTATAGGTATATATAAATGTATTGAATTGATAACAATTTGTCCCAGATTAATGACAATTTGCCCCACTTTAAAACAATCATTAAAAACATCCATTATGTCATCAAAATTAAGAAATGATAAAAATAAATGACATACAATGTTCTCTGTATCTAACTTTAAGTACAGAAGGAAATCAAATTAAAATATATAGAATTCTATACCTATCAATGAAATTTTCAGTGTTAGTTCTATTTGGGCGGCGCCATTTTCAATGTAACCCAATGATAATAGGGGAGGTATTCTGATAACGGACAATCGCAACTTTTCGAATTAATGCGGTTAAGTCAAAGTTCAGTGGCCCCGGGCATTGACTTGCACGGCTAATGACTACACGTGTATATTTAAAAAGAAAAAAAATAAGAAAAAAATATAGAATTCTATACCTATCAGCGAAATTTTCAGTGTCATTTCTTGTTGGGCACTGTAACGCAATGATAAACAGCAAGTAATCTGATAACTGACTAATCGCAACTTTTCGGCCTACAAGATAACGATAAAAGCCGAGGAATTATGGGCAGCCATCTTGGATGGGTACCATAATAAGATAGGAAACCAGAACAAATTTAAGCAGTGTATAAAATTAATACGGAATGGCACTTTTAAAGCGAAACTTACGGTAACGCGAGGTACCTGCTAGATAATGATTGTTTTAAAAACTTTTGACCGAAGTACTGAATTGTCACATCGCAACTTTTCGAATTACAAGATAACAATAAAAACCGAGGTATTCTGATTGAAAATGGAAGCATAGACTGGTGTCCTGCGCAACATGATAGGACAGGGAACCAGAATAAACAGAAGCAGTGTATAAAATACAGAATGACAATTTTAAAACGGAAAATGTAAAATAAAAATGAACGACTAATTTCACAGTAAAAGTAAATCAAGCTCGCATTGAGGCTTTGCATCATTCATATTACGCTTTGCCTAAATTTCAAATTATACAGGGAAGTCAAAGTCATAGACTGTTATTATATGAGTCTTTCATAAAAATAGTGCCAAGTAAACACATACGTTACTCGTTCTCAAGAGTTGGAAGTTTACTTCCTGGAGGGATGTCTTTATAATATTATTTACACAAATGCTCTATTGTAAGCCTATAACAAATAAGAAAATCAACAATTACTTTATCTTGACTCCAAAGTATGACACTGACCTATTGCCAACAAAAGCAACCCCTGGCTTTGGCTTGCCTGGCTAGACGACATGTGTATATTTAAAAAGAAAAAAAAGAAAAAGAAAAAAATATAGATTTCTATACCTATCAGCAAAATTTTAGTGTCATTTCTTGTTGGGCGCCGTAATGCAATGATAAACGGCGGAGTAATCTGATAATTGACAAATCGCAACTTTTCGGCATTCAAAATAACAATAAAAGCCAAGGAAATATGGGCAGCGGCTCCAGGCTTTGGCTTGCCTGGCTATAGACTACACGTGTATATTTAAAAGAAAATCAAATAAAAAAACAATTAAAAATATATAGAATTCTATACCTATCAATTCAATTTAAATAATAAACGTCGAGTGTTCCGAGTGAAAATTGAAGTGGTTCATGAAATACGGAATGACACCTTTAAAACGGAAAAAAATTAAAGGGCTTTTTAACGACTTCCCTGTTTATAGGCTTTGCCTAATTTCAAATTAAGACAGGAATTAAGACATCAAGGCCCAGGCCTACAAGACCCTTGTTAGACCAATCCTGGAGTACGCAGGCACAGTCTGGGACCCACACACAGCCACCAACATCAACCAGCTTGAAGCTGTCCAAAGGCGAGCTGCCCGATTTGTAAAAGGCGACTACAAAACTACCAGCAGCACCACTGCAATGATGACAGACCTAGGCTGGCCAACTCTACAGCATCGCCACTCCAATGCCAAGCTAGTGATGGTCTACAGGATCACGCACAACCTCATAGCCATCCCAGCTGCACAGTACTTCCACCCCCTGACACTTGGTGGCCATGGCTATGGACACAGATTCCATGTCCCATTCTGCAGAACAGACACCATGAAGTTCTCCTTTGTACCTTCGGCCATCCGCCTGTGGAACCAGCTTCCACAGCACCTAGCCACAGCAGTCAACCTTGAGGTCTTCAAGGGAGGACTAGTCATGGGGCCCTAATATGCCGGAGTTGATTTTATTTTTAACATGTTCTTCTTTTAAATCTGCACTTATTCGCCGCACAACACTTTGTACATACACCCTGTACATCAATGCTCCAGAGTGGGTTATGTACAGTATTGGAAGAAGAAGAAGGAAACCAGAACAAACGGAAGCAGCGTATAAAATACCTAATGACACTTTTAAAACAGAAAAAGTAAAATATAAATAAGACTTCACGGTTCATAGGCTTTGCCTACTTTCATATAAGGTCAACTTTCTCAAATGTTAAGACATGCCACGTGGAAATATGCCATTACCATGAATTTAAAAGATGTTTTCTACAAAATTATGTTTTTTTAGCATCGCGAAATCTGGTTATAATACGTGAAAACGTTCGAAATAAGTTTACCTCTCTCTGAAACCACTTGTCTATTGATTCCATTGTGAAATTGTAATCAATTTTGTATAAAGTCTAAACAATAGTCGTTTTTTATTCTCGCTGTCTTGAAAAAACTATGTTTCATTAAATTTCAAAGGAAGCGCCATTTTGAATAATCTCTTTTCTTTAAATTCCTTATGATTTTCCATTTTGTGGGACGTAACAAAAAGCTCACTTAGACAATGGTTAATGTTTCCTTAAAAAATATTTAGTCAATACAAAAGAAAATATTTTATTACTGATGATTTGTTATCAATATTGATAGTTATTTATTAGAGATTATTTACAGAAAAAGTAAACATGGCTGGTCATAATGCAGGAGATCCACTGGAATGTTTTAGCGTATGCATTTTCTTTTATTTTACATTATCTAAATGTAAATGATATAGAATAAGAAAGTCTGCAAAAAGCTTATATGTATTTTGCCGAAAAATTTACTCGATAGACGTTGACAGTAAAGAATGCAAACAATGACACAATTGTTCTGTTGTAAATAATTGTATTTTGTGAGTCACTCTACTTCAATCATGCCCACAATGAAATTATTGTCATTAAGCTTATATGATAGTTAATCATTTATTAAAAAAAGAAGAACAAATTGGTATAGATCCTGCCTATAACACTCGCCAGAGGGGTTGGCAGTACTCAGAGACAGATGAATCCTGGTTAGCTCGGCCCTAGAACATACTCGGCCCCCGAGTCAGCTCGGCCCTATTCCAACTCGACACGGGTCAACTTGGCCCACTTTTAAAAATGGGTAAAAGACATCAAAAGACTCCTATTGTCACGGGCTATTATTATCAATCAATGTGTATGTTAAGGATACCGATTAATTAGGTGATAATTATGATTGACTCATTCATTCAAATTTGATTAGTGACCACCTGCAATTAATTAGAAGCTTATGCTAATATGAAATTAGGTGCTACCTATGGCGCGGAAAGTTCTTATGAACTATGATTTAAGCATAACATGTTTAGTGTACATGTAAACCAGATCTATCTTGCAGGTATTTTGTACTGTAAACAAAACAAATAAATTGGTGGTGTTCAACCTATCGTCGGAGAGCTCGGAATATTCCGAAAATCTCCGAACGTAAAGGGAGACCACTGCGCACGCGTCGGCGTTCGGAAAATCCCGTCCGCCATTTTTGTTAATCTCTAATCACAGTTGTTTTAATGTTATTTTAATGTGCTAATTTATCAAAAAGGATATGTTAAAGTAACTTTTTATATTTATAATCGTTACTTTAGTTCTTATCAATGAAATGCATGTTTACTTTCTGATTTTGCACATCATTCTCTCACCGGATGTGTTATTTAGCAGACGCTAGCAATTAGGGATGTGCGGTATTACCGGTATACCGGTATACCGCGGTTTCGTTCAGACGCGGTACGTACCGGTACGACCCCTAGGAATACCGGTTTTTTAATAGATATAATTTTACTTAATATTTTTGTAAGATTCGGACTTTATTTACCCTGTAATCTGTGTTTCAACCTAAATTAAAGTGGAATTCCAAGTCTATTTTTAGAGCAGCAGTAAATGCACAGTATAAAACTCTAACGAATAATTAGTTGCGGAAAGGTCGGATCGTTTCCCAGTTGTTTTTCATATTTATTATGTAGTGTAAATACATTTCATCCGCCGACATTTTTATAATTTCTATATATCATTCTTCATTTAAATGCATTAAAAGGGGACACCCATGTTAGTGCTCAGTCTAAGGCTAGTAAACATGTTGACGTATTGACGAGTGGCGACAATAACAAAACGTAAAGCATTTAGACATAGCCCAACTTGTAAACAGCTCATACCGTCATGGACGAATTCACCACGGTCAAAAATCCAAAGGGGAAATCGGACATTTAGAGGCATTTTGGGCTCCAAAAGTCTGTTTTTCTAAAATGTATTGTGTTTTATCAAAATGTTTAAACATTCTTATGGCAGTTGGTCTTAGTTTGCATAAGTTAAACATTAAAAAGTGTCTTCATAATACCGTGGTACATACCGCGGTACACAGGTGAAATACCGCGATATACCGCGGTACAAAAAAATTGGTGGTACCCATCCCTACTAGCAATAGTCTAAATTATGTAGACGCTCATTAAAATTTAGCTCAAAAGGATTTCAAAATGGCGGCGCCCAGTTAACTAAAGATTTTTTCACAGCTCATAAGGTATAGGATATATATTTTTTTTGAAATTTTCATTTACTTTTAATTTGATTTCATTTGAATTGATACGCGTCCTACATGTTATCTAAGAGCGCTACAGCCCTCGCGGGGCCTTCGGCCCCGCTCGGACTTTCCGCGTATTAAATAAAAATGTTTTTATTATATCTATAATATGAAATTAGGCAAAGCCTATGAACGGGGAAGTCGTTAAAAGTATTTCTTTCATTCTTTCCGTTTTAAAATTGTCATTCGGTATTACATGCACCGCTTCCGTTTTCACTCGGAACACTCGACGTTTATCATTTATCCGAAAAGTTGAGATATGTTCCGTTACCGGAATACCCCGCCTTTTATCATTTAGTTACATTGTAAATGGCGGCGCCCGACTAGAACTGACACTGAAAATTTCATTGATAGGTATAGAATTCTATATATTTTTTAATTGTTTTTTATTTGATTTTCTTTTAAATATACACGTGTAGTCTATAGCCGGGCAAGCCAAAGCCCGGACCCGCTTCGCGGGCCCGGTCTTTGACTTCCCCGTATTAATTTTATCGAATCTGCAAGACAAATAAATAACTTTTTTTTCTAAATATACTTTATTTTGGCAGATGTACAATGAATAATTATATAATAATAATAAGATATTTCTTATTATTCATTTACCTTAACAACATGCAAAGCAAAGTAAATACGCTATATATATTTCTGTAAAGTGGGCCAAGTTGACCTGTGCCGAGTTGACCCGTGCTGAGTTGGTATAGGGCCGAGTTGACTTTTTTCCGAGATAGATAGATCACATAATATTTATTGTGTTCTTTTTTTGGGTTTGCTTTCATCATCATCTTCAGTAATCGCCTCATTCTTCATAGAGCATAATCGCGATGAAACTAAAACTATGTACATGCGCAGCAATTGATTTTCCTCTTTACAGTAAAAAAAATTGTCTATTTACATCTTCTTAAAATCTGGTAAAAACTGGCAATGTGTCTAGTTGGTGGTAAAGTGTTTCATCAGCACCGACTTGAACCCCTCCCAAGGTTGATTTTTCAACAACTTGTATGGGTAGGCAATTCCAGAGGATGATGGTGGTTGGAGAGAAGCTGTTCTGGTACACAGATTTCTTACAAGTGAGCTGGCTGAGTTGGTTGCCTCTTGATGTTATTGCATTATGTAGCCTGGATCTGGTGTGACATCTACAAGGTCATGCTTGATCTTGTAGAGCATGGTGACTCTTGCCCTGTCCCGTCTTTTCTGTAGAGTGGTCCAGTGTAGTGAGTTTACCATCTCTGTGACGCTGCTCTGGCGTGAGAAGTCGTTTTTAACAAACCATGCTGTTCTTCTTTGGACCATCTCTAGTTGGTTTATGTGGCTGTCAGCAGCAGGTGACCATACAGAGGAGGCATACTCGACGCTTGGCCATATGTAGGTGTTGTAGGCTTTGGCTTTGGCATCTGGTGGGCTTAACCGGATGTTTCTGCGCAGGAAAGCTAGGGTTGAGTTTGCTTTTTAGCTCGACTATACAAAGTATATGGAGAGCTGTCCTACTCGCCCCGGCGTCGGCGTCCGCGTCCAGATTTTAGATTAAAGTTTTGGTGCAGTAAAATATTTTTCACTATAACTTTGTCATTTCTTAAGGTATCAACTTCAAACTTCAAATATATGTTCCTTATCATCAACCACATCTTATGTGACAAGGTTCATAACTCTAGCACCAATATTTTCAGATTTATCTCCCCTTGAACTTAGAATTTTCCTTAAAAAATACTATTTTTTACTGTTACTTCTTTATTTCTTAAGGGATCAACCTCATACTTCAAATATATTTACGTTATCATCATCCCCATCTTATGTGACAAGGTTCATAACTCTAGCACCAATATTTTCAGATTTATCTCCCCTTGAACTTAGAATTTTCCTCAAAAAATACTATTTCTTACTGTTTCTTCTTTATTTCTTAAGGGATCAACCTCATACTTCAAATATATTTACGTTATCACCATCCCCATATTATGTGACAAGGTTCATAACTCTAGCACCAATATTTTCAGATTTATCTCCCTTTGAACTTAGAATTTTCCATAAAAAATATTATTTTTTACTGTAACTTATTTATATCTGAAGGGATCAACTTCATACTTCAATTATATTTACGTTATCATCATCCACATCTTATGTGACAAGGTTCATAACTCTAGCACCAATATTGCAAGAATTATCTCCCCATAAACTTAGATTTATTTACTAGAAAAATGTTATATTTTATTTTAACTTTTTTTTTTTTAAAGGTTTCTACCTCAAACTTCAAATACTTATTCCTTATCATCAATTACATTTTATGTGACAATGTTCATAACTCTTGAAGCAATATTTACAGATTTATCTCTCTTTGAACTTAGGATTTTCTTTAAGAAATATGATAACTTCTTTATTTTTTAAGGTATCTACTTCAAACTTCAAATATATATTTCTTATCATTACACAAATGTTGTGTGGCAAGGTCCATAACTCTAGCATGACTATTTCTAGAATTATTCCCCTTGATCTTGGAATTTATGTTAACAAATGTTATTTTTTACTGTAACTTAATACATAATTATACATAATTGATTTTTCTTTCATAGTTTTGTCCTCCTTACTGCGTCCAGTATTTCATTAGTCGAGCTTCGCTGTCTCCTGTGACAGCTCTTGTTTGTTATGTTGTTGATGTGGCATTTCCAAGATAGGTCTGGTGTGATGGTAACTCAAAGATACTTGGCCTGGTTGGTTACGTTGAGGGTTGTCTGGTGTATCTGATATGGGAAGATAATGGGGTTCCTCTTGGTGGTAATTCGGATGACCTCTTATTTGGCAGCATTGAACTCCATTTGCCATTCCTTCTCCCAGACTTGGAGGCTGTCAAGATCATCTTGTAGGGCACAGGCGTCATCCTCAGCAAACATGCCAGTCCTCGACTTCACCCTAGACGGTAGGTCATTGATGAAAGCGAGGAAGAGCAGGGGACCTAAGACGCTGCCCTGGGGCACTCCAGAGGTGACAGGGGATGTGTGGGAGTTTGAGCCTTCCATGACCACACGCTGTTTTCTGCCAAAGTGGAATCCTTGGACCCATTTTAGTGTGTTGCCTCTGACCCCATAATTGTCTAGCTTCATCAGCAGTCATATGTGTGAGACCTTGTAGATTGCTTTGCTGAAATCAAGCAGGATAGCGTCTATTTGCTCATTCTTGTCAAGCCTTTTGACAAGGTTGTTCACAGTGGTGAGTAGCTGTGATTCACAGGAGCAACGGCGTCGGAAGCCATGCTGGGAGTCAGACAGTATGTTGTTGTTGTCGAAATGAGCCATGATGTTGCTAAAAGTGATATGTTCCAGGATCTTACAAGAGATTGATGTGAGAGAGATAGGTCTGTAGTTGAATGGTGTAGATCTGTTTCCTTTCTTGAAGATTGGTGAGACATCAGCTGTTTTCCATTCAGCTTGGAGTGTATCACTGTATAGAGAAAGCTGGTAGATTCTGGTCATGCCTGGGGCCAGTTCCTTGGCACAGAGTTTGAGGAGCCTGATGGGGACTTTATCTGGGCCTGCATCTTTGTGTGGCTTAAGTCCAAGGAGAAGCTTGAGGACACCCTTCTCTGTCCCAGTAATGTGGCTCATATCTGAAATATGGCGTTTTGGAAGTTGTGGCTGGTTTAAGTCATCTTCCTTAGTGAAGACAGAGGTGAACTGGTCATTAAGTATGTCAGCTTTCTGTTTGCTTCCACTGAAGGTAATCCCGTCTTTCTTCAAGAGTGCTACTCCAAAGTTTTCATTTTTACTGGATTTGATATACTGCCTGAAGACTTTGGGGTTTTCATGGTCCTCACTCAGCATTGAGGCAACATGGTGTTCATGTGCACACCTACATGATTGTTAGCTGGGCTTGGCGCTTGATAGTCATGTATCTGTCCCAGTTGTATTGGGTGTTAGATCGCCTTGCACGCTTTAACCAGCGTTTCTTCTTCTGATGTCTCTGGTAACCCAGGGTTGGTTGTATCTTGGTGATGTCTGTCTTGCTGGTACCTCCTCTGCAACTATAAGTGTGCATCTGTGCTTAAAAAGTGTCCAGTAATCTTCAATGTTTGTGTCAGTGTGGTTGAGGATGGTGTCAGAGAGACTGCTGCATTTCTTTTTCATATTATCAATGTTTGCTTTATCCCACATGAGTAGAGTGTGTTTAGGTGGTTTGAGGCGGGGGCACACATGTTCGTATCTATCAAGACTGCATGGTGGTCGCTGATGCCGGGCATGGGGGAGCATTGGTTGACAAGATCTGGTCGGTGGAAGAACAAGTCAAGGATGTTGTTACCCCTGGTGTGGAAATCTATCATCTGGGTTAAGCCAAGGTCTGGTTCCATATGCAGAAAGGCTTCATTGATTGACTTTTTGTATTGATGACCTTCAATGGTGTTATTGGTCCAATTTATATCTGGCAGGTTGAAGTCTCCAGTGATCCAGATAGCAGATTTTTTGTACATTTTACAATCTTTTGATATGGTGTCGAAGAGATTGTGGGCATAAGATTCATCGTTATTTGTTGTTCTATATGCTGACCCTATAATAAGTGATTCATTGTAAGCACATTCTATCTTAACAAAGACAATGTCACATATGGAGTACTTCAATTCTTTAGATTTGTTCTTGTTAGTTTAGGACTAGATAATATAAATTTGCAAAGCCTACTGCCAGTACTTGTATGAACAGAGAAGTCGGTTAAAAAAAATGGTTCATTTTTCCTTTTTAAAGGTGTCATTCATTATTTTATGCACCACTTTCGTTTTCACTTGGAAAACTCGAATATTAATCTGAAAAGTTGCAATTGTTTAGTATTACAATACCCGGCTTATTATCATTGAGTTACATTGAAAATGGGGGCGCCCAACTCTAACTGACGCTGAAAATATTATTGATAGGTATAGAATTGTAGATATTTTTTAATTGTTTTTTATTTGATTTTCTTTTAAATATACACATGTTGTCTATAGCAGGGCAAGCCAAAGCCTGGGACCACTGTGCAGTCCCAGCCTTTGACTTTTCTGTATAAATTTATGTTTGTAAATTTATGCTTATATTTATAAAGTTCAGTGTAGAAACCCTGTTAGTGTTATACACCAACTAATTGTAAAGTTCCTACCAGGTATCTATGTGTGACCCTGGCAACATATATAATTTCTTTAGTGCAATAACAGGTTAACTCCTATTAAATCATCAAAAGGAGTTGGCAGTCTCCTGAATTAGATCCCTATGTATATTTCAGAAGTAAAACTTCTATATAATACACTATAGAAAACGGAATGGACCTTATACATGTATATATTCCTGGTTTAGACCCCAGGGTCTAAATTTCCAGGATATAGTCAAGGAGTTAACACATTACTGCACTAAGGTTACAGTGTAAAAGAGGAATGTACATACTGCAATTAAACTTTCTTAAAATTAAAAACACACACAAAATTGATGGGTAGGGCTGTCACTGAACCACTTACAGCAAAATTAAACATAACTGATTCAGTCATGTTGTTTAGGTTAAAAGTTGTAAAGTATTGTACATAATCAATTGTCTTCTCCAGATTCCTATTGTGTTACATAAGGACCTAGATCGTGATGATAAGGGTAATCCTGTGATAGGTCAGGATGGTAAACAGAGATATAGATGTGGGTTCAGGATAGGAGGAGGGATTGACCAGGATAACACAAAATCACCTCAAGGTTACCCTGATAAGGTAAATACTGCATTACTATTTATTACACAGGTGCTTGAAACAAACTTTTCAAAGTTTTATATGGGCTATATACTATAATGAGATAACTATAATTTCATAATGTCTTAATATACATATATAGACCGGTTATTGTAAATATTTGATTATGTGACTAGCGCCTGTGATTTATTACAAATGTGTCTTGTGTTTATACTATTTTTTATCTGAGGGGCCTCCATGAGCAAGTGAATAAGACTGATGGCTCAGAACACTTGTTCCAAGTGCAGCTGCAGGTTTGAAACCTGACTGATTGGTATTCTTTCATGTGAGAAGGATATCTTGGAAACTTATGGAAATTTTGTTGTTTTACAAGGGTGCTCATTCATTCCATATATGATGTAGAGAGACTGTTAATTCCCTGTATGACTGTAACTTTCTGAATGGCTTTAGTGATGATGACAGGTTTGTTAAGACTTCTATTATTACCTGCTAACAATGACACTGATAAACAATAGATAAACTTTGGCAGATTCAGGAAACAGGCAAACATACCAATCATAGTAAACAGATACACATATGTATTCCATCAATATGTTTTACATGATTATTCAGGACCTCTAAACAATACAAGGTGTTGAATACTGTATTTTCATTAGGAAACAAAATGCACATGACAAATAAAGTAAAAACATTTTTATTGATACAAAAGTATATAATTTCAGGGAATCTATGTGACCTACATTCATGACAGTGGGCCAGCTTCTAGATGTGGTTTGCAAGTCCATGATAAACTATTACAGGTATTACTCTATTTTATTTTTAGCTCACCTTTTTCCTTGAAAAAAAATTCGAGCTTTTGCTACAGTCAGACTGTCCTTTCCTGTTGCTTTCCAGCAACTTTAACATTATTTTTAAATTTCTTTATGGAATGTCTTTATACTTGGACACAGCAGTCTTTTAAATAAGGCCTTTAAAGTTTACCAGGCTAAACTTGACATTCACTCTTAAATTACCTCTACCTTCAAGGTCAAATGTTTGAATTTTGCTTCATTTTGCTAAAATTGGCTGTTACTTTGTTATTTATGTATGGATTGTCTTAATACTTTAAGGACAATGTCTTAAAAGATATCAAACTCAATTTGACCTGCACTCCAAAATAATTTAACAAAACTGAGACCTGTAAATGACATTGACCAGCAAGGTCAAATATTGAATTAGCTTAGATTGTCATCACTTTGTTATTAAATTTACAGATTTGTTTTATACTTGGATTAAAAACCTTGTGACAAAACCTGTATGTTGAATTATGTCTTTTCTTTCACTGTCAATGACAAATCATTTAAATTTTCATTAAATTTCGTCATTTATTAATATTTACAGAATTGATTTATACTTGGACAAGAAACACATATGATAATACAGACATGTTAGTTATTCTATGACATTGACCTTATATTGACCTTGATGTTTAAGGTTAAATTACTAAAATTTGCTTGAATTATAATAACTTTATTATTTATTTACGGATTTGATTTATTCTTGGACAATAAAACACCTTTGACATGATTATAAATTCAAGTGTGACATTGACCTTTTCAGTAATATTACCTTGACCTTGAATATTTTAAATACAATCTTAAATTGTAAGTGACCTTGATTGTCAAGGTCAAATATGATACTTGTACTATATATTTTGTAGAAGAAAATTGTGTTTTCTTGGAGTATTCTTTACTCCCTTGACTTTATAAATAAGAATAAGTTGAGTGTGGCCCCCTTTTGTCTAAGGGTGACACCGATTGTAATGTGGAAATTTCTCAGCACAGCATTTGTAAAATCAAAGTGAAGCCTCTTGTTTTCTTTCTTATCTTAAAAATGTAGTAAAAACTTGGTAAATCACATGATTTTATTTGAAAGTAATATATTCTTAATATTTAAAAATCCACAAGGAGGTTGTTTTTATGACCCTTGCTTAGCTGCATCACTTTTCTCAAAGCTTATAGTGAAAATAACAAATCTATGTCATAAGTAAGGCACCAAGTCAGTCTGTACATTAATTTTATACTTTTTGACAGTATATCACAGTATATTGTTGACTGTTCAAGAATAGTACTTGTTTTATGATTTTTAAAATCTATAACTAACAGTTCTAAAACTCAAAGCAGGTAATGTGGGTTATGCAGAATTTACCCTCTTTATTAATAAAATCTGACCCAATTATTTAAAAATATCTTTCTTAGCTTCTGCTTGTTTCATTTTGATAAAGATTTTTTCCCCATAACTTCTAGTTAAACTGTTTGACTGTATTTCTATATTAATATAGGTAAATGGTCATGATTTCACGGTTGTTACCCATAAAAAAGCTGTAGAATATATTCAACGGAAGCCTGTATTAAATATGTTGGTATACAGACGAGGGTTACCTCAGCCACAGAGACAGGATGGTCAACAAACACAATTCCAGTCATTCTCCTCAACACCAGAATATTCTATACAAGGATAGGCATCTCAACATTCTCTAGGTTTTTACTTCAATACTGGTGTTTTGTACGTGTTTTCTACTAAGATATCCTACATAAACAGAATTGCTGCAATCTAACTATTTGTGAGTCAACTGTTATTATTCTGCTACAAAGAAATACATTTGGATCACCTCTGAATTATATGTACATGTTATGTTTCATATTTATAAATGTCATTTGACCATTTGTCTAAGAATCAATATCGGTGTTTAGTTTAAACAATATGTTTTGATACAGTAGAATGAAATTATCACTGTAGTGCAGTAATAGGTTAAGTCTTTCTAAATTTAATAGGAGTTTACCAGTTATTGCACTAAGGTTATGAAATATGCTTTTAAAAGAGTTTTTACTACTGGCTGAAAACTTTATTTGAAATGGGTCTTATAAACAACCTATTTTCAGATAAAATTATATTTGCAAAAATCAATGAGGAGGTGATAATTGTTTCCTGTCTTGTGCAGCTTGACATTTTGTAGACGGAGAAAATGAAGCATTTTTGTAAAAGTGCATTTTTTTATTTTAGATACATGTATTATGAACGATTTTATGTATGAGTTTAATGTATTGAATTAATGTTTTAACAAGGTTCTATAAAATAAGGGTTATTACTAAATTAATATTTACTCATTCTACTGTTTGTGCATTTGCTTTCAAATAATGTGCATTGGAGACCAGACAAGCTTTGTATAACCTATGATAACAGATTCTAAGCAAATGAATTTTCATTATGTATACATGGATAAAAATTGTTTTAATATTACTTATTTGTTTATATAAACATATGTTATTCTTATCATCAGTAGCTGTTCATAATGAAGTTAACAAATGATGTCAATTTGACTTTTGAATTTATAATGAAACAGTGTATTATAACTTTTTATTTTGACTATTAAAATAATCAACTTAGTTCATACAAATATAGTTCATAAATTCAATTATGTACCTAAAGGCCCATTATGCCTCAGAAATGCTTTTATTTTCATTTCTTAAAAGCTTTTTATATTTGGTGTACTTTTAAAGTCTCCAAAAAGTTATTCTTTTGCCAATTATCATAACCCTCTTTTTCCTCTGTTGAATACAGCTATAGTGATGTAATATTTTGTAGGAGGTCTTAGTCAAAATACTACTTTGTTGTCATTTTGCTACTTTTATGACAAATAATTTCAAAATAAGCGCTACTTTTTTCAGGGAACAAGCATCTATCATTCTGTAAAACCATTATTTAAACATGATAATGCTCATGTTTGCCCTTTCTAAAATAGGAAAAATTTATATGTGTCTTAGGCATAATGTGCCTTTAGTAGCAGATAGATAGATGTAATCATGTTTGTAACATTTTACTTAATAGCCTGCTTGTTATAGAGCTTTGTATAGCCAGAATAACATGCTGAATGAAATAAAGGTAAAATAAATTATTTATAAAAAGTATGAATTATTAAGTGACCAAAGTAAAAGAATATCAGTACATGTAATGTTATATACTGAAAAATGTACAGAAAAGTACACAGGATAATACTGGTTTGCTTCCAAATTAAAGAAAAATATTTGGTAGTGTGTAAAGTTACCAGTTTGACATTCCATTTTTCCATCACATTGGTTAAAGTAACATTATGCACATCCAAGAGTAAATGGCAGGTGTACAGGTCAAAGTAAAAAAAAACCTTTAGATTTTGCCATAGTTGCTTTGGATTTTATAGTCTAGTTCATAATGTATAATCAATAATCCAGTGACACTTAGAAAATTCTATAAATATCCTTTGAAATGTACTGTAAATATTCAATTAAAAAAAAAAAAACAAGTGGGGAAGTCTTATGTTTAAGGCAGTTGTTATATTTTATCCTTAATATTTTTCATTATCAATTTTGCCAAAGACCATAATCTTTAGAAATATATAGTCTATTCAGCTTAACTTAAGAACAAGAGAATGAGCATAATGTCACTTTAACCATTTCTCATATTGTCTAAATTAATTGACATATGTTTCAAATATTTGGTATATTATTTCTACTTTTCCTCCAGAGGTCAGAAATGTTAGCTGCGTCAAACTGGCATCAGGAGCATCCATTAGTTTGACATATTTTCGTTTAAATTGTTTCTGTAGGGTAATATAAGTAGTATTGTCATTGGTTTCTTATTTTACAAGTTTGTATATAATTGTAAGCATTACAGTAAGCACAACATGATTTGATGCGGGATGACTTTAATTTTTTTCCATTAATTTCAGCATTTTCAAAATCTTTGGGTTTGAGAACACTTTCTTAAGAAAACAAAATTGTTTTGTTTTTCACAGAGAATGTGTTTGCGTTTTGAATGAATGATATTTATGCAGGGCATATCACACTAGCATTGTTCATTATGTGATATATTTTACACAAATAGTTTACATGAATATTTTGTACTGTTTTGTTACATATTTTGTAGACCAAGTATATTTTTATTTCTGTAAGGTTAGATAACTGCAACGTTTTTGAATCCTATCATGTTTGCATATCTGAGTTGTTTACCTTTGATATTGTTACTTACATAATTATGTTAAAAGCATTTACATTTGTCAAATAGGGTTAATATGTCATACTATTTTCTGTATGATTTTTTTTTTCATTTATGCAGGGCTCACACTGGCTTTAAAAGCATTATTATGCTATCCCGTAGGAATCAATTTTTACATCTTGCATAAATAAACACTTGTAAATGTTATGAAATATTTGCCAGTTTCTGTAGCCAAAATGGAAAAATATTCACCAATTTTATAAAATTATCACAAAAGGTGTCCATGTGAACTGACAGCGTGAGCTCTGTGTATTTATAAACATGAAAAATGATGAGGTTGTGCATTTCTTTAAAGTTTTCAAGATCTTCTTGGTTGATGTGTCAAGCATATTTTGTGCCATATTATAATGACAAATCATCTGAAATTTTTATTAATGTTGGAAATGAAATTGTCCACTTTGATAACAAAAGATGTACGTGTTTCATTGAACCAATGATTCATTGTATGGTTCCTGTCAGGTAGACACATTTATATTTATTTAGTTGGTTGTATACATGGACATGAAAATACCTAACATGTATATTTAAATGTTGAAAGGTTAGTGAATTAAGGAGTCTTCTATTAGCCTCCATTTTTATGCCACCGCAGCATCTGCGATGCGGTGGCATATAGCAATTCATCTGTGTGTTTGTTTGTGTGTGTGTGTGTGTGTTATATAGATTATATAGTGAACTTAAAAAATCTTCTTGTGAAAAACCACTAGTCCAATTTAAACCAAACTTGGCAGGATTGATCCTTGGGTGAAGGGCTTCCAAAGTTGTTCAAAGAATTTCATTCCATGCAGAAATCTGGTTGCCATGGCAACCGAAAGGAATTATAAGAATAAATTTAAAAAATCTTCTTGTAAAGACCCAAAAGGCCTAGAGCTTAGATATTTTGCATAAGGCTTTGTCTGGTAGACCTCTACCAAGATTGTTCAAATTATGACCCTGGGGTCAAAATCGGCCCCGCCCCAGGGGTCATTAATTTTAACTATATGTACATATAGTAAAAACTAAAAATACCTTCTTGTAAAGACCCAAAAGGCGTAGAGCTTAGATATTTTGCATAAGGCATTGTCTGGTAGACCTCTACCTAGATTGTTCAAATTATGACCCTGGGGTCAAAATGGGCCCCGCCCCGGGGGTCATTGATTTTCACTGTATGTACATATAGTAAAAACTTAAAATACCTTCTTGTAAAGACCCAAAAGGGCTAGAGCTTAGATATTTTGCATAAGGCATTGACTGGTAGACCCTTACCAAGATTGTTCAAATTATAGCCCTGGGGTCAAAATCGGCCCCGCCCCAGGGGTCATTGATTTTCACTATATGTACATATAGTTAAAACTTAAATACCTTCTTATAAGGACCCAAAAGGCCTAGAGCTTAGATATTTTGCATAAGGCATTGTCTGGTAGACCTCTACCCAGATTGTTCAAATTATAGCCCTGGGATCAAAATCGACCCCGCCCTGGGGGTCATTGGTTATCCTTATATGTATATAGTAAAAACTTACAGTAAAAACTTTAAAAAGATCTTCTAGTAATTGACAAATGCTAGAGGTAAGATATTTTGCATGAAACATTGTGTAGTGAAGCTCTAGCAAGATTGTTCAAATTATAGCCCTGGGGTCAAAATTGGCCCCACCCCTAGGGGTCATTGATTTTCACTATGAACATAGAGTAAAAAATTTAAAAATCTTCTTATCTGAAGGTACAAGGCTTAAAGCTTTGATATTTGGTATATAATATCATCTTTTGGTCCTCTACTAAGTTGTTTTAATTATGCCCCTAGTGTTGAAATTGCCCTGCCCCAGAGGCGCTAGATTTCTTCATATGTATAAAGTAAAAACTTGAAAAATCTTCTTCTCTGAATTGACAAAGGCTAGAGTTTAAATATATGGCATGAGACTTTGCGAAGTGAACCTCTACCAAGATTGTTCAAAGTTTAGCCCTTGGGTCAAAATTGGTTCTGCCCCGGGGGTCATTGATTTACACTATGTATATCTAGTTGTTTGGTGGACCTGTATCAAGATTGTTTTGGATTAAACCCTTGGGTCAAAATTTTGCCTTGACCAATGGGACAGTGACCTACTTTCTTGTCCTTTGATGTACAGCAATGAAATTTTGACCATGTGCACAGTTTTAGTTGTAAAATTGAACTTTGATATCAGGTGACCTAGATTTTGATAATGTGACCTACTTTCTTGTGCTTTGATCTACAGCTATGAAATTTGAACCATGTGGACAGATTAAAATGTAAAGTGGACTTTGATATCAGCTTACCTAGATTTTGACAAAGTGTCTTACTGTGTTGTCCTTTGATGTAGTCATGAAATTTAGTCTGCATGAAATATGACCTTCACCACCAAATTCACTAGACTCAAGTGCATTGATATATTCCTGCTCTGATCTTTTATTTGATTAACAATAGATTTAATCACTAATCTGATAATAAGAATTAGATAGGTCAGGGATCTATGCATTATGACAATCTTCAATTGTATAGAAACAAAAAAAAATATGTTCCTACACTACTATTTAGTGTTGTATTAATGCGGTGGCATAGCATTTTTCTCAAATGCAATCTTGTTTGGAAAATGCATATATGAAAACACAACTATCAAACAAGCCACACAAACATGTACATTCAATAATTATTTAATTTGATTTTTTTTTTAATATTAAAGCAAATTTATTTATGTTGTCGTAAAGACAGGTTTTAGTGTACATGTACCAATATTTGTAATTAGAACTAATAAGAAAATATAATATATGTGTATTTTTTCTAGCTTTTATTATATTTATTTGATATGCATGATAATTCAACATCTGTTGAATGAGTAGGAATATATTAGAAATTTTACTTAATTTTATTTTTATTATTGAAATCATAGGTTGTGTACTAGTAATTGTTTGTGATGTTTTTATGCTTATGTTATATGTAAACTTGCCTGTTGTTTGTCAAATATTAATTGGTGCTTTTATTTTGAACCCCTTTATATGAAAGGGTAATGTTGTTTTGCTCACTGTGTATGTTTGTCTGTTTTTTTCCTGTAACTTCATCTTTAAATTTCCCATCAACAATGAAATACACGTTTCTTAGGTAGATATTCTCGTGAAAACATGTCTTTTAGTTAAAGATAGCTCCAGTGACTTGTAAGAGGTCAAAATTGTAAAAGTAATCTGTAATATATATAGAAATGGTTGAATCAAGTCTTTACAACAGATTTTAATACATTTTATTGCTTTGGCTCAATGGTTGAATACCAAGGTGAAAGTCAAGGACACACACTATGAGGCTGAACTAAATTCACTATAAATAAACAAGTCAAAATAAAACATTCTGAACCAGATTATTTGTAAGAATTTCTTAAATTTACTTGTAAGTAAAACATTCCATAGAGACATTATATAGTAAACACTTATAGTTCATACAACTAATACTAAGAAAGAATTAACATGTATTGTTAAAGTCAAGATAGCAACAAATTAAGATTGATTAATAAAGCTGCCTCCAACTCCTTACGTTGTTCGTTTATTTACAGGAAACATAACGTAAGAATGACGTATATTGAACTTGTTTACTGTTATTGTACATTATCTAGGTACAATCCCATGATGTAAGTAAGCCTCCTATCCTTGAAAAAAAGCAAGGATGCTTTTTGTTGTTGTTTTTATTTAGTGCATGTACTATGTTAATAATCAAGTAGCAGTTTGTGCCTAAATCATTGAACAAAGGGGCACCTAAGGTCTTCCTCCGCAAGTAAAGCTGGAAAGTTCCCATATGACCTATACTGTGTTGGTGCAACATAAAACAAAGGGGCACCTAAGGTCTTCCTCCGCAAGTAAAGCTGGAAAGTTCCCATATGACCTATACTGTGTTGGTGCAACATAAAACCCACCAAAAAAGTAAAATATAAATAAAAGTAGCAGTTTGATGCTTGTGAGGTATTGATACAGCATACATTATTCCAATTATTATTTGTATTTTTTGTTTTTCAGTGTCTTTTTATTTTGTCTCGGTTGATGTTTTTTTATTGTACTTTGACACTTTTCTTTTGATTCTGTAAATCCTTACCTATATACATGTATAGTACTGTTTTCATTTCATGTGTTGGTGTGTAAAATATTTAAGTATATGAAAAAAAAAATATGTATTTAAAAAAATAATGACCCTACACTTTCCTTGCCACTTTACTGCTGTTTAAACATCAAAGATGACAATTGAGTTACATTTTAAATGGTATTGTTTATGGAGTGTCAATAATTTCAAGTAAATATATCTTGGCTTGTGAAAAAAACCACCAAAACAACAAAGTGAGGTGCATTATGAGTTAGAAATTTTCTAAAAATAAAAACCAGAGTAGAAAATGATTTTATGGTGGCATATGCGTTATGGAAAATCTTATAAATACAAATATACAAATATGATCTTATAACAGAGAATACATGAATTTTAATATATTCACTTAGAGCACATTATTTATGGGATGGTTTTAAGTAAACAGTATATAACAAAAATGTCATAAATGTAACATTTTATCTGGTTTTATTTGACTTATCCAGGAACTTGTTTACAGTCTCTCTTTGTAAAATATTACTTACAAAAGAAGGTCAATTGTTTATGATATAGATAAGAAATATTGAAGACTTTTATACCAGGTCAACATGTACTACTTATAAAAAAAGTCATTAAAAGGAATATTTTTGACCACATGGACAATATTTGACACTTTCCTTCCGAGTGCAAAGAGAAATAATACCCCTGCAGGAGACATTCACTAAATTATTTTCTTTGTTCTAACGAACATTTGTCTTTCAGGTAATTGTGCTAAAAATAGATGGAATAAATTTGGCGTAAAAGTGAACTATATCAGCTAATGTAAAGTTTAACATTCGGCCTTTATATAAATGGTAGTTTAAATGACACTCACCTTAAGGTGGAGAACGTTTAACCTACACCCCATTTGAAGATTTAAATTCTTCTTGTATCAAAAACTTCATGTCATCAAAATCTGGTTTGAGTGTCATTAACTGATTTGTTGTTTTTAAAGCTTTTATAAATATTTGTTGTAAAAAAAGTTTTTTTATATAAATGGACAGGGGACTAAATGTATGATGAAATACAAAAAGATTACCTATTACTCCTTTCTCATATTGTTTAAGTTAATACAATAAAGTTCAAACATTCATATTGGTTAACTCCATAAAGGGATGATGTTTTATATTGTCTGTAAATAAGACAGAATTTTATCATATTTTATTTAACTTTGCTATACATAATTTACTCTCATTATTGAATATTGCAAATTTTGAAAATAATAAAGATATAAAGAAAAAACACAAAGAAATAAACTTATATTTTGTTTCTAATATTTGCAACTTTACAGTTATTAAAAAAAACGTACTTGTTTGAAGTGTGTTTTTCTGACAATATTTTGTTCGAGTTTTATAAATGAAAGGAACAAATGTTTAATTTGACCTTATATCTCAAGTACTTTGGTATATTTTTTACATTTTGGTAAGTTTGATATACATTAAAGAGATAGAAATGAGAAGATCTTGTCATGTGATACACGGTGTCAATGTAAAAGTTCTATGTTCCAAGTTGTTTCACATGGCTTCAATCATTGTGACTTAAACAAAGGGTAGAAACGAAACTGTTTGTGTTATTTAATTGAGCATTTTCTCTTTCAATTTAACTTTTGTTTACATTTAAATACATTGTAACATTCTTTTTAAAAAAATACAAAAAATAATATTGTTTGTGTTTTTAAAAGATAAGTTTTTTAAAAACAAATTTCATTTGAATAAAAAAATCAATGTTGATGCAAAATGTTCACATTTCTTTATTATAACATATACAGATATCAGTCAACTGAACCGGCAATATTCATTTTGCTTGTTATGCTGGGAAATAACAAATTTTTCCATTGTTTTTATTTTTCTCAGATTTTCATCAGGTTTTTTTTTCTGTTAGTTATCATTTTAGTTAGACTAGAGCTAAACATCATGTCAGCACAGTCACTGCCTATTGAAATAACTACCCTAGAAAACATTTTCACAGCTGTATTATAGATACATTTATTATACTATCAACAAGGTTTTAAAAAAATCTTTTTAGAAGAACTTGTAACTTTCCCTGTTGCTTTGAATCATAATGATTGTGTTTATATTATTGAAATATTTGTTTTCCATCCTGAACTTTTAATAGTAACAGAAAAGTATAATTTGCTTTGACATATTCCTCATTAGCTTAATTTCAAGCTTGTGTAAGTAGCTATCGAAAGGACCATATTAGCTTCAGAAAAGTACAATATGCAGTTTTCCATCTGTTATTTAAAAGTTTTTGTTCTGACATTAAAAGTTATATAGACCAAACAGCATTATTGCTTGAAGTGTATATGTATAAATTAAAGCAAATAGCTGTCAACAAAAACTGCAGGAAGCATATTGAAAACAGAACATCTTTGTCTTAGATTATCAGACATTTAGTTTGAAAAAGTCCTTATTCTGAAATGTTCTGGATATTTACCACATCTGGTGGTTTACCACATCTATCTTTTTTATGAGGTATTACAGCCAGCTTGTACAATGGTTCTTTCAGATGTAAAAGACAACTTAAAAATAGTTCTTTATTTCCATGACTGCAAGTTATCCTGCATAAAACATTACATTTTTATAAGAGATGTATATACTTACAATGGAGGTGTGTGACCATTTCAAAGACACAATTTTTTCAAATGTATTAGCTTAGTGCTTTATGAAAATTAGTCTTGAAAGACGATAAAAGACGTTTATTGTAAACATTTAGTGTTTTAACTTTTTTTCTTAGTGTTCAAATTATAGCAACATAGATATACAATTGTTTTGCAATAATTTTCTGCTTGTGTTTTCTTTGTTGTACAACAGCTGAACAAACTTCATATATATATTTTTGAAAAAATATACACTTTACGCAAGTTGACCAATATTTTGTTGTTTATGTTATCCCTTTCAATTGAAACACTGAGCAATTTTTATAATTTTATAGGTTATTTGTAAGAATTGATAGCCTTTGTTGTTATTGCAGTCAGAAGTAAAAGTTATGTGTTTAGGTTGAGTTACTTGGTGGGCTTTGACGGCACAGTGTGCTTTGTTCTTTCAAAGATGATTAGTTGCTCATCACGTGGAACACTTCAATTATTCTACACTATAAATTTATATACTGCAGGGTTTCCATAAGTGGATGTTTGGGAGTTTTGGCTTGTGACTTCAAAAATATGCTTGTCAGTCTTGTCCTATACAATGTGACTTCCAATGTCAGACATTTTGCAGTCTCCAATTTTCGAAGTTTGGAACTTAATGAAAGCCCTGATACCTTTTTGTGCCCCCACTTTAGTGGCGGGCATTTAGATTTACCCTTGTCCGTCCGTCCTTCCGTCCGTTCTCTTTTGTGTCGCATGTAACTTAAAAAGTATTTGACCTAGAGTCATGAAACTTAACAGGAAAGTTGATCAGCATGTGCAGTTGTGCACCTGGGTATTTTTGTGTGGATTTATTCAGTAATTTTAGAGTTATTGCCCTTGACTTAGTAAAAATTTGTAATTTTCAACTTGTGTCGCATGTAACTCAAAAAGTATTTGACCTAGAGTCATGAATCTTTACAGAAATGTTGATCAGCATTAGTAGTTGTGCACCTGGGTATTTTCATCTGGATTTATTTAGCATTTTTAGAGTTATTGCCCTTGACTTAGTAAAATTTTGCAATTTTCAACTCGTGTCGCATGTAACTCAAAAAGTATTTGACCTAGAGTCATGAAACTTTACAGGAATGTTGATCAGCATTAGCAGTTGTGCACCTGGGTATTTTCATCTGGATTTATTTAGTATTTTTAGAGTTATTGCCCTTGACTTAGTAAAATTTTGCAATTTTCAACTTGTGTCGCATGTAACTCAAAAAGTATTTGACCTAGAGTCCTGAAACTTTACAGGAATGTTGATCAGCATGTGTAGTTATGCATCTGGGTATTTTCGTGTGGGTTTATTTAGTTTTTTAACCAGGTTTTCCGAAGGAAAAAACTGGTTATTAGATTGAGGTATGTCGGCGGATGGGCGGAGGGACGGGCGGGCTGGCGTTAACAATTTCTTCTGTGCGCAACTACATTTCTCAACGGATTTTGACCAAACTTTCACAGAAGCTTTGTCATCAAGTGCTCTGGCGCATATTGTCGGGGTTTTGCGATTGGATAATATTTGACCTAATTATGGCCCTTTGTTTCTTTTCCTTATATAGAATATATAGTGAACAACTTCTTCTGTGGCAATTTCTCCTACATTTCTCAACGGATTTTGACCAAACTTTCACAGAAGCTTTTTCATCAAGTGCCCTGGGGCATATTGTCGGGGTTTTGTGATTGGATAATATTTGACCTAATTATGGCCCTTTGTTTCTTTTCCTTATATAGAATATATAGTGAACAATTTCTTCTGTGCTGAACTCCTCCTTCATTTCTCAACAGATTTTGACCAAACTTTCACAGAAGCTTTGAAGGGCAAGTGCCCTGGCGCATATTGTCAGGGCTTTGTGATTGGGTAATATTTGACCTAATTATGGCCCTTTGTTTTTTTTCCTTATACAGAATTATCAATATATTGTGAACAAATTCTTCTGTGCTGAACTCGTTCTACATTTCTCAACGGATTTTGTTCAAACTTTCACAGAAGCTTTGTCATCAAGTGCCCTGGCGCATATTGTCGGGGTTTTGTGATTGGATAATTTTTGACCTTATTATGGCCCTTTGTTTTTTTTCCTTATATAGAATATATAGTGAACAACTTCTTCTGTGGCAATTCCTCCTACATTATTCATGTTTTACATTGCTTGTTGCTTGTATTTGTATTTCAAATACAACATATTTATCTACAATGGTGATAATTGAAAACCTGGTTTCATGGCATTGCCATGTTTCTTGTTTAGAGTTTTGCCCTTGACTTAGTAAAATTTTGCAATTTTCAACTTATGTTGCATGTAACTCAAAAAAGATTTGACCTAGTCATTAAACCTTACGGGTAGGTTGCTCAGCATATGTAGTTGTGCACCTCGGATTTTGCTTGTGGATTTATCCAGTATTTGTAGAGTTATTTCCCTTGACTAAGTAATGTTATTATGTTGTTATTTGTTCCTTGTGTGCTTGAATTAGAATCAACCAACTTTACAGGAATAATGATCAACATCACTAAATTACAGGAATAATGATTCACATCACTGTGAAGCTATGCACTTGGGACTTTGCATTTGGATTTTTATCAGTTATTGCCCTTGACTTACGGTAGTATAAATTTGCAATTTTCAACTTGTTCATGCATAGCTCACCTGAAAGTTTACAAGAATGTTGGTCAGCATGTGTACTTATGCACCTTGGGGTTTGCTTGTGGATTTATTCAGTATTTGTAAAGTTCTTGCCCTTTACATAGTAAAAGATTTTTAGTTTTCAAAAAATATTTGACCTAGAGTCATAAGATTGACAGAACAGTGGAGCGGTGGGGGCACCCGTGTCCTATGGACACATTTCTAGTTTAAGTACAAAATAGAATTTTTGGAATGACTTCTATTCCCTTAGATAACCTAATTTCATATCACTTTTGGATAATTTATCTAGAAAAATATGTAGGCATAACAACTTTAGTATTAAGGACCATCTGTAAAAAGCATGATTGCAGTTATCAAAGGTAATACATTATTATAATTCTGTACTCCCCTAGTTAACAGATATGACAGTTACAAGTGCATTATTACACAATATATGCACAGCATAAAGAAAGAAAGCTTACATGTTGTATGACAACATCAATAAATGATGTCCGGGCAAATCACTTCTACACTTGATGAAGGTCAACATATTTTCATAAATTATTTTCTATAACCATGTTAGACTGGAAAAAGATATTTATTTTTCTTGGGTTGTAGAATAATGCATAGTTTATTGTTCAAATGCTTTGTAATAAATTATATTCCTGTGCATTTGAACTCAAACCATGCATTCTACAACAACACATTCAAAATTGAAATCTTTTTCCTTAATGCAGGTCTACTTACAATAAATAAAGGGTTTAAAAACAAGCAACAATTATTTTCTCAGACCGTTTATTAAACATGATTGTAACAATGACACAGTGAAGGAATAGAAACAGACTGGTAGCAAGACAAAAACATAAGGCACTTGACAAAAATAAAACATATTAACCAGTCTCTCTCCAGGAGAAAACCAGTCTAATTCCATCAACAAATCAAATTGCCAGGTCTAAAAATAGCCACCAATCAAATGTTCTGATTTGAAAATTAAAACAAAACTGTCACGAAAACTAAAATTGATATTCTATTTTTCCTTAGAATTAATTTTCTTGCATGTAATAAGTTTTTTTTTCAAACAACTCTATTGATTTTTTAAAAAAAAGATTTTCTAATAAGAAGAAAAATGTGATACATCTAAAACAACCTTGACAATAGATTTGCAGTGGGAGAATAAATCAATTTGAAAAGCAAATATATATACACATTTGTAAGAAAGGGAAATCTGTAATGAATTTCAAATACAAAACTTTTGAATTAAAATTCAATTTGCAAAATGGAATGTTCTTTAATGGAATTCATAAAATATCTGTCTAACAACAGTTTAAATGATATATCATAAAAATACAAAAATTTGGTCCTAGGGTAAAAATATATCAAGATTTTTTTCTTCACTTGATTAATTAATAAATGGGCAGGAATATAGTAAAACTTTGTAGATGAAAAATAAAACTTATGTAACTCTATGACAACAAAGTTATGTACAAAAAAATAAAGAAAACAACACAAAAAAGTCACAAAACTTAGCACGAGACAATACGTAAACAAAACCATATAAAATATAGTAGCACGAGACCGTCAACAAAATCAGAAAGAAATATAATACAATACATATAGAGAAGCACTTTCATAATTGATGAGGTTGGCTATACTATATAAAATGTTCAGCACTTTGGACCTAATGTAACATTCAGGGGGTGTAGGTGTGCTTGCTTACCACACTCATACAAATAAAACAACTGTGCTCAAAAAACAACTAAAAATGACCTCATCCACAAATAACAGGAATTTTTGAGTCTAACAAAAAGTTTCTTTTTCTTATTGAAAAAAAAATGTTCCAAATTTTTTCACTCTTATAAAAAATAAAAACAAACGAATTTGAAATTCCTTATAAAATAGACTTGGGATGACATCATTTATTGTCTTAAAACATTTGACAGTTTACAAAAACATCTTGAGGAGGAAGAAGTACTATTTCCAGCAAATACATGTTCCCTCCTATACTGAATGTATTTGTGTAACTTGATATTGTAAACTGCCTGATGTATAAGACAGCTTTGTGCATGGAAGGTATATATTCAAATATTTTTTTAACATACCATATTAGGTATACATGTCTAGCTGCTGTTTCAAAATGAGGCATGAATGATTTATGTTGCTCACTAAATGACATACAAGTGGTTACCTAGTAAAGTATAGTTATGATATGTACCTGTATTTTGGATTTCTTTCCTGAAACCTAGACTGAAAATTATATACAAAATCTCCTTTTAAAATATCAGAACATTGATCAATTCTAAATCTCTTTTAATAAATTATCTATTACACACATCTATGAGTTTACATCATTCTGAAAACGCATATCTTTGAGTTTACCTCCCTTTGTATACAACATCCCTTAGGTATTCAGCTCTATTAGTTTACAACCCCTTGTTTACAGTTCTAGGAGCTAACCTCCTTGTGGAAAATAACCACTCTGCCCAGAACTATCTTTTGACATGTAACAATTATCAGTGTACTAGTGTTCCATAAATCACAAACTCTAAAGAGAAATCTTATATATTTACGAAAATCGAAACATCCAGGTTAAGTGACTGTAAAGAAATCACAAAATACAACACATCCTAATAGCTTATAAAGTTCCTGATTACACAGAAATATCACACACAAATTGTCTCTATTCAAATCTAGAATAAATGGATATTCATCAGACAGAATGTATCATGATCTATATTGCATGATTTTTTAGCACTAAAACTTAACTTTTTTTTATTTTCTATCTACTTTAACATAACACATTAAAACTCCCTGTGAAACTTCCAGCCTTTTCATAAACTAAATATGTTCTAAATTCATAAAATCATGGCTAAATAAATGTTTTATAAAATGAATGATCATATACTAGGTGATGAAGCATCACAAAGTTCAGAGACAGGTATATTTCCTATAATATACAATAAATAACGAATATATCTTACAAAAATAACCATGTAAATAAAACCCAAATTCAAGGCAAACCAGGAATGGACGGATACTTAAAAAAATTATACTTTTTGGCAATTTTGGAATTAAAATGATGAAGAATAAAGATATTATTTCTTAACATTGTCATGTTAACAATATTGTATGTTTCTATTCACCTGTAAAAATAGATTTTTAACATTGTATAATTTTTTTCCCTCTAAATATTTCTAAAAATTTGGCAATAAATAGAATACTTATACTATGTATTTGTGTGTGTTTGTAGATAACATTATTTGTTTTTCAATATAAAATATTTACAAATGTTGGAAACATCTATAAAAATTATTTGAAATTATATAAAATTTGCACTTGCGTACTTTGTAAATTATTTTTATAGATATTTACATCGCAACAAAAAATAAAAACCACACACAAATTGTTTTATTAAAAGTATATCACACACAAAAAATGGAGAAAAAAAATAAATACATATGAAAATTAATTACAAAATCAAATGTTTTTTAAAAAAAAAACACAAAAGAACAAAAACACATTTATCAAACCTTCACGATATAGAAAAATATAACTTCTTAATAGTAATTTGTAATTGTTACATGATTAACAACAAATGTGGCTAACTGGAATGGGAATAATTAATATATAATAAAAACATGTGTATGATTTTTTTAAAATAATCAAATACAAAATTAACAAGGTACTTGGCACTTGTATCACAATACTAAAAAAATAAGACATCAAAATGAATATATTATATATACATACATATATTGTTATCCCCTGTTTCTGTCCTAACTAATAACAGAGAATGATGATACATATTTGAATAACTATAACAGGATTTGATCACAGAATATTTTCATTTGACTTGATTTCACAATCAGTAAAAATTCCATTCTTAACTTATATTATTCAACATAAGCTTGACCACAGTTGTATATATACATGTATATAAAATTACCTGGAAGTCTATGTGATGATACAAAAGTTAGACTCATTTTCAAATGCACTTTTCAAGTCATTTTTTTCAAAAGTATAATCTTAAGATGAAGGAATCTCTTTGTGAAATAAAATTTATTATGTTTTGTGTGCGTGTAAGAGATAACAGGACTGAATTTCTACTGACAAAAAAATCCGGAGATTAAGAAATGAAATGATATTACAAAGTCAAATATTAGATGCGATAAAAACTACAGACAATGATGATAAATAACCCCACTGATAGATGATTTACATATAACCGGGGCAAGATGTATCAGCATAGGTGCTGAAATCAAAATCTTTATGCATTCAAATGATAATTATGATTTTAATTCCAAGATATGAAAAAAAAAAAAATCAAAAAAATTATGTGCTTAACTCCTTTTAAATTCTAGTTTTGAATATGACGAGAGAAAAAAGATGTGACACTCTGATACATGGAAATGATAATAGCCCTTGTTACTATAAATAGAGATACTAAAAAAATGATGAGACATCGTGGAAAAAAGAAAAATAAAGTTAAGGATGTTTGTCATGCGATGGACGGAATCACAATATCACATGATATTTAACGACAATACTGATTTGTTTACATACAAAATATAACAGCTTTTATCTATATAAAGAAAAACTTGCGGAAGAATATCTATTTTTTGCGAAAGAATGCGTGAT
Source organism: Ruditapes philippinarum (assembly GCF_026571515.1). Taxonomy (NCBI): domain Eukaryota; kingdom Metazoa; phylum Mollusca; class Bivalvia; order Venerida; family Veneridae; genus Ruditapes; species Ruditapes philippinarum. The sequence goes on from NW_026860999.1 coordinate 153,852, forward strand.
TGATAATTGTACGTAGATAAATTTGCTTTTTATGGTTTTCCTGCAAAATCTGAAATCTAATATCTATATTTTGACGTAGAATATCCTTGCTGTATTTGCTAACTAGTTTGATACCAATACTGGCTCATTTTGCTGGAATCATTGTTAAAAAAATGTTTAACATATTAATGCCTTACTTTGCTATTTCAAATTTAGAAATTATCTAACGATTGAAAATTCTAATTTCAAAATACTGGTTCTTAGTCTGTCTACAGTAATCCTGTTAATTGCAAATTGTACCAGTCAATATTGTTTTTTTGCATCGGAAATGGGATTTATTTAACAAACTTAAAAGAACTTCTATCAAAAACAACCTTGAAACACTATAAGTTAACAACATAATCACATAAATTATACTTTAACAAATATATATGAAACAACTTCAACACTTTTGATATATTAACTATTATAGAATCACAGTACTTTGAACATGCAACAAATTTTGTATTCCATAAAAACAGTATACATTGCCATAACCAAGAAAAACCAACATTGGTGCAAGCATTTTGTTGCAAAAACAGAAAACGTAACATTTTGCAGACTTCAAAATTTCTGCACAGAAATTGATTTACTTCAAATGAAGTGTATTATTTGTGCACTGATCAATTTTATGTACATTTTCTTCTTAAGAGTTATTTCAACCTGTCAATTTCCATTCCCATTTTTGTTTCTCATGAAAACTAGCAAGCTAGTCTATATTTAAAATAGTGACATCATCAAGTGTGGTCACATGACTATCATGTGACTTCAGGTGCTGCCATCTGCCAAGATTCCTCTACTGACAGGTCTATCTACAGCATTCATCTGCAGAAACTGTTGCTGCATTTCTTCTCCAGGCATTCCAAGATACGAGGCTCCATCAAAATCAAATCCTAAAATATGCAAACAATTTGTTTAATTAACATCGAATATTTCCTCAATTACAATGTTTGTTGCAGACATGATGTTTCCATCAAATCTTTTTTGGCACATATAACAAATTTTTGTAATGGCTTCTGATGGTAAAATATATCCATCAAAATATCTATATACATGTAATTCTTCATCAAGAAGAAACTTTGTTTATGATTCTAATTTAAGACTGTCGCCTTACTTATTTTCTTTAACTTGATATTTCTAGTCTAATAAAAGAAAAAGCCTTAATTATATTTTGTACTTTATATTCATAGAAGTATGTAGGTCATATTTCATTCATAAAATTCTTCCTTTTTTTTTATTAGGTGAACTATCAACAGCTTTAGTTATGAATACAATCGTGAATATTCTTACCAGAATTATTGGACAGTCCTCTCTGCATGTCAGTGAGATTGAAGTCTTCAATCTGACCTTGCCACGCCACATTCTGCATACGGCAGTTGTTGTACGAATACTGGGGTGTCGGCATGTCCGGGACCCTTGCTTGCTGTGGATGCTGCCCACCATTTTCCATCCATTGTTCGTACATCTCATCAGCCTGCGGGTATGCAGGTGGCATCATACCAAGTTCCATATTTGGGTACATGGCACGATGACGGAGATGAGGGTGCGGCCGTCTGCCAGGGCTTAACATGTCCGGCGGAGCAGGGGAGAAACTGTGCATTCTGTAAATATAGTAAGTATTTCACTTTAATGTTATTCAAATTTAGCATCATTTTCAATCTTTAAAATATCTTTTTTCTACAGTTACCAGTATGTAGTAATATATTGGAAGAAGCAATGTGGATAAAAACAGTCTCTATGATCCTTAGATAAACTGACTTATCTACATCTCAAGCATTAGGTAATAGCTTTCTTATATAAAAGTTTTAACAAAACCTATATAATCATCTTAAAATCCAAAAAGAAAATCTCCGTCTTATTTCTTAGGCTTGCTTTTAATGGTTACCTATTATTTAGTATTAGAATATACACAAGTTCCCAGCAGAAACACTTGAAGAGAGTTTCATATCAAGTGGCCCTGATTGCTATTGATTATGGTTTAGCACCGGCCATTGATTTTCTTATTGTCTTATCTTGTTCCTCGTTTATATCTCACTTTAATTGTTTTGCTAAATTTTCTTTCTACAAGTTTGGTCGATCAATAAAAGTGAGTGATTATAAATAGACAGTACAATAGAAAGATAGGGACAATCCTGTTGTCACACATCTTACATATTTGGATCATTTTTTTGTAGCAACAATCTTCAATACTTTTGATTCCCACACATTTAAACCAAACTGATTCACCTTTCTACAAATCTGATGCATATACATGAGAGTTACTGTGTTTGAATCTCAGAAGATATGGCAAGAAAGTTATTGACAAGTACAATATATTTCATAGAAAGCCAAATACAATAGAAAGTTTGTAGTAAGTTATCAAAGGTGTCCATAGAAAAAAGTCACTATGTTTTCTACCATTCAGCACATACAGTTGTAGGTTTTTTGCTTGGTATTATCTTTTTCATGTATTTACAATTATAATTTTACTTCTATATATTTCCTCTTTCAATTAGTTTCTTTTCTTTCCTAAAAAGCAGATTAAAAATTATAAAATTGTTTATAAATGAGATAATATTGATATTAAATATTTACTTTTCTCTTAAACAAGGTGGGTTATACCCACTAATACCCACTATATAAACAATTATTCATACTGGCAAACTGATCAAATAAATTGTCTAACATTTGTATTTTATTATTTACTTTGAACACTTCCTGAAATAATTTTGCCTTCAAAACATTGATTGATTTCACTAAATAAACTTTGTTGTTTTGTTGTACTGTTTTTTTTCCCCATGTGAAACAAAATGTCAATACAAGTAATTAAAATAAGTTGAGAACTATGCAAATATCATTTTTTGTTTTAATATACACAATATAGCGACACAGTGACATTTTTCACTGGCTTCGAATCTGCCATGTAGACACCTTGTTCTTAATAATGGAAAGGCAAATTAAGTAAATAAAAGAAATCTACCAATACTTTTTTATTATATAATATTTTGTCATTTTCATCATACACACATATTGTTACTTTTGTTTTGATAAATAAAGTGTACTAGTGAATTAATTACCATGAAATTTATTTCTGTGCTTTACTTTGATGTCACAGTGTCAATTAAAGTCCTCAAGCAATTACATTAAAGTTTATCATAAACATTTCCTATTCTGAGATGATCAGAAAGTGTCTTGTATTGGACTGATGTGTATGTTTTAACAATATAACACTTACTGGTCTTGTATTGGACTGGTGTGTTAACAATATAACAGTTACTGGTCTTGTATTGGTCATATAAGTATGCTAACAATATCACACATACTGGTCTTGTATTGAACTGGTGTGTATGTTAACAATATAACACTAACTAGTCTTGTATTTGACTGGTGTGTATTTCTGGTCTTGTATTGGACTGGTGGGTATTACTAGTCTTGTATTGGACTGGTGGGTATTACTAGTCTTGTATTGGACTGGTGTGTATTACTGGTCTTGTATTGGACTGGTGTGTATTACTGGTCTTGTATTGGACTGGAGTGTATTACTGGTCTTGTATTGGACTGGTGTGTATTACTGGTCTTGTATTGGACTGGAGTGTATTACTGGTCTTGTATTGGACTGGTGTGTATTACTGGTCTTGTATTGGACTGGTGTGTATGTAAACAATATAACACTTACTGGTCTGTTGAGTTTTGTGAGTCGTCCATTGCACTCATTGGACTGTTCTGCATGCTCATTGGCGACTGTTCCATACCCGATGGACCACCAAGACCATAGTCTGAAATATACATAGATCATTTCATTTCTAATTCTGGTATTTTACAGAGCACATTCATTTACAACTTCATTACAACAACTTCATTTACATAGAAACTGCAGTCATAAAACACTCAACATGCTAAACGGGCCCCAAATTATGTGTTATATACATGTTCTATTTCTGGACACATTTGGTAACTTTAAACTATATTTATAACATATTTTAAACTTCCTTTGTATTACATATAAATATATATAATATCTCCATAGCAACATATGATGATGACAACATAATTTTAAATTCTACAAAAATGAAAATAAAACCACTTGTTATTTCCCATACAAAAATAGAAATCCATAATGTTGTTTAAGTGTTTAATTTATGGTCCATGACTCATTCTTTTAAAAATAAAAAGATAACATTGGAGTGTGTTTAAGACATTAAAATTCTTAAAAATTTTGCATCAATATAAAATTACAGCTGCAAAAAGAAACACAAGTATATTTGTGTGTATAAATGTGGCCTTTTATGACAGGCAATTTCTGAATACAAGTATTATAATTATGTATTACACTACATATAACTATTATCATTATGTACATGTAATGAAAATTGTATTTATTTTTTCAAAGAAATTCATTATGTTCTTATTGGAAAAACAAAATGGCACCATTTAATTAGAATTTTTCATGGTGAAATTATTGTCCTCTCCTGACTCTTATTTATTGAAATTTGAAATTATTTGAAAGTTGAAATTATTCTAGCTGACTCTTATTTATTAATATAAATTCATAAGTCTGATGAGAAAAACAAATACATGTATGAGAAAAATTTCCAATGACCTCAAGATCATTAGTAATGCTGGAAATAAAAATTCTATGAAATGACTCATACTTTAGTGTTGTATTATATTTAATGTTTATCCCCCACCTAGTCTTCAAGAATGTGACAAGTAGCTGCTAGGGTGATATTTCTGTTTCTAATATCATTTTTTAACTATTTGAATCTTAAGGTAACAAACAAATTTTGGCATCAAGTCTAATGTAAGAAGACAATATAAACTGTCTATTCCTTAATTTTTTAACATTAATGACCTTGAACAGTCTTGAAAAATTACAATGAATTGTATACATATTTATTAATCGAAGAAAGAAAAGTCTTGTAAATAAACTTTGACTGAGAGGTTCTGTTCAAAACATGTAAACTATTAATAGAAATAAAGTTGTGAAAATAAATTTTGAAAAATTTCAATTGTAAGAAAATTGAAATGTAATACATGTAGAAACAGCTATTCACTTTTTATTCCACTTTCAACCTTCAAAATTCAAAACTTTTATCTTCAAACAAATCAAGATTTGCATCAACTGAGGTAAGACAGTTGTTTATGCATGTTTAGTTTCTCTTTAAGGAATAAACTTTGACACTGCAATTCTTTCACAATGCTTAAAGTTAGCCACGCTCCCATGGACATAGACTGTACTGAAAGGAATGTTTGTTTGACATTTTTAATACACAATTATACAGTGCAGAGCTCTAGAATGTTAAGAAACGCAAATCTCTTAAGAGGACAGGTAATTGCCACAAGTTGACGTAAGATTGTTAGAGCTCACGTCTTAACATCAGCTCCTTGAGAACTCCCCCACCATCAATGTTGCCATGCTTAAATCCTCATAAAGAAAAGTATATTATATGTTTAATGACTCTTGCAATTTGGAGTATCTGTTCAATTGCCAGAACTTTTACATCTTAACAGTTTCTTCTTATGTCTTTTTTTTATCTCAACAAAATATTTTTACTATTGTTTTATTTAATTTTTGTTTTAGCAATACTTGATATTGAAGTTTTGTCAACTTAAAGATTTCAGTACTTTTCATCAAACAATAATACTGTAAGAATGCAGAATCTTAGAATTCTTAGATATAATATAAAATGAATAGTGAATGGGTTGTTTCCAAATGACTTTGAACTATCCAAGTAAGATTTCTGTGAAACATGTATGCATCCAATTGTCCAATATTCAGTCACAAATTGATAATATACAAAAATAATAAATCTTCTCAAATCCCATGGTCAAGTTTTTTAATATTTTTTTTATTCACATAACAAGAGCATGCTCAACAATTCTGAGTGCTTGATAGTAAAACAACAGCCTGGATAATGTAGAAATTTGTAAGTTTAAAAAGGGCCATAATTCTGTTAAAATCCATGTTAGAGGTATGAGCCTTGGATATTGAACACCTACTATGCTCTAAAACGAGAGTGATGGGTTTCAACCTATTCCCTTCAGTAGTTTTGGAGACACCAACTTGCATGTGACGTCAACATCTGGGTGAATAAAATAGCTCTCCCTATTCTTTGAATAGTCAAGCTAAAAAATGTTGCTTAGTTCAGTCTTTACTGAAGTAAGTGTTTATCATTTAGACAAGATTTTGTTTTACTAAAGTCTTCATTCCAGCCATATACATTATGTTAGTTTTTAAACATTTAGACAAGATTTTGTTTTTACAGTCCTCACTCTAGCCATAAACATTATGTAAGTCTTAAAACATTTAGACAAGATACCAATACTATTTCAATGGTAAGATAATATTAAAATATTGCAAAATAGATGTACATTTTGTTTACAATGATTTTTATCTGAGGAGACAGCTATTTATTTTGACTATTATCATTTGTTATGCCTCATCAAAGGTATTTTATCATGTGATTTAATACTATTGAAAATCATGCTATTTAACTGTTCATCTGGGGTCACACCATTGATTTTCATTACTTTACATTGGGTGTAGAATTAATCCTGATCTTGATCAAGAAAACATGATCATTTAAAAGCTATTTATATTATTTACGAGGCAAAGATAAACAGAGTTTCAGGTAAACAAAAAAATGCGATGCAGTGTTTGAGTTTGTACTTGGAAGAATAGTTCAATTATTATGCCATGTCAGCAATTTCTTCAGAAAACGCGCATTTCAAGCTAATTTACATATAATTATCTTATTAAAGCAATTAAATTAAGAGATTGTATTGTTAAAACTTTGAAAAATTTATTCTTAAATCATATACATGAAATTACTTCTTTTGTAGGCATTCACAAAATCAAATGAAAGTAAGAAACAAGAGGAATGTAAAAAAAACCTTGTTATTATTTTTAATTTAATTCAATTTAATAATGTTTTCATATTTTTCACGATTTACCATACAAACTCGCTAAAAATTACATTAACCCTTTCAGCATTGTCTTTACATACTTTTAAACTATAATGCAAATAAAATAATTAAAAGTCTTTATTAGCTTTAAAGTTATTTCTCAAAGCTTAACAATTATGAAAAGAGACAATTTAAAAAATTATGACATTTACAAATAATCTATCATAAGATATTTGAACCCGATGACATTGTAGGCACCTAGAGTGATCTTTATCAAAGGAATGGCGCCGTTTCTAATCACTATTTACACAATTGAAACACTTCTTAAATATATATCAGTCTATTTAAAATATTTTATGGTAAGTGTCCGTTTAAATTAGTTTTTCAGTCTAAGTGCTGATCTATTTTTTTCCTCGCTGAATATAAGGAATGTTTTAACAATGATGTTCCATCAAATGTTTTCATATTTAGAGAAACATGATAGTTTTTTTTTTTTAATTTTATAAATTGTGGTAATAGTTTGTAGTATGTTATATTGGTAAGACAAAAAACTGCCTTAATCTTTGATCCATTATTACATGAGATATAACAGTTTTCCACTGGCTGCGTAAAGTAACAAGCTATACCAGGTAGCCTCTTTTTTAACAAGAAAAAGTTTGAAATATCATTTTTCAGGAAAAACATTTGTAAGAATGTACATTTTCACAGCTGATGTATGGTAGTCGATAATTTCCATAATTAAAATTCAATGCTTTATAATTTCATAATAAAAACGGGTTAACATAATACGGTAATTACATTTAAACACCATTAGATAGAAGAAAACATTTCCTGATAGACGAAAAAAAGAAATTGTGTGATTTTAAAATTGCCTTTCTTTAAGAAAATAACTTTAATGTGAATATAATTATATAGATAAGTCACACCCATGACTTGCTTTTTTTATACCATAAATGACTTTGAATTACAATCATTTCAATGCAATGAATGTTTAGAATGACCCTATTTCTTCTTGTAACAAATGAATCAACCTTTGCAGAATAGGTTTTTGTTGTTTGTTTTTTTCTTGCTCTATAAATATAATAAGCAATTCCATAGTAGGACTTAATGGCTGATATCAGTAAAGTTATCATCTACCATAAAAAATATGACAAGCTAAATAAAGCTGTGTGCTATTGATAGATACATGTAGGCTGTTTTTTGTTGTTGTTGTTTTTTTTAATCCAAAACAAACTGTTGACAAATTGCTTTTTGATTGTTTCATTGTTAGCTTTTAGCAGTTCTTTTTTACTAAAATGAATTGTAAAAATGTACAGTAGAGCAATAATAAATGTAACTTTTTATCTTCAAATATGAACATGAACATTTTGTGAATACAGCTTTCTCATTTATAGACAAACATCTTTAATCATATATTGTTTTTTGTTCGTTTTGTTGTTCTTTTATCTCTAATTATTTTCTGACTTTGCAATTTAAAATTGGCAGATTTTTTTTATAACTATGAAGTGGCAGTTTTCCCATTGTAAACAAGTAGACTAGTAAAATACATCCCTTCTCTCTCAAAAACCAAACTAGCTTGACACACGCTGGTACAGGGAGTAATTCAACCCTCAAACATTATGAACTGCCATTTCATCTATTTATACAACAATCTGATTAACAAACAATAAATGCATTGAGAATTCCTCTTTAACCAATTATTATTTCCCTTAACATAATGTAAGTTCAATGCTATATCATTTTCTAAAATTATGAAGTGTTTTTAAAACTAGAGTAGAAAGAAATCTTTTGTTAGCCTTAAAAACCCAGACGTAACACGTTTAGTAAGCATAGCTCGGCGATAAAGTTAACTTCAAATATTCTTAAGTGTTTCGTTCAATACTTTAACGGGTCAAAAGCGGGCAATCTTATAAATAAGTAAAAAATAAATATACTTTGAGTTACAATAAACAATGCATTAAAAAGGAGTGACGTTAAAGATCGATCTAAAGATAGTTCGGGCGTATGATTCAACTTATTAAAAAATAATGTCTGAAATCAAGCGGGACATTAAAAAAGTAAATCTCTTTTGTTAGTCGGTGTATAGTGTTATGCTGTAAGGTAACATTAAATCAGTTATCTGTGTATAGAATATCGTTTGACGTCACGCAACTATATAAGTTCCGACTTCAAAACTGTCAGTCAACTGAAAGACTCATCAATGATAAGTAAGATAGGTTTGTTTTGCGAGACATTTAGGGATTTGGGCATTGTGTTTGCCTTCTGCACAAACTGTCTGTTTAAATCTCATTAAGACATATTACATTAAAGGTTATGTCCCACAGTAGTCTCGATATTATAAAATTATACGCTTCTTTTTCCAGGACTTTTCCGTAACTGAAACATTAGTTCTCCATTACCTACGGTAGGTAATTAAACATTAACCTACTAATTACATGTTTTAAATTTGTATAGACTATATTAAGGTCACTATTACTTCAAAACAAATCTTACTGGATGAAATAAACTTCGATTTTCTTAAATATTTTCTGTTTGCTATCAGTGTGCCCTGTATTTCGATCTATCTGAAACATGCTGACTTAGCTGAATTGCAGAATTATTAGCTTGTTTTCAAGTTCATCAACATCAAAGAACCTTGACTTGTACATAACCTAACAAACAATACTTAAGATTATCTTAAAAACTTGTTTAAAGAAACCTTAAAAAGATTTGAGAAGTTTGTTTTGAAAATAGTAAATAGTCGTCTTAAAGTAAACAAGGAAAACTTGTATTTAGTCTGTCCAATTTTCTCATCATAATCACTAGATTTTTACATTTGGAACTTATTGATCCTTCTACTTTTGTTTATTTTGCAAGTTATTTTTACAGCCTATGTTCTGTAAGATATAATTTTGTAACAAATACCTGTATAGAAATTTCCTGTCAATAAAATTTTTGTCTTCCTTATTTTTGTTGAAAAGAAACTATTATTTAATATTGAACCATGAAACAATGTTGGGGTTTCAACTTTTGAAAAACAAAAAAATGATGAATTTTTTTGTATTCAATGTGGAACTACATTTTGGGCTTCTTGACAGTTTAGTCACTTCCTGTTTGGGGTAAACAGTCCTTGACAAGCAGCAGGTAGGATTTCATTGCAGATTATTACTCATGCTAGTTATCAGCGACAAGGGAGACAATGTCTACAATAAAACAATACTTACTGGGGTATATTTCTTGTTGCACATTCTCCACATTGCCGGTATGTAACTGTTGTATTGTGAGACAATTTCCCAGCATTCCAGGCTGTGACATCTCTCCTTCTCTCTTCATCTGAAAATATTATATCATCATTATAACTCTATTAACTTTATTCACAACAGTCTCAACCACTATCAACCCAGACAATAATTATGGGGTTAAACACAACAATATTCTGTATTTCCATAGTCACCTATATCTAACTAAACTTAACTTTTATTTTCGGCTCTTGAATTTTTTTAATGCCGAAACATTTACAGCAACCAAAGTAACAGAATAAATATTTTGCACACTGTTCTACTTTCAGCTCTCATGAAATCTTGACATGGCTTTTTAATAACCTAAAATCTTGTTTTTGAACACCAGACTTTTTTATCTACCTTTTACAAGCATATCCAATCTACAGTTCCAAGAAAAGAATTCTTGCAGAACATGATTGTTGTTTACAAATGTACAGCTATTATTGAAAACCATTGCTAATAAAATCCAAGATACGCTTAAGAATCAATAAAAAAGGTGTAATAAACCTTGAAGCAGATTCACACTAATTTTCATGAAAATTTTGAAAATGTACATGTATTTAAAAGTAAAATATTGTGAAAGTAACAAAGAAGGTAATTTGCACATTGAAAACGTCACTTACAATCCACATATATTACCAAAAATAGGTAAAAATGCGCAAAAAATAACCCTTAAAATAAGGTGATAAATACTACAAAATCAGTCATTAATCCCACATTACATGTATATCATTAGTTGAATCTTGATATCTTGTTTTCCCCCTTAAAATCTTAGTGCATTTTTCTCAAGTTTGATTTTCTTGAAATATTTTGGCTCCTGATTCATGAAAATTAGTATGAATCTGCTTCAAGGTTTATTACACCTTTTTTATTGATTCTTAAGCGTATCTTGGATTTTATTAGCAATGGTTGTCAATAGTGGTTGTACATTTGTAAACAACATGTTCTGCAAGAAATATATCATTTGAATATTGTTATAAAATATATTTCTCGAAAAAAAAATTCTTTCCTGGTTTGATGTATTGTCTGATACTAAATACTACAAACATATTTATTTATTGTATACTTTAACAAGAGCTGTCCGTAAGACAGCGCGCTCGACTTTTTTATTGCTTGCCAATAAAAAAAGTTTTTGCAGTAAAAGGCAATACAAGAACCAAGATTCTAAGTCGATAAAAGGCCTTAATTTTTAAAACAAATCCTTGACAGAGTTACCTTCTCTTGCGTACAGATGGGGGTAATGATGTGAAATAGCATTAAAAGTTTCAAAGCAATATCTCAAAGGGTTAAGGCAATAAGTGGATTTTACCCATATTCAATGTATTTTCTAAGTCAAAAAGGGGCATAATTCTGTCAAAAACCTTGACAGAGTTATGTCCTCTTGTCTGTTGATGAAGGTGTCCGTAAGACAGCGCGCTCGACTTTTTTATTGCTTGCCAATAAAAAAAGTTTTTGCAGTAAAAGGCAATACAAGAACCAAGATTCTAAGTCGATAAAAGGCCTTAATTTTTAAAACAAATCCTTGACAGAGTTACCTTCTCTTGCGTACAGATGGGGGTAATGATGTGAAATAGCATTAAAAGTTTCAAAGCAATATCTCAAAGGGTTAAGGCAATAAGTGGATTTTACCCATATTCAATGTATTTTCTAAGTCAAAAAGGGGCATAATTCTGTCAAAAACCTTGACAGAGTTATGTCCTCTTGTCTGTTGATGAAGGTCGTGATGGTAAACAAGTATGGTCAGTTTCAAAGCAATACCTCCAATGGTTTTGAAATAAAGTGAGGTGGTACAAAAAACTTAACCAAGCTCAATACACTTTCTAAGTCAAAAAAGGGCCATAATTCTGTCAAAAACCTTGACAGAGTTATGTACTCTTGTCTGTAGATGGAGGTTATGATGGTGAACAAGTATGGTAAGTTTCAAAGCCATACTTGTAATACTTCTGAAATAAAGTGGGGTGGTACGAAAAACTTAACCAAGGTGTGACGCCAACGCTAACGCTAACGCTAACGCTAACGCCGACGCCGACGCCGGGGCGAGTAGGATAGCTCCCCTTTTCATAGAAAAGTCGAGCTAAAAATACAGACCCTTCAGTACAGACCAATTCAAGTTGGGGTTTTTTGTGCAAATATTTTAACCAAGAAGATCTTATGTTAAACCATAACCTGCTGGAGCTCAGACCTGAGTCCGACCAAACTCTATACTCTTTGAAGTTCAACTTTTGTAACCTGGACTGCTCCAAGTTCAAAGTAGAGCTCATCCATTACACAAAATCAGGGTCATATCTGACAGAACAAGTACAGTTGAATGAATATATTTTATATTCTTTAAAATCTAATGATTGGTATAACCATATATATTGACTGATTTACAATACTGATACATGTACTTCATGAGTTGCTAAAATCTGTTTTTAGTACATTGCACCACCAGTAAAGTACTTATATTTCAAGTTTGTCTACTTCAATTAACTTGTTTTTAATACCTAATTTAGGTGTGAAGGTGGAAAATTGAGCGCTGCGGAACTGTTCTATATCAAGCAAGAAAATAAAACTTCAAAAGACTCCCGTAAGTGTACCTGTCAAATGATAAATCTCATTTACTTACAACATATTTTACAATGCAATAAATTTCATATTCTGTATCAGAACAATATATCATATGATGAGAGGTTTTCTCAAATCTTCAACAACGATGCCAAAGTAAACACTTCAAGTCTTTATATTTTATAAGCCATCTATGGTCTCTCTATACAATAAGGTCTGTCTACAGTTGGTACCATTATTTTCCTATCATATCATTATTACATAACAATTTTTTGAACAAATATTGTGAAGAATGCCTTTAAAAAATTTGTATTTGAATATTTGTAAAAAGAAGAAAAAACAACATGTGTATCTTATTTCTTCAGAAATGCTGTCTGATAAATGTTATTGCCTAAATTTGCAAAATTAAATTGTTCCTATTTTATTGGCTATTTTTTTATTTTATTTTTTTTTTCCAAATTTCCAGTAACCATATTCATTACAGATTAATTCTTTTACAGGCAGTATTATTTCAGCATGGATAAATACATTAAATTCACAAAATAAAGAAAAAATGAAATTATTTCTTTACAGAAGACAAGTAATAAATAATGGCTACTTTTCGTTGACTTGCAAAAGAATAAACACATTTGTCGTGAAACTTGATGGCAATAAATATATCAAAGCGTAATATTATTACGTACAAGCACGCGTAAGGGGCACTTTTTGGTAGTTTTTGAGCAGATTATAGGGCAAAGAATGTTTATACAAACTTTGGGCCAATAACTTTCAAGTATTAAAACATCTGTCTTGACTGAAATATACAGTTGAAAAACAAACCATCAAATCAGGGTAATCAATCAAAAAGTTATGACATTGCCTGTTCAAGTTTCAAGCCGGCATCTTGTGTATTTTTTTCAAAAGGTATTTTACAAATTTGTTTTGTAAGTCTGAACATTAGAAATTTAGACTTAATCTTTAAAAAAACATTAATAATTATGTAAATAACTGAATAAAGTAAAATGTTTATAAGGAGTAAATCAGTCTCAATAAATAATTGGTTTGACCCTGATTCTGGATTTCATTTAAGTGAACCTGTCACCCTTTCACTCTGTAAATCAAGAATTTAAAGAAGCCTAAACAAAATGTCACCTGTCTCATGACTCAAATAAACAATTATAAAATCATATAAAAGGATCTTCCAGTAAATCCCTCCTGTTCTTTTACAAAGAATAGTTTTAAGTATAAGGATTCTTTTTGATAAAACCGATTAATGTAAACTTTTTAATCTTTGAATTTCTTGTTATCGTATCATTGAAATTGATAAAAACGTTCAACTTTGAACAGAGAGTTTGTTGCTATATATAAATTTAAATCAATCGCGGCCACTTGTCATTCCGTGGTCTCCGAGAAGATACGAGCTCATATCCAAACATTGATCATCCGTAAATTAAAAATATAAGAAAAGTGACAGATATAGTTTTGACATTTCAACAAAATTAATGAACATCGTTTCCAAATTAAAAAATTGTGGTTTTCGCAGAAGCAAATGTCACTATTTGATAAAGCTCAGAAGATAAAATGCAATCATGTCCGTGCCTTTCTGCTGTAATTTTAACTTTTTTCTTGCACAATAATCATTACACATCATTTGAACGTAAACAATCTTTAAAGTTCATATTTTTTTAGCGGATGTGCAGTTAAAATCATCTTAATTTTTCTAGATTTTTTTTCTTCATTTCCATACCATATAAGATATGCAATACTAATATATATGAAATAATGTTAATGAGGTGCGAATAGACATAATTATAGAACATACATCGCAAGTGAACAAGGAGGAGAAAATTGTCATATCAAAATGACCTCATACTAAAGTTAGTTCCGTTAATAAATATTGAATTCAAGCCAATGTTTGCCACGATTTTGATATTTACAGTACGTAAAGTACCAGCCCTATTTTACACAAGTGTCATATGATAAAAGATCAAGGAAAGTTATAACTGCCAAAACAAACAACATACGTATACACTTAGATGTATATAGGTACCATTCAACATTAAAAAGGATCAAGTCTTTATAAAGCACCAAAATTCTTTCTGAAAAACTAATATCCCTTTGTTTCATGTATTTATCAATAAAATATTTGATGTTTTGACCCTGTTTTGTCTTTATTATATCCCATGTTTCTGAGACAAACAGGAAAACTTAAACAGAAAATCTTCTAACTAGAAATACAATGAACAGAAAAAATCTATTATCTGAAAGAAATTGAATAAAATTCAGGAAGAGCATTTCATAGAAAATTTCTGTACATTTTTTTTGTATTTTTGATTGGAGACACGAGTCTTATATATAAGTGGTCTTAAAACTGACAAACAAGAGATAAAGTCAGAAATAATCTTAAAATGGCAAATTTGGATTTTAAAGGATGATACCGGAATCAAAGTATCAATGTCAACTAATACTTGCCGATTTCTTTTCAAGATTAAAACATGCATGTCACAATAGTGAAAAAACCCTGTTTATTTAAAGGGTCACTGCTTTTTCTGCTTACATGAATATTACCTCCCCTAACCAATGACTTGACAAATTTTAATTTTGACTGGTTTTTTTGTTTACTATCAAGATGAGCAATAACAATGCACCGGAACATGACCTTTGACTAGTTCACGGTTTTCCTGTTTATGTTTTGTGCATGTATTATTATTTTATTTCAGTTTTCTTGATAAGACCACAATTCATGACTGCATTGATAATTCGTTCTGTTAACAAAAACAATGAAACACCTGAAAGATAACTGTACATTTATAACATGCTTTCTTAGAGCTGTCTTTGTTTCATTATTTGAAACTTTTTTTCCAAAACTTTGATAACGGCAGCTACATGCATGAACAAAATTCTATCATGCTAGTCGAAACTTAATGGTAATTTGTCAACAATATACAAGAAAATGTTTTGCATTTACAATTTATCCTAATTTACACTAATACTCCTGATCTCTCACAGAAATTTCAAAACATTTCAACATTCTAAACAGTAAATATTACCCTAAAAAGGGACTAAATTTAGTAGCAACGTGAAAAGAAATAACCATTAAAGGTAATTATTTCAACTATATGTCTAAATATATTTAATCCCCTTTAAACTTAAATGTCATTAATAAAGTTTTAAATCTTACATCTGGTCCGTATAACTATTAATTCCATTAAATTATATTATTATGTATATATCCTATATGTTCAATTTGTTCAAGCTTTCATTTTCCTGTTTAGCATTTGATGATTTAAAGGCAATTATTCACTGTTCAAAGAACAGACATAAAATTGAAAAAAAAAAAATTGGAAAAAAATATTTTCCCCCTGCTTAAAATGCCAGACAAAAATAACTTTCAAAGAAAGAAATTGTCCGATATAAAGTGGTTATCTGTTTGCTTAGTGTAGAAACATTAGAAAATTCAGGTTTGAAATATTTAAATTTTGATCTCAGTTGCAATATTGATGTCATTATACAAGTAATATTATTGTTTTCAGTAAATCAATTAATAAAATATCTGTCAGAGGGTTCAAAACTTTCATTGTCTCATATAAATGAAAAAAACAAACAAAAAAACAGCAGTACAAAATCACTGTATAATAATAATAACAATAATAATAATAATAATAACAATAATATCAATAATAATAATACAGTAATGTATTGTTTGTATTTTTTTAATTTGGATGATCGTCAAATTTTCAGGCATTATTTCTTTGAAGTTCTGTAATATAATAAGAATTAAATTATAGAGCATTATTTTAGTGTAATTTTACTCATGTTTACTTATACCAATAAAATTTTGATAAATCAGATGTCAATTAGCAGAATTAGACACAGTTTTGACAGATAAAGAAATAAAGTATTGTTTTAAGAAAAAACAAATCTTGATGTATTATAACTTAATATATCAATAATTATTTGTATTTTTTCCATCAGATGACAGGGTTTCCCACGAGTGTCGTCGCTACAGTAGATACACGTCTTTACAATATTGCTCTATTCAATCTTATACCTTGTTTCAGATATAAGATAAAAAAAAATGATGTTTAATCAACTATTTACTCAGTATTTAAATGGGACTTTGATAAACTCACCATGTACTCAAAAGTAAATAAACACGCTTTAAGTTAACATAATCATTCTACTTTAAAATCTTCAATCTATTTGTATAACTTACAATCATCTTGCAAAAACACGTAACATGAAAAGCTCGTCTAACATTTTACAGACATTTTGGAAAAAAGAATATGTTAACAACTTTAGTTTTCTTTGCCAATAGGAATTTGTTATTGCAACTTGATTTTCATAAGGAAAAAAAAAACAAACAAAAAAACATACCAAAAACCATTTTTTTCAGCACCATGTCATATAACAAGTGTGTTTTTTTTTCTTGTTTCAATTGCAAGATACATTTTTATACTTTTCGTAATTAAATTTTACTTATTAAATATTTCAATAAAAAAATATAAGAAAGACATTCAACAACAACACTGAAGATGCCACAAGATTGCACAGCTTATTAGAATTTGTCAATGCCGAAGCAAACGCTTCCGTGTTAAATTAGTGACAATGACAATTTAAATCTGTTTTAGCTACAGAGAATGAAAATCAAAATAGCAACAACATTATTTTCATTAAAAAAAATATAATTTAAAAAGAAAAACTTATATTTACAAACAATTCCGAAAGGAATTCTTAATATTTGTTCCAATTTCATTTAAAAAAAATTGTTATAAAAAAATTATTTTTTTGCAAATCATCTAATTACTACTCACGGAGAAAAATGTCATTAGTTTTTGCATCATGTGACAAAAGAGTTCATTAAAAAGAATAAATAACTTGATTCAATCTCTTTGAATACAAATAACTGCTACAAAAAACTGTGTCAACAGAATATGTAAGACATAATGGACAAACAAGTAACGGAAAATTCAAAATACTTCAATAACAGTATGCTGAGTCACAATTCATACGTTTTTTTCTGTTAAATTTGTGTTTTGTTTGCTTAGTAAACAGAAGTGTGCAAAGCTCTATCAAAATTCAAAGTTCTTTTATATAGAATCAAAGCGAACAGATCTCAAAATTGGCTTTACAGTGACTAAACTATTTTTTATGACCTAGTTTCTTGTTTAATTGGATTAGAAGGGAAATTAATTATACGTTTTTATATCACAGTATAAAATACATACACTGATAAGAAGAGAAACTGTTCAATAACGTTCTTATATTATCAGGGCATTATAGTGTAATGGTATATATTGAAAAGATATAAATTGAATGAAGAAAAAAAAAAAATCTATAGATTCAATCTGAAAATTGTCTTTAAATGATAGAGTATAACATGTTTTGATGTTAAAAGGTTATAAGAAACACCCGTGTTATGAATCCATATCTTGAATTTTTATCAACTCAATAAAATGATATAAAAGTGTTGTTTCTTTCCCCTCTAAAGTTTAGAATTGTATCTGATAAAACTCCTTAACTTTAGATCATCAAAAAGCCAGCATCTTTAAAGTTCATTACTGTCACAGCCAATGAATCTGATTGGTCAATATGTGTGCACTATATAGAGGATATTTGTTTTGTTCAGTGTAAGATCGGAATATATTTCACCGAGTGAGCACCAAAAGGTATATTTCACGAGTGGCGCAGCCACGAGTGAAATATGAACTTTTGGTGTTCACAAGGTGAAATATATTTCGATCTTACAGTAAACTAAACAAATTTTCTTTTTATTATATGCAAAGAAACGTTTTAAAAAGACAATAAACCTAATACTGAATGAAAAGCGCGCCAAATAATAATACAACGTGACGTCATTTACGACGTCACATCATTAAGTTGGTACCCAGTTCTGTGCACGCTGGTATTTCACTGAAACCACCGAAAAGCATGTAATAAATTGTCATACTACATGTATATAAACTCCATTTTCCCAACAACATATGAACAAGGTTTAACCCTTACCCTACTGGAATAAAAAGTGATTAGCCATTGTCACAAGTATAGCACTAGGCAACCTTCACCTCTCTGCAGTCTGACCAGACTCTCTACTGTTGGTAGTTCAATTTTTGTATTTTGATATTTGAAAACCCTGAATGCTTGGCCTGATACACATTGAAAGCAGGCCTACCCTGTCGCACAGATTCAGAAGGTTAATGCGAGACATTTGACCTCTTTCACCAATGTCAACTTACCTTTTTCTTTTGTGGATCTTTCTGGTTGTGGTTTTTCACATGCTTCCGCAGAGAGCTTGGGTCAGTGTATCTCTTGTTACAACCCACCACATTACAAGCATACGGCTTCTGTAATTCAGAAAAAAAAGTAAGTTAGCACAAAAACTGGATATGTGTTTCAAAAGTTTGACCAACAGTAGTGTAATATATATACATGTACAAAATATCACATGACATTGTATAGTCACAACAGCCTTCTGTGCAGTCTCTTAGTTCCTTTCATTATTTAGGACTTACTCCAGTATTGCCATAATTTCTTAAATTAAAATGGATGTTTCTTAATACAACATTTTGGTACCAAGGGATAATACTAGTAAGTGAATAAAATACACTGCAGTTTTGGACTGTTATTTCACATTTTGAATCAACATCTCGATACCCCGAGATCTCAGGTTGTTAGTCAGGTTCTTACAGAAGCAGAAATGAAATTTATCAATATTTATCAGCCATTTATCGACAGTCCTGTTTCTATCAATTGAAACTTTCTCCCGATCATAGGTGTGAAGCAATATATCAAAGTTTTACCTTGACTACATGTACACATTGCAAAGATAAATGAAAAATCATAAGACACAAGGTATGTTCAAATCCTACATAACACCTAGGTAAATAGTGTTTTCAAAGTCATTTCATATTGTGGTACGGGCTATATTGAGGCGGGATTAAAGACATGACAATAAGTTATTCCACTACCATCAATAACAACTGATCCCTTCACACCTGTACAGATTACACCTACTGTAAATATTTTAATTCAAAAAAAGAAAAAAAAAGATATGTTAACGGACACAACAGGAAATGTTTCTTTCTTTTTTTCTCAACTGAAGTGGAAAAAAAAATCTTGTGTAAACATGATCAATAGTACATTAACTTCAAGTTTGTTAAGTATGAATTTCTTTCTCATTTTCAATATTATTGCTCTACAGATAACACAAGTGTTGTTTTTTTCAAGTCATATATATCATGGTAATAAATTACTCATCTTTTTTGCACCCATTTAGCAATAACCTTTATGTTCTGTCTGGCATTCTGTGCCAAAAAATGCATCAAAGTATAATCAAGCTAAAGAATGCACTGGATACCATAATGATTGTCTTTATGACTTTAAATTGCCTTTATCCATTATCAATTTGAACAATAAGACTGGTATTTATATATTTTGGATGTTTGCACTGTTATAATGACATTTTTTTCTTTAACATACCGGAACACTTGCCTGACGTATCCCGGCACTGATCCACGCTTATCTGTGACACTATCGTAAAACGATGACTATCACATAAACTGATCTATTCAAGATGAAATACAGGACCAGTCAAATCACGCTGTTTAATCACACCAGATAAATACTCTATTAAAATCATTACAAAATTTTCGACATGGGAAAATCATAAAGAGGAACATAAATATGGTAAGGTAACACAATATGCAACAAGAGCTGTCAGAAGGACAGCGCGCTCGACTTTTTTAGTGCTTGCCTATAAAACAAAACTTTGACAGTTAAGGGCACACAAGACTTTAACTAGGAATTTCTAAGTACAAATCAAGAAACATTTTCACAGAGTTATCTTCTCTTGCTTACAGATAGGTCTCATGATGGCACATAAGAACTCCAACTTCCAAAGTAATATCTCAAATGGTTAGGTCAACAAGTGGACAAGAATGAAAATTTTAACTGAGTTTCTAAGTCAAAAAGGGCCATAATTCAAATAAAATCCTTAACAGAATTACCTTCTCCTGCCCATGTTTGGGACCATGATGGTAAACAAGTATTCCAACTTTCAATTTAATATCTCAACCAGTTCAGTCAAAAAGTTGACTGGTACAAAAAAACTTAACCAAGATTCTAAGTCGATAAAAGGCCTTAATTTTTAAAACAAATCCCTGACAGAGTTACCTTCTCTTGCGTACAGATGGGGGTAATGATGTGAAATAGCATTAAAAGTTTCAAAGCAATATCTCAAAGGGTTAAGGCAATAAGTGGATTTTACCCATATTCAATGTATTTTCTAAGTCAAAAAGGGGCATAATTCTGTCAAAAACCTTGACAGAGTTATGTCCTCTTGTCTGTTGATGAAGGTCGTGATGGTAAACAAGTATGGTCAGTTTCAAAGCAATACCTCCAATGGTTTTGAAATAAAGTGAGGTGGTACAAAAAACTTAACCAAGCTCAATACACTTTCTAAGTCAAAAAAGGGCCATAATTCTGTCAAAAACCTTGACAGAGTTATGTACTCTTGTCTGTAGATGGAGGTTATGATGGTGAACAAGTATGGTAAGTTTCAAAGCCATACTTGTAATACTTCTGAAATAAAGTGGGGTGGTACGAAAAACTTAACCAAGGTGTGACGCCAACGCTAACGCCGACGCCGGGGCGAGTAGGATAGCTCCCCTTTTCATAGAAAAGTCGAGCTAAAAATGGGTGTGTGATTTATGGAAGATTTGCATTTTATCAAAAATGATAAATGTATCAAATTTTAACGTGCAATGAGCTAAAACGGATACGTTAAAAAAAACCATAATGCTAATGCCTAGTTTTTGGTTAAAAAACCCCAAACCTTGATCAGTTAATTAAAGGCCAGTAGACCACTGTTTTTAAAACTTCATAAATATTATACCAAAGTACCAAAATCAAAATAATTTAATGGTTGTAAATTCCCAGTAAAGCATGAGGTGCATGCAGCAAGGATCTTTTAAAAAAATAATTCATGTAGTTTTCTTTACCGTTACTAATAATTTCTACAGATATGAGCATTAGAACATAAAAACAACATAAATGTACATACATTATTTGCCTGTTAAAGCATTAATACATTGTTTAATAATCAATTCAAAATCAAATCACATATTTTAAATGATTTTCTTTTTCTAATTAAATAAGTCACGCTCTAAACTTTTATTTGACTTCAAAACATTTTTGACATGAAATTAAGAAAATTTGCCAGGCTGAAAACTTTAGCCTTTTAAATATTGGTAATTTATTTCAGAAAACTATTATAAATACCGTATTATTAATCACAAATGAATTCATATGAATAATCTAAATGAATCAAATTCTTTTGATTTTATAGGAAACAGTTCATAAATGAATCAATTTTGGAATGGGGAAAACCTCTAGGTTTTTTTAGATTAAAAGAATATAATTTTATGGAGGGTATTTGTTTGTTTTCAATGTAAGATGGAAACATTATTTTACAGAGTGAACACTAGATGCAATACTTTTCATGAGTGGCATAGTAAAAATATTACAGCTGATTTATGGTCATAAGAGAAATGTATTTGATCTTACACGAAAAAAATAATTCTAATCATTTCATACAATTTTATTGATTTTCAAGGCATTTTTACAGATTTTTGCAAAATAATGACATGTGCTCCTCTTCATGATGTCATAAAATCGTGAGGTGACAATACTCTGACATGCAGAAAAATAATACAGTATAATTCCTTTAATTTTGTTTCTATTTAACAGGATACACTTCCGTAACCATGTACAATTTACTTGTGATGGGAATGTATTTCCCATGAAATCTCATACATTTTTGATGAACACTTATCATCTGCAATCAAATCAGTGAAATTATATTTGATAATTTCACTGTGAAAACATATTTGATATTTTCACTGTGAACTTATCAAAATATGATTTCATTATCTACTGAAAAGCATGTTATAAAGATCAATATTCATATATTTTGTCTTGTATTTCACTTTGTCAATGAATACAACCATATTGCATCAAACTTAAGACCTCAGCATGAATTCTCATCTTTTTAGACATTGTATTGAGTGTGTTTTGCATGGATCTGCACATTTCATAGAGAATTTTGTGGTAATCTTTCAAATATTCATATACCTATTATAATTTCAAAGCAAAGTAAATATTTACCGTAACACACAGATCCACCTATATTTATTATTTCTATTTTATGTATTCAATTAATACTACACCGTATATATCTGATACTCATTCTAAGCCGACTTTGTAGGAAATTGTCACACATAATTCACATTACAATACTAGTTTATATTAATAATTTATCTATTCCCTGCAGAATTTATGGAATGAACTTGTTCAGCAGTGCTTTAAATTAAGAATTTGTTGATTGTTAAATTTTTGAATATATCAAGCAGTTTATGTTGAGCAGATGGCACAGTGTGCAAGCCTGACTCTACTCTTGTGTCTTTAGCATTCTGTCATTTAACACCATAACCAACAAAAAAATAAATATACAAGTTGTTGGCCTTAATTTGATATTATCCCAAAAACTTTTTTGTAAGACAAGTAATGTGGTTGTTGGTTTTTGATTTTTTTAAAAACATGTCAGTGTTTTTTATCACAAGTTCAAGAAAAATGTTGCTTATCTTTGTAAAGATTCAAATGTATCTTTTTGTTTAAAATTTTTAATTTAGATTTACTTTAGTCACCTTTATCGCATTTTTTTTTATTTTTATTTTTTTTTATCAGATATTTTATTCAAAGGACATTCTTAAAGACATTTATATTTACTTACTTTACTTACTCTTTATTCAAAACATAAAAGGTTCAATAAGAATGTCATTCTTGCACTTAATCAATTATGAAGAAGGTTGTGTATTTGACAAAAATATTTCAGATAAATGCTGTTGAATATTTTCAGATGTAAGAGCCTGACAAAGTTTGTTATATGTTTAGGACATTAAAATAGCTACAGATACAGAAAATCAATGTAAATTTTCAGTTAAAAGTTCTCAAATCTCTATACTTACTGTATCAAGATGTGTCCGCTGATGTTTAGCCCTGTCTGACGAGTTACTGAACGCCTTCGTACAGCCTGCATGCGTACAGACGTACGGACGCTCGCCAGTGTGAGATCTTAAGTGAATCTTCAAATTCTCCAGCCGAGAGAACGCCTTTGTACAACCTTCAAACTGAAATACAATGTATAATATATTCATAAAGATACATTGATTATGAATGAATATTATTATTAATTAATTGACATATAATATTTTATTTCATTTCATCTTACTTAACTTACAGCATGATGAATGGAAGTATTTAATCTGTTATACTCTCTCCATGCTGTTATTTGGAAGGTTAAAAAAATCAATATCTTGAAAAGGGGCAAAATTTTTAATTTGGTCAAAAGACTCTATAATGTCTATCACTACAATTATATAAAATGTATATATATGTTTGAATAAATCTAGACGTATTTTGAAATGTTGCTTTTTAATATTTTTAAATCGACTGATCAGCATGGGAAAGAATGATATCAAGTACTCTAAAAGTATTTGAAGAATGTAAAAGCTCGGCTCAGTACTAGGTTACTGTAAAACTTATCACTCAACAGTCGAGTGTCTAAATGTAACAAACCCAAATAGTTTTCAAAATACACATAAAAAGCGGAGGTTTTAAAAATGGCGGCAGTTCTATGAAAACTCATGAACCTGTCAACTTGTTTATTGAATTTCATAAATTTATGACATTTCAGGCCGAACTTCAGAACAAAAACATTTAAAAACATTGAAGTCACGACAGGAACAAATGTTTCAACGAACACCCTGACATGTTAAAGAAAGGTGAAAATTAACTGTGGACTGGTCGTTTTGTCTCAATTCAAATATTCAGGTCATAAAACAATGGAACAAGTCACTGTATGAATAATTTTGAAAAGAAATTAACAATCCTGTAACAGGATAATTTGATTCAGTAATTACTGATAATAAGTAATTAATTTTTACAAAAGACGTGAATTTAAGACCATTTTATACAAGTAAATGTTCTGTATTAAAGACTTCATTTACAGAATTAACAAACAAAATAATCTTTTAATATCTTTCATATACTACATTAACAACATAAAGTTAGAAAACTAGAGAAACTTGCAAAAATAAACATTACTATTGGCCATTTTCCTGCAGAATTTTCGGCATTTACAATATTAATAACAAGAGGAGTTAGTGACAGTCAAAGTGTCGTCTACTTGGTCTAAAAGTTACCCCCTAGGTTGGTGCTTCATAAATCAATGTGAAACTGATCTTCTCCCCAAACTTACCCGAGTTTTTCAGGGTTCTATTTTTACTTCTTTCATTTTCTTTAAGCATGTTTTCACTTTTATAATGCAATTGATATACCAAACCAGCATGCGGTGTTTTTTTTGGCAATTCAAACATATGACAGTCTCTTCTGCTTATCTTAAACCTTTCAAAAGCAAGCTGACTTATGATTTTGAACTTTAGTCTTAATTGGCTGTTTACCTTATAAATGTCTATAATATTATATTTAAATGTTTGATTTTACATTCAATATCGTCATCAAACATGTTAAATCTTCAGTGACACAGCTTATGGAGAAACATACTGATTTAATGGTAAATCTACAGTAAACCATTATTGCAAGAATAATTTCTCATTTACCAAAAGTGACTCATTGCCGCAGAGTAAATACCTTCACTTTTAAACAGTGACAGGTAAAACAAACAGCCTGTACTGACATGATAAAAAATATATGCATACAAAGATAAAAGAATATGCAAATGAATTTATACATGTTTGAAGTGGTATCTGTATGACACTTATTAAGTTCAAATCCATTTTTAGAACATATTTCATACATACCGTGCATTTATTTGGTTTCTCTCCAGAATGGACCCGCATATGTATAAGAAGCTTATATCTTGCATTAAACGGTTTGTATCTCCGTTGACAGGCTGCCCAGAAACATGTAAAATCTTCTCCTTTTCGCTGATCAATGTGAGATTTTTCAAGATGGCGCACAAGTTCATCTTGTTCCTTAAACTGCACATTACAGTCTATCCAGCGGCATATATGCTGCTTTTCACCGTTCTCATCAACTTCACCATCTTCAGGGTAATCAGTTCCACCTTCCTGTAGACTACTTGTCATTGTATTCAAGTTATTGTTCATGTTATTCAGATTGTTAATATTATTCATATTGTTCAAATTATTTTGCGCCAATGGCTGCGTAGGCACTGAATTAAATGTCTGCGTCTGATGCATCATGGCCGGATTTTGACCGATTGCCTGATCATACGGTGGCGGTGGTCTCATGCTATCATTCATATTGTTCATATTCATGTTCTGATTCATGTTCATGTTATGTTGGCTACTGAATCCACTCATGTTGCCGTTAACACCCGGTGGCTGAACCATATTCTCTGGCGGAAGATTAAACTGGACTGAACCAAACTGTGTAATGTCAGTAAACACTCTCTGTTCCCAGTATGGGATCTCATTTTGTGGCATGACTACTTGATTACTAACAATATCCTGGAAGTAATCTTGCATATCACTGATCTCAATGCCAGGTTCAACCTTGAGCTGGGAGAAACCACCACGGTTTCCACTGTTTGCTGAACCAGAATATGGACTTCCATTGCTGTTTCTACTGTTCCTTGCGATTAAGTGACCAAAATGTCCATACTGAGCAACGTTGTTTGCCAATGGAGAGGCACCTGCATGCGTAGCTGCATTATTAATACAAGCAAGAGATGTTGGAGAAGCTCTGATTAATTTTGCAAATTCGATTCCATCCCCAAGTGGTGACAGAGAATGAGCTCGCTTCTGTGCCCTTGAGTGGATTTGTGCAGAATGACGAGGGCTGTTCGTGAAATTTGATCCCAAAGCTGTAGATCCAGTTGGAGACGTATCCATGGCTAGATGAGGGGACAGGGAGTTTGTTCCACTACTGCTTGTTTGGTAGCGTGTTGTTGCACTGCTAGGTACAACTCCATGTGTATGCCATGATGCTCTATGAGGTTGTTCAGTCAATGACTGCTTGTCTGATATTGACATACTGTCCAAATCTTTGTTGCTACTGACATGAGGAAGTGTTGGGTATGGGTTCCAGCCTTTACTGCCGGTACCTGGCTCAAGGAAGTTTCTGTCAACATTGCTTATTGGTGTCTGAAGATTTCGCTCCGAGCCTTGGCCAGACACCAGAGATAAGGTCGGAGTGTGTACACTCCTGGCAGAATGTATGGTGGATACCTCACTTGGAGTTGGGGTTTGCGTCTCAAGGCGATTATTTGGAATGTGAAGTTGCTGTGGATTTGCAAAAGCAGCAGCATTGTGATGCCCGAATCCTTGCTGCTTCTGTTTAGGTGCTACTCCAAAACCTTGCAAATTTAAGTTACTCAAATCTGAAAAATTTAAAATACTTCATGCATAAGTTATGTTATACCATTTAAATGGTTCCTTTTAATGATATGGGCAATTAAAGTTTTATCATGTTACTAGGGTTACTTGTGCCAAGTTCACTGAATTGTGACTACTTTGCATTGAATCTTCAAAATCTACTATAAACTGTCTGTATAATAAATTAACAATCATGTTCATATTTTATAAAACATGCTTTATTCTTTTCTTCTATAAAGGCTGCATGGAAGAGCTAAATATTTCATTATTTTCATGAAATCTTCTCATGTCCTGTCATTAATCATTAACGGTCAATTAATTAGCAACAGTTTGAGTATGTATTGAATGTTTTCCTTTCATCCTACTATACGGCTAGAAAGTAGAACAGTAGGCCAATTTAGGAATGTACAAATTGATCAGCAATCAATGAATATGCCAATACAATAAACAATGCACAGATGCACTCGTAAAAAAAAATTCAGTCAATAATTTAGCACAACAGATTTTACTCTACATTCTTAGGTACTACAATATTATGTTGGGCCGACTTTAAAAAGGAAAAAATAAGGTCATTCATTATTCTTTAAAATTAGGCAAATCAAATTTTGTCAATACATGCAATGCCATTAATCATTGATCAATGTACAGAAAATTGAATAAATAACTAAAAGCATCATTAAGTCTCATAGAAATCTTTTTATCAGATAGATAATCGAAGAAAACACAGCCCTTTACATTTTCTTTAAACACAATCATTAGTAAAGAAACTTTATTTTACTTAAAAAATTTAACAAGAGGGCCATGATGGCCCTGAGGTCGCTCACCTGTATATAGGCCCCCCCAACCCCCACCCCCCCAAACGTTGCAGGGCCAATTTAACCAAAGGGCTTTTATTTGCACAAACTTGGTAGACGCCCATAAGAAGATGTTTCATGCTAATTATCTAAGCTCTAGCTCATTGGGCTATTTAAAAGAAGATTTTTTTTATGTTTTTACTATACACATATAGTTAAAAACAATGACACCCCTGGGGCCCGGCCAGTTATGACCCCAGGGTTTTTATTTGAACAAACTTTGTAGACACTTACTAGAATATGTTTCATGCTTAATATCTAAACTCTAGCTATTTGGGTTTTTTCAAAGAAGATTTTAAGTTTTTGCTATACACATATAAGGAAAATCAATGACCCCGGGGCGGGGCCAATTTTTACCCCAGGTCTTTTATTTGAACAAACTTTGTAGACACTCACTAAAAGATGTTTCATGCTTAATATCTTAACTCTAGCTATTTGGGTTTTTTCAAAAAAGATTTTTTAAGTTTTTGCTATACACATATAAGGAAAATCAATGACCCCCGGGGCGGGGCCAATTTTGACCCCAGGGCTTTTATTTGAACAAACTTGGTAGACAATTATTAGAACATGTTTCATGCTAAATATCTTAGCTCTAACTCTTTTGGTTCTTTAAAAGAAGATTTTTTAAGTTTTTACTATATGCATATATGGAAAATCAATGACCCCCTGGGGCGGGGCCAATTTTGACCCCAGGGCTTTTCTTTGAACAAACTTGGTAGACACCTATTAGAACATGTTTGATGCTCAATATCTTAGCCATAGCTCTTTGAGTTCTTTAAAAGAAGATTTTTAAAGTTTTTACTATATGCATATAGGGAAAATCAATGACCCCCCGGGGCGGGGCCAATTTTGACCCCAGGGCTTTTATTTGAACAAACTTGGTAGACACTCAATAGAAGATGTTTCATGCCAAATATCTAAGCTCTAGCTCTTATGGTTTTTTAAAAGAAGATTTTTAAAGTTTTTTCTTTCGGTTGCCATGGTAACCAGAGTTCTGCATGGAATTAAATTCTTTGAACAATTTTTAAAGGTGACCACCAAAGGAACATTCCTGTGAAGTTTGGATGAAATTGGCCTTGTGGTTTATGAGGAGATGTCATTTAAAGTAAAAGTTTACGGACGACGGACGACGGACGACGGACGCCGGACGAAAAGCGATCACAAAAGCTCACCCTGTCACTTTGTGACAGGTGAGCTAAAAAAAAACTGTTATTAATCTACAATGTTAAATGACGGCATCTAATTGGAAAAAAATATATTTTATCATTTTAAAAGTCAAATACTCTTTAAAATAATCATATTTGATCAACGATTTCAATTAATTCAGCAATTTATCTAAAATTGTTGTCAAATTTAACAAGAGACTCTTACATAAGACCCAGCAAAGCTAGAGAAATATTTTCCCCAGTATTTGGATAATACAAGAGTTAAGTTCTTTACATTTTAAGGACATGTAAATATTACAGCTATTCTCTAACAAAAATTTAGAAAGTTTCAAGTAAACAAAATAGTCTTTTTACACTGTACAACCTAAATTTGAGAATTATATCATGTTAATTTGAATGGAACCTGCTTCAAAACCGAATACTTTTCTGATCTTGAGTGTATATTACATTAAATAAAAATCAAAGATATGAATTTGGGAAGGAAAAACATAATCACTTTTGTAAATAGTGATATATAAGTCATTAAAAAAATATTTCCTTTTTGTTAAACTGTTAACTTGAAACATAATTCAAAATGCGGGAAATTCTGTCCGCTTGACCATTTTTCGGTCTATAGAATGTTTGTATAATGACATAATTATTGAGAAGGGTAGGGTCATAGTTTAAAACTTTCAATAATAATGATGTTTTTGATTTTTCTTCCCTCGGCTCTGTTTATGTGTTCACTGTTTTTTTTGTTTGTGTTTTTTTTTCATTTCTTTTGTCACATGAGCATAATGATTACTTTATCAATTGGAGAGAAAATTAATGATTTCAAGTTTTTGTTTTTATTGTTGTTGTAAATTTTGAAAACTATCAAAATACATTATTTAATCACTTTTTATATAGAAATACAAAATGTTTACAGTTTTATCCATAAATAAAATACTTTATTCACACAGTGTTTGATTTTACATACTAAAAAGATAATAAAGAATAAAACATTCATGGATATAATTTGAAATTTTAAAGTTATTTAAACAGGAAAATCATAAAGCTAAACTGTTATGACTTTCCGTATCATTTTTTCTTTCTTTCTTTTTCTACACAATGTACACAAATTGAGAGGATGACCCGTTTTCTCTTTTACATCATTTCAGCCGCGTCATGACAAAACCAACATAGTGGGTTTGCGACCAGCATGGATCCAGACCAGCCTGCTTATCCGCGCAGTCTGATCAGGATCCATGCTGTTAGCTTACAAACCCTATAACAAGTAAAGAAACTGATAGCGAACAGCATGGATCCTGATCAGACTGCGCGGATGCACAGGCTGGTCTGGATCTATGCTGGTCGCAAACATATTAAGTTGGTTTTGTCATGACGTGGCTCAATTTTTATTTAAGATATTTAAGAAACAAGGTAAAACACCTGGTAAAGTTAGAGAAAGAAAAACAAATTATAAATAGAAAACTTATATTGAAGATTGATAATATTATCCTTGCCAACATGTACAACAGTAAATCTTTTAAATGAAACACTGCTTCTGTTGACACTTTTTTGTTTTCATTATTAATACATCTTTTCAGTGCATCTATACAAAAATGAACACAGCAATCTTTTTTATGTAATTCTACCCTGCACCTTTTTTAACACTAATTGAGTTTTTTTTCTATTCTTCTTGAATTACATGTTTGATATATACTTATATTATTATTTAGGACTACAGTATATTGTAAATATATGATGCAATTACATGGTATTAAGACTATTTTTTTTCGGTAGATTTGTTTGAAGCAGTTTTGAATTTAAGAAAATTTCACAGAGATAAAATCTAATATTATGTGTGCCATGAGCATATTAGGGAAAACAACCATTGATTGTAAAAATGTAACATAAATGTAAACAGATATTTTAAGAAATTGTATATCACACTATTAATTAAAATATGAAAAGAAATTGTTTTTAAAATTTTGTAGAAAAATAAGTTTGTCAAGTGAAAATATACCAAAAATCATTTTTTGAAAATAAAAGTCACTTGAAAAGTTTGTTTGGTCCTAATTTGTAACACAATCATTACTATTACTTTAGAATGAAAATACAGTCATTGAATTTAAGATTTTGAATTTACACCAGCCCGAATTCCAGTTTTGAATTTTATAATTCTACTATATATTTAACTAAATTTTCTTAACATTTATACTGGCCAAAACTAATTTTCACTAGCCATGAGCCACCGGGCCAGTGCTTAATTTGATGACTGAAAATATGCATGTTAACAACTCAATATGGAAGAAACTAGCTATTATTTACATCACAAATGATTTATGAAATTCAAACAATTTTTTATCTTTTGAAATGAGATATTAAAATACATTTACAGGAACATTCTGAAAGCAATGTCAATATAACTTAATTGTAAATGAATTTAGAAATAAAACATTTAAATCATGCACTTTCTGTTAAAGTCAAAATGTACAAAATGAAATAGCTGTTATATTTTGATGTCATTATACACTATCAGTAAAGTAAAGTGTACAGACATGCCCTGAAACTCGAGATAGGGAAGGACCTTGTTTTGCTCAATATGTTTCTAAATGATCGATACTTGTTTATGTATCAAGTTGGTAATTGATTAAAATTTAAGCCACTTTTATATATAAATTATGTAAATACCCAAATGAATAGGCATGATTTCATTTCAGAATATTTTATTTCCTATTCAAAAATGTTTACTTTTTAAGTAGTTAATGGGTAATGTATATGCAGAAATTTGTATGAATTTATTGAAACATGATTTTTTTAAAAAAAATCTAAACTTTACTTGAAAATACTTAAAATGTTACCATTTTTATTTGAGCGCCCATTAAAGATTCCATTTGGCCCAGGACCGGGTGCTCTTGGAGTAACAAACAATGACTTTTCCATGTAGCCATTTTGCGTAGGCTTTCCATTTGCTAGTACAGACCGTTGTGTAGGTAAGGCTGGTAGACGTATGTTATCGTTATTTGGCTGCGGGGTTTCCGCTTGCACTAAGAGGGCTGGTATCCCTCCACTAGGACCTATTTGACCTCGGTTTGTGTTACGTCCACTCATTACTCTGAAACATACAAACAAATTAAATGTTAACCTAGATTAGAAATTATCACCAGGTATTTGGTATGGTATCTTAAATGTACCATCACATTCTATGCTGAAAATGGTGAAACACATGACCATAATGTTATAAAGTATTCATGGGTAACTTTTCTCAACCTGAAATTTGAAAGAAAGTTCATGTGTCCAAAGTATCAAGGTAGTTTCTTTTCAAAGGCATAATATAAAGGCATACAATTTATAATATCTTTTTCTATTCTTTTCAATAAAATTTCGACCTACTGATAAAAAATTTCATAATCCTAAGAAAAATAATTTATTCTATTACTAATTAAAAACAAATGGCTGAGATTCATACATGATCATTGAATATCTTATTAATAATAAGTTAGTCAATTTTTTTTTAAAGAATATAACTGACAAACAATAAACATCCAAATAAAAAAATATATATTCTCTCCTACCTCACTTTGCCTGTACATAGTAATCCAATATACATTATCCACTTTAATTAACAACAACAATAACAAAAAAAAACCAAAAAATACATGTACACACACAAAAAAATGATCCTGAAAAAAGTTTTTTTTAGTGTTTTCAGACTGAGAATTTTTTTTTAACAAAGCACTGTTTAAACTAAGTGCTTCATATTAAACTAAAACAACTAGCAATTAATAGAAGGATATATAATACATAAATTATAAATCAATTACCTTCATTTGGAAAAATATCAAAATATAGGGTTAATCTGGAGCAGTCATCATAACACTTTACAATATCCAAAAGCTAGAATCCTACACAATGTTGAATGTAATATCCTGCCGGTTTTTGATAAACACTATTTGTTTAAAATGTCGAATATATGATGTAAATAGTCACAAAAAACACAAATTACGTTATTGATTCTCTTTTCTTTGTGAATATCTATTATCACCTTTATTCCGTATAAGTTTTCGCAACTATCTTATGAGTTAATTCACTATCCTTAGTTTAGACACGATACATTCAGTTTAACTATATATGATGAAGTAAAAATCCAATGAATTATGTACAGCTAAACTATCAAAATTTTCCCGGTGTTATGTAACGATTATGTAGCACAGAATTGTTTATCGTTTCAATACTCACACCGGTCGTCCTTACACAATGAAATTCAAAATCTATTTTAACCTGACGGCTCAAGAACAGAAATCCCTATCGTATGTACCTGACAGTCGGATAACAATGTACTTCATTTATGCGTAACACTAGAGCTAGGCCAATGAAATCACTCGTAATCAATGGAAGAGTGATTGCGTTTATAGTCAATATCGATGATAGAAACTTAAGAGGCCTTGGTTCTAACTTAGATTATACTTCTATTTTCAAATCTTGTTGATTTAATGGGCATTTTTCATTCTGTCTTCTGAGGCAAATAATTCTCTACATTGAACATACTTGCAAAAATATTTGTTTAAAACCTAGTCATCATATTTAATATCTGTCAAAAAGAATTCAATATTGTTATTTGCAAAGAGATTTTCTAAAATAACCATTAAAACTGGCCTGTATTGGTGACATGCTAGACTGTTTTTCACTTGGTGATAGGTATATTAATCAAAGGGGAATAACCTTAAACTGGCTAATATAAAGAATAAAACATTAACTTTATAACTTAATCAGTGCCAATATATTATTATATCTTGGGATAATAATTTTAAAGTGATTAGTTTAAAGTAAACCATTTTTCACATTTTTCTTACATTATAATTATTACATTGCCGATTGGTCATATAATAACATGAAACTACTTGCTGATTTTGCTGAAATGAAATTTGTGTAATTTCCTTAACTGAAGTCTTGCAATGATAAAATCTAAAGTAAAATAACCAACTCAAAATTAAAGAGCCAACATGACAAGGTGAAGAAAAAGTCAATCAAATTTTCAATAATCTTAAAATATGGAGCAAGACAATGTTTGTCCAATTGATAATAAGGACTTAATGTGTTTCAAATTTATGCCAAAATTGTTTCAAAATCAATCCATGAATAACAAAGTTATAAGTTATGGACAGGACAAAAACTGGACAGACAGACGTATAGAGGAATCTTTTTGCCATCTATTGAATGAAATGCCAGGTTTAATACTAAAATGGCATGGATGATGATCTGTTTTACAGACACATATTGTTACAATACACTAACATATAAAGTCATCAAAAGTGTTTAAAACAACATCAACAAACTTCCTAGAATTTTCAACACATTCACCCACCTATTTGACAAAGTCCCAAAGAAAAAAAACACAACATATTAATATATAAATGTAGTTTTTACATAATTTGTTCTATCTATGAAAAATCTGCACCTCTGACATTTAAAAGCACAAAATGACAATCAAATTGTTAAAATTTTGGGAAAAAAAATAAGTGACCAAAATATTTTTGGTAGATTTAACGATTGTAATGTATTTACAATTTGAACAAAATGCATTTTGCTGGTAACAATATACATTGGATTGTATCAATGCCATATGTAACCAATAATTTGGCAGCTTTTATCTATC
Source organism: Ruditapes philippinarum (assembly GCF_026571515.1). Lineage (NCBI taxonomy): Eukaryota > Metazoa > Mollusca > Bivalvia > Venerida > Veneridae > Ruditapes > Ruditapes philippinarum. The sequence goes on from NW_026860999.1 coordinate 188,598, forward strand.
TTTGATCAGAAATGATTAGTGATTCATTACAAATGTTTCTATTGCACATAAATAGCTCAGGTAGTATACTGTATTCTCCTGTAGTGACAAAGTTTAATTTTGTACCAGGATAACCTCCCTGATAAACTCTCAAAGAAATGAATAGAAATTTGTGACTTGAAATTGAAAGCAAGTCAATTATCTACAGAAAATAGTTAACACATTACTTTCATTGATTTTCATTAATCACCAATTGCTTCATCAAAATTGTAAAAACATTTAAACTTCATGTTTTTAAAAACCATAAAGTTATACTATACATTTTTTAGGCTAGGTAACCCAATGGTCAATAATTTTTTTTCATACAAATTTTAACAAAAATTTCAATTAAGATTACCATATGAATTAATCAAAGATTATTTTCGGGCTCTATTGAACTCAGATTAAAAGGAAAATGTTTCTCAGAATTCGGAATAGTACTGGCAACATATCAGCGCTGACAGCATGCCAAACTTAATAAAATTTAGTAACATGAAGGGGAATAATCCATGATTAGTTCACAAAGAGGAATAATTCAGTAAAAATCTCATGTTAGAGATGCGAGTCTTGTTCAGTGCCTCATGTTCTAAGATTAAAATGAATATATTAAGATTTAATAACTTGCATAATTATATATTTAAGTGCTTACCTAGGAATTGCCAGAATTATTCAAAGAAAATTAGGCTAGAGTTGTTAGTGTTAATGACTAAGTCGAATAATTCAGTTTAAACAAATTCAACTAATTTAGTTATAGCTTTTTAAAGGCACATAATGTCTCACAAATGGATAAAAATTTTCCTGCTTTGGAAAGGGGAAACATGAGTTTTATAACATTTACATTACGGTTTTACTTATCAACTGAAGATAGTAGAACTGAATGTGAAATTATTTGTCATTAAAGCAGCAAAATGTCAACAAAGTAGCCTTTTGACTTCTACACAACATACTAAAACACTATACAACATTGTGAAACACTATACAACATACTTAAACACTATACAACATATTAAAACACTATACAACATACTTAAACACTATACAACATATTAAAACACTATACAACATACTTAAACACTATACAACATATTAAAACACTATACAACATACTTAAACACTATACAACATATTAAAACACTATACAACATACTTAAACACTATACAACATATTAAAACACTATACAACATTGTGAAACACTATACAACATATTAAAACACTATATCTCCACTAATTGCCAAAAGACTATAACAAGACACCAAAAATAAAAGGCTTTTGAGAAATGAAAATAATGCATATCTCTGGCATAACAGTGAGCCTTTAACAAAAACTTGACAAAAAAACAATAACCTGTGACATAGAACCAAAGGTCATGAAGTGAAAATGTTCTTCATGACTCATACAAAACATTCATCTCGATTGCAAAGGGAAATAATTAAGTCAAAATCCAAGCTAGAGTTATTCTATCTTTGGATTATGGTGCGGTTTCTAGTGCATAGTTTCAATGGTTTAAAAACACATTAATTGTGCTTTAAAAACAACATAAACATGATCTTTGAATTCTGAGCTAAATTGAACACATTAAAAATTATGTTTCAAGACTTTAATACAATCCATGGCTGACCAAAAAACAGAGATCAATTTTCATGGTTTATGCAATTAGCAATTTCTAAAAAAAATTGGGCATTAATTATGATAATGATATGACAAGCTTAAAAAGCCAGGAGAAATCTGAATACTGATATAGATACATTAAAAGAAAAGACGTTTGCATACTGATACCCGAGATATTATCTTCAACAAAATATTGTTTACTTTACGAAGGGCGTATACATGTATATTTGTATATCTTGTCACAACGTCCACTTAGCTTTGTAAATGATATTGATGAATTACATTTTTAATTGAATGTTAGAAATAACCGATACCTTGTTTTCTATATATAAACACAATGTGCGTAATGTTTCTGCCTAAAATATAAGATTTCCTTTTTCTTGTTACTTGTATATTAAATAACCTTTCATTAAGTACAAATGTCTTGATATATATTTAGACCTAAGAGATTGAGATTAAAACATTTGATATTTCTTCTTTCTTTATTGTAAAGAAATACATGTATTTAACCAGCGATCTAAGTTTTAACTAGTAACTGATAATTTCATAAATTTTAAAGTCAATACAGCTACAAGGTAGACATTTTTGAACTCTTACTCTTACTGTAAAGGGGGATCACTGACTTCTGTTGCCCATTGAAAAAATAAAAGACTTGACATTCTGATTTCAAATTTAAAGGACAAAATTTAAAGAGCTAATGACCCTCTACATAACTGACACAACATGAAAATATTGGCTTTAAATACACTGAAAATATCCAACATTCAACAAAACCAACTTTTTATCAACTAAGCAACTATCTTACAAGTTTTAGACTTTCTGAAAGAAAAAACTAAGATTTTTTTTTTCATTTAGTTTGCAAAACAGATTTGTCCTACTTTGAGTTTGGAAATATCTATTACTTATTTAATGGATACCAACATAAAAATATTAATACTGAGTAAACAAACAGCAGTATAGCCTAAGTAAGCGGCATGATGGTAGCAATGAAGGTGGTAGTGGTGTTGGTAGTTTACCCTCCTGATCATGTCACAGGGAGCCACATTGCATTGACCAGAGTACAGGAATCAGCCACCACATCTTGCCTGGGTAAGCTGTCAAGCAGTTCACCAGTACTACATATTGCCTTCACTTTCGCAAGGACTGATAACTTAGCAGAGATACCATGTGAATAACCGTAGAAAGGATTTCATGGTCAATCACAACAAAAGGGACCTGCGCTGTCTGGGAATGGAACCCAGGTCATCTGATTTAAAGTCCAACACTCTACCTATTGAGCTAACCACATAGCTTAACCAATAGAGGCATGGTGCATAGCCTTATTATAGCCACAGGGCATTAAAATTTTAATAATACATTTTGTATATAAAACAGGCCTATCAAATGCCTCTTTCCAATAGAAATCTTCTTTAAAATGATGAAGAATTCCCAATTTTACTATAACTTAAATTAGGATTTTACTTTCACAAATTAGCAATTTTAGTAATAATTTTCCCCAAAAATTCACAACAAAGAGAGAAAAACCCCTTGGCATAATCTTTTAATATTATATGTGAAACCCAGAAGTAGTGAGGTTAACAATAAATTAGAAAGTTTCCGACTGTTTTTTGACCTTTCCTTTGCAATCTATTTTCATTTTTTAACATTTTCTATTTTCGTCATGCACATACCAGTTTACATAATTCAATCATAACTGTTTTTTTAAGCTTGAATTTAATATTCAATACATTTTTTTTTTCAAAACCTAATACAGAAATATGATCTGCTATGACGTTCTTAAGAAGACAAAAATAATTCTAAGTGTGCTCAAGTTGTACATTGTAAAAGTTTCCATTTTCATAAAACAAACAAGTTTATTTTTGTCTGATAATATGACCCCTTTATAAGAGGATCTTTTTTATTAAAATTTGTTTGATTTCGAAATGACATGTTTAAGTGCAAGACTTAAACTAACATCGTTTTCTGTTTCTAAACATGCAAGAGTCTAAAAATATCTACATATATTTGAAACAAAATACACATAATTTTGATCACCCCTTTACTCCTACCATATAAAAGTGCATATGTTATTCTGTAGGCACTGACAACACATGGTTTTAAGTCCCCTGCACTGTAAACTGGACATAACACTGGTCATTTTGGTACCAAAACAAGTCCATCTCAGTGACTAGGAAACGCTGAAGAAATAAATATAAGTTGGGGCATTGATTTTAACAATGATTTGGTGACTGGTGCATACTCGTATGGTTAGGGCATATTGATGGTTTACTGCAAAACTGCAGTAACACAAATGAAACAAGCAAATTCGTTGAATTTATATCCCCCGCTGAGTACTGGTTATTATTAACACAACAACTGAAGACATAAGGCTTTATTTATATATTAATCATGGCATAAACAGTAATATTCTTTGAACTTGATAAATATTCAGGGCAATAACAGAGCCATAACTTTGTGTTAAATAGTAAAATCTGGAAATGCCAATGAGATGTATGCATACTACATAACTAATCATAAGTCATAAGCCATAAATCTGAGTTATAAGTATCTGACTGGAACAAGGCGACCATATGCGCATCTCCTCTTAGTATCCCATAAAGTTTCATTGAATTCCAGCCAGTAGTAGCTGAGAAGTAGCGAGGAAACAAATATTTTTCTATATGGATACTGCATAACTAATCAAGGGCCATAACTCTGAGTTAAAGTGTCTGACCAGAACAAGCCGACGATATGCGCATCTCCTCTTGGTATTGAAGGTTCCCATAAAGTTTCGTTGAATTCCAGCCAGTAGTTGCAGAGAACTACTCTGGAAACGATTTTTACTCCATATGCATATTGCATAACTAATCAAGGGCCATAACTCTGAGTTAAAGTGTCTGACCAGAACAAGCCGACGATATGCGCGTCTCCTCTTGGTATTGAAGGTTCCCATAAAGTTTCGTTGAATTCCAGCCAGTAGTTGCAGAGAAGTAGCGCGGAAACAATTTTTACTCCAAATGCATACTGCATAACTAATCAAGGGCCATAACTCTGAGTTAAAGTGTCTGACCGGAACAAGCCGAGGATATGGGCATCTCCTCTTGGTATTGATGATTCCCAGAAAGTTTCGTTGAATTCCAGCCAGTAGTTGCAGAGAAGTAGTGCTGAAACGATTTTTACTCTATATGCATACTACATAACTAATCAAGGGCCATAACTCTGAGTTAAAGAGTCTGACTGGAACAAGCCGACGATATGCGCATCTCCTCTTGATATTGATGATTCCCATAAAGTTTCGTTGAATTCCAGCCAGTAGTTGCAGAGAACTACTCCGGAAACGATTTTTACTCTATATGCATACTACATAACTAATCAAGGGCCATAACTCTGAGTTAAAGGGTCGGACCGGAACAAGCCGACGATATGCGCATCTCCTCTTGATATTGATGACTCCCATCAAGTTTCGTTGAATTCCAGCCAGTAGTTGCAGAGAACTACTCCGGAAACGAAATTCGGACGGACGGATGGACGGACGTTCTCACAGGACAGTAATTATGTGGCTACTCTATTGTTCTTTTTAGCCACACAAAAGAAAATAGCCACATAAAAGCATTACGGAATGAATGACATCAAAGAGAAAGAACAGTTACCTATTGTCCCTCTAGCCACATAATTACTGTCCTGTGAGTGCGGAAGGATGGACGGACGGACAATGCCAAAACTATATCCCCCTCCTGATTCCATCGACGGGGGATAATAAAAGAGACTTAAAACAGTCTTGCGGTCAACCCTCAATATGCATATGGTGAGACTGGAATGCACTACAAATTACCCGGTAATGGTATAATTGCAATGGCAAAGTATAATACCTGATTATTAATTAACACACTATTTGTAAAATTTCACATTTTTTAACACTTAACTGGTTAAAGGTGTGGCTCATTAATAAAATTTCCCTTTCAACATTATTCATCGCTATTTCAAACATTAACATTTAATAACTATATAACAAACAAGAAACATTACAAGTTTGAAAATAAACAAATAAACACAGCAATAAAGAGGGTGATTATTCATCAACAATGATTACATCTAGCAAATTGACAAGTTTTTTTTTCCCCTTCTAACTGAAGTCAGAATGAATCAATGAAGTATGCTAGAAAACATGGGCCTACAAACAGCTTCATCATGCATCAAACAATGGTGTTTTTATGTTTGATACAAAACTTCTAAATAGATATAATTAAAGGTGGTCAATGTATTATTTCAATATATTTTTCTCTATCATACTTTTAATAACAAGATCTGTCCTCCACTTTTCTCGGTGCTGTTGTTTATAAAATGTAGAATAAAAGGAAAGTTGAAACAGACACTGGGTGGCATAATTCTGCAAAAGAGCTCGGCAGTTTTACCTGGCCTTGAAGAGAACAAGTACATCTAATATGAATTAATTATCTTTAACACTTTTTTGAGAAAAGAAAATACTCTGAATCAATAAAGGAATACAAAACTGAGCAAAAATGACATTCAGGTTAATCTGCCCACTAGAAATGCATTCCAATTTTAATACATGAATATGAACATAAGTAAGTATCTTTTATAATTTCTGAAAAATGTATTTCAACAAAAAAGTGAACCAAGAAATTCTAAGTTGAAAAAGCAGCATAACTTAACAATAAGAATTACAAGGTTTCTAGGAAAGTGGAGCTAAAAATAATGAGTATTTAAAGTAATATAAGAATATGATTAATTTCAGTATCGTTTGGTTAGCTTAATCAGTAGAACGCTGTGTGAATCGGGTGACATGGGTTCAATTCCCAGGGGGCTCAGGTCACATTTGTTGTGATTGATCAACAACATTAATTCGCACTGTACCTCTGATCTGGTATGTACAGAAGTACATATAGTATATATCAGTTCCTTGAGAAAGTTAAAAGGCAACTAGTACTGGTAAACTGCTTGACAGCCTGCCCAGGAACAATGTGGTGGCTGAACATGGTTCTGGTGAATTCAATGTGACTTACAGCCATAATCTGGAGGGTAAACCATGACCTAATGCTGAGGTAAAACATTGGTTGGACAAAGGAATAGAACATGCAACATTTTAATATTATTACAATTATTGCATGCATTACAGCAGGAAATAGAATAAACTCTTTGCAAGTCATGCATTCTTGGTGCACAAGAGAAAACAAATTAATGTTTCTGTCTTTCTGTAATATATCTCCTAAATCTGTTGTCATTCTGAAACTTTACTACTCTAATTTTGTCTTTTTATTGCTTAAATTGAACAACACTTTATAATTTTAAAGTCATAAATTTTACTTACATTAACCTGCAAAATTGATAAAGCTCTCTTGTAATATATCTTACCTATTTTTATCAGTTCTTAAAGCAAAAACATAGGTATATAAGTAACTTAATGTGCCAATAAGGAAGTTTTTATTCTCATAAACAAATAGCAGTTTTTCCTCGTTTCCCAGTAACTGATGGTCTAGAACTCTTTAAACAAAAAAAGTTTAATTTTATTATTGAAGATTATTCATGCAAAAATTGTATTGCTCTTTCTGTTATATGCAACATGCTAAATCACAATTTCTTTGCATGCAATGAGGTTTTAAAAATGAGTAAAATAGAATCCCTAAAAAAAGCCCAACATGATGAAAATTAAAAATGTTGCAGGCTCCGTTTGGAAGTGGTAATTGCAAAATACTGTCCATGCCCACCAGCACTAGCTTTAATAAATGTAATATCATCTTTAAAATTACTTGTTAAATCATGCTATTTATATAATTTGCCTATCATTGCATGTAACAAAATACATGTTTATGTAAATTGGATGTTGTTAAGAATTTTTTGTTTTTTGATTATTCAAGTCTAAAGACAATTTCAAACTGCCGAGTGTCTCAAAAGTTTCAAGCACCAATTGTCAAGTAATAAATACAATTTAGCAATAAATTCTTTTTAACATTCATTTTTCCCAGCTAAAATAACAAACATTTTTTGTCATTTTATCATTTTCAAAGTTAACACTGCTGAATTAAGCTGAGACCATATCCCGAATTTGGCGCAAATCTGTACATTTATTCAGATTAAAATCATACAGTGCTGCATCAATGAAGTCCAGTTCCTATCTATTATCTGCATTTATGCAAGAATAGCAACCAAGCAGGCAACACCACACTTTTCAATATCTGCTCTTCAAAAAAAGTTTACATATGAAAATGAATTCCTAGAAAGCAATTATGGCTTCATCAATGAAATATATAACTGAGACCTGACCGACCTCTTACCTAAGCCCTCCAATATGAAAGTATACTGGTATACAACATAACCATTTAATATAAGACAGATAGCACATTATTGTATAGTACCCTACACTCAGGTGTACTGGATTCATGAATGTCAAACAAGTGCATAAATGTTACTGTTGTCCAGTTGGCAACATACTTAGAGATCTCTATTGCCCACAGTTGACATAGTATTACTGGTACTTAGATAGCCCTCTTACCCACAGTTGTTGACAGAGTTTCTGATTATAGGGGGACTATTTTTTTCCTTTTTGATATTTGGCTATAAATATATATAGCATGTTTTTGTTTGACTTTATGGATGTAATGTTTATTTGGTTTTATAAAAGAATGAGGAAAAATGAGTTTCCATTGTTCAGGACAAACATAAATGAGATAACTAGTGGTATTTGAACAAAATTGTAATAAAACAGTTCAATCTATATTTTGATGTCTCTTAATATATAAAAGTAAAATATCATAATCTTACAAGATCTTTTATGTCTTTTTTTAAATTAAAAGACTTGCTCAAATGGATGAAAAAATAATAAAATTGACCATATATGTCTGGTACAATGCCAATACATTTATATTGGTAACACAGTGACACATTTTCTTATTATTTCCAATTTTTATCAATAATAATTTTAAACTATTATTATCAATAATATCTTTGTGGCAAGCTTTTAACTAGTTTGTTTTCTCAAAACTGGCAACATACCAACTTTGGTGCAAAATGACAAAGAACCTATTTTCTTCTTAAGCATTGTCATATTAAACAAAGGTTAAATACGTTAGCCATGTAACAGCCTACAAACATAACATAACAGCTTTCTCTACAAATAATACCAAAATATAAGAAGTAAATCATTATGCCTTTGTGTTTAAAAATGCGTAATTTGAGGCACTATGAAGCACTGTGAAACAAAATTTCCATTTAGCTATAACAAAGTAATGAAAAGTTTTCATTTAAAATTTACAGAAGCTCTGGTTTATTTAAAGAGGCTAATAAAATCTCTATTCATTTTCTTAAAGAACTGTTTTACTATTTACTGGGTTGAAGCTTTCCGTGACATAGTTGTGATAGTGGTTACTAACAACGAGTCCTTAACTAATACCATTACTAACATGCTGAGTTAAATAAAAAAAACTGTCATTACAACTCTTACTCTTAAACTAGAGGTAGCGGAGGACAAAGAGAAACCACATGTCACCACCTAATAGGTTAAAATTATTTATTAAAGTCTTACTCTTGACAAAAGAGGATTAACTCACTTCTGCATTAACATCTGCAGATACACAAATATGCACTTAAAGCCCAAACCTGTGGGCCGAGGTATTAAATAAGTCAAAGGACTTCTGCAGATGTTAATACACAAATGTAGTGCATTAGTGCTATACTTATATGAAAGTATACAATTTAAGTCAGTATATATTTGTTTTTCCTTATTTGTTTTTATACAAAGAAACATGTTTTGTCATACTTTTCATGTGCGAGCGTGATATGTTATTCAACAGTTATATTTTGGTTATTAAAAACCAGGGCATGATCATTGCTGTCAGCTATTTCTCATCACACATATTAAAAAACATGCAACTATGCTTGCATGATTTTATACATTTCATGTTTTCTTCTCCCATATGTGTGCAAATTTTATACGAGATCTGATCATTAAAAGCACAATAATAGATGCTTGTCCATGAAGTTGTTTATCAAATAATTGGCCTTTAAGTTTCTGATTGTCATTTTTCATAATCATAATATTTATATTTTTACACAGAAAAAAAGGCATGCCAGTTTTCTAAAAGGTTTTGATAAAAAAAGATTCTGAAGTTATATACAGTCTTTAGACAGAACATATTTTATATGGCCAGTGACTATTTAATAAATACATGTTATCGTTCTTTACATTTCCTATTGTGACTTATCATACACAGTGTCAGCTTTTATATTTACTTAAAAGATCTGAATTGTGTGAACGATGATTTGTTGGTTAAAATTACTTTCGCCTGCCAACTTTTCCATTTATAAGAGCAGGTTTTGTTTAGTTTGGACAGCATTCAGTAAGAATCAAGAGTATTTACTTTTAACTTGTATATCTCTTCAGCCAAGGAGGACAGCTTTTCAACAAAACAAACTTATCAAGATTGCTCATAATATACCCCTTTAAATGATTCCTATGATTGTGAAAAACTAAACATGCTGAAAATCTTAAAAATTAACGGACTTGTCCATCTTTTCAATGTGAGCAAAACCATTCCTCATTTTGGGGGAAGATTGTAAATTATGTACAGTCTGAATAGCTAACAGTGCAGACCACAATCAATCAGCACAGATATGCCCAATCATCTTGGTCTGCACTTGACCAAAATCTCTCGTCTAAAGCTTTAATTTTTGTGAAGTACAAAACATTGACTTTAACTTTTAAATGACTTTGACCTAAAAAAGATCCTCCAACTTTTAAGAAAATTCACCAAGCATTTGCATTTTTTAAAACACATCTCTTTTAGGACAATTATAATAGATTAGAACCATACAAGCTACTACTTATCTAAAAGACTATGTGAGTATGCAGTATGTATTGCAGAAAAACAGGCTTCAAAATAAAATAGATAAAATTGAAATCTTAAAGATTAAGTGTGCACAAAAAACACAAACCAAGAAATTATCAATTAGTGCTTTAACAAAGGCTCAATCCCTAAAATAAAAACTTGTGTTAAAGTCACCTAGTAACCTACAATCTTTGGGAAATGACAATGCAATTTCTTTATCACTCCATATTGAAGAAGTTAAATATGTAGAAAAGTAAATAGACTGACAATCTTGCATAATCTAACTAGTTAAGATGAGCAAGATTTCCCTATTTACATGGCTTATTATTTCTAACCTATTAATGCTAAATAAGGCTATCAACCCATTATGATTTAACAGCAGATAATTCTGTATTGCTTTCCCTGCAACATTTCTCTTGATCATAATATGAAATTGTTGACAAACTTAATAGAAGAGACGCCAAGTCGAAGCTTACAATATGCAAATAGCCAAATATGTCTTTTAGAAAAGATAAAAGCATTTCTAAACAAACAATATAAAAATGTAGATATAAGAAAATGCAAACTTATCACAATGAAATGTTTTTCGTCTTCATTTTTTTTATTTGTTTATCAACGTTTAATATTCAGCATGAAGAGCATAATACAAATGGCTTCAGTATACTTTCTGTTAACATAGAAAGTTATTTTAAGGTGACAGTATCATTGACTATAAATTTATACATTCAACTTTGTATCATTTTTTACGTTACTTCTGACCACTGTATCATGTATTCCAAGTCTTCCAGAACAGGAAGTAGATTTATAATGTTAAGTATTCTATGTTAAATTACATGTACCAATATGTAGTAGGGATGAAAATCAATTTAAAACTGAAATTTAAATAAAATTATCTCAGGTATGCTGAGAATTTAAATGAACATTCTGAAATATCATTACTATAGTGTAACCAATTAACCAATCACCTGTTGAAGAACAATTTTGGTGGTACATGTACGGTAGGTGTAGGTTGGTAGATGGATGAATTGGCTGCAATAAGTTGAAAACAAAAACATATCAATGCAGTATGAGATGATGCACTTACAAAATGTTACTAGGCCAAGATTTACAGTGTACCAGTCTGTGAAATTTAAATAGGTTTTAAAAATTGTTGTCATTCGGGCAACCAATTCAAGAAAATCTGGTTGTCCGAAGTAAAAACTGGTTGTCCGAATATTTTCATCAGAACATCCCCAAGCAATTATTGATCAAATCTTCAAACTTATCTTCTGTAAGAAACAGTCATAAATGTAAGCAAACTAATGTATTTGATATCTTGCATTTTATCACTATTCGTTGATTTTTGATGAATACTTTCTGCAAATCTTTACTTGTCCATCGGGCAAGTAAACTTTTAAATATTAGTTGTCCGGGCCAAAAAATGGTTGTCTCGGGCAATAGGACAACTGCTAATTTCGCTGACTGGTGTACTCTGAGTATCAAATACTTCCCTTACTTTAATGTACAAAAACAAAAAGTTTCTATTTATAGAGAATGATGGTTCACAAAAAGATGTCAAAACATTCTTCTATTTTAACTTCATGTGACCCATAAAAAGTGGCCAATTGTTTCAATAAGACATATGGCAGTCAGGAGGAGACACAGTCTGTGACAGCACATTAAAATTGACCAATAATTTCTAAGAAGACAATTGCTAGTTCTAGTGAGGTAAAAAGCCAGTTAACAAGTAAACAAAATTGAACATTATCACTTGATTTTATTTTGATCAACAAAAATCGATGAAATCAAGGTTGCAGAGAAAATCAAACTTGATCTGTGTTTTGATATGACATACTTGAATGCAAAATATAAACACAATCAGTGAAATCCTTTTAAAGTTATTCTGTGGAAACCAATATTTCATAGGAAATTTGCTGAAAAGGGGGCATAACTCTTCCAAGCAGCAAAAAATTAAACTCGACCTGTGTTTTGATTTAAATAACATACTTACATGCCAAATATAATCTTAATCAATGAAATCCTTCAAAAGTAATTCTGCAGAAACTAATTGTCAACAGACAGATGATATGCGCTCGAAATAGAATATGGGGCCATTTCTTTTGTTATTTTCTTTCCTTTAATAAAAGCCCATTGGCCCCTTATTCTATTGTTATGGAATTAACTCCAGTGTTCTCTTATGTTCTGTTTACAGTTAGATGGCACCCATTATTTCTATCTTGTAGTGTCAACAGTCAGACAGATGAGCTAACATTTCAATACTTATGTGGCTATAGGAACAAAAGAAAGTACCGGTAACTATACTTTTTTTGGATGTCATTCATTCTATAAACTTTTACGAGTATTTTCCAAGAGCCAAAGAAATGTAATGAATAAATTTAATATCATACAGTACAGTATTTTCAGAGACAAGAAAATTTTAAAGGCATCTGCTTTGTTTTTTAGGTGACTACTGACTTATTGACCTAATGTTACAATAACATTTCAAGTATATGAAAAACTAGAAAATCAGAACAACTTAAATTTTGCCAAAATTGACAACTTTCTGGTTAATTTCAAGAAGCCAGTATTTTCATCAAATACATGTAAGACTTATAAATGTTCCTGGGTTCCAATGTCAATTTTGTTGTAAAAGCTGCCATCTAAATGGTCATACTAATTTCTCCATTCAGCTGTAGATAACAGAATGTCATTTAAAAATATTACTTAACCTGAACAATGTCAAAGAATGCAATGTAAATTCTTTCTCTAGAATTCAAGACAAAAAGACTTTAAACTTTCCCCTAAAAGACCTAATTAGGGCATTACTGTGGGTATAGTAAAAAAAAACAATACTGCTGAATTAAAGTATTTTACGAAAGGGAGATAACTGCAGTGTAAAAAAAGGCTATAACCTTAATTCTTTAGATTTACAGAAAAAGAAAGTTGGCAGAAAATTATAAACATGTTTAACATAAAAGGCATATAATAAAACAATATGAAAATGTTACATGCACAACAACAAGTCATAAGAAAACCAATCTTTTGTTTTGAAAATGAAACAAAATATGTTAATCTGTTTTTGTTTAGCAATTAGAGAAGACAAAAGACCCTTAATTAGCATGAATTTGAACAGTAATTCTATAGGTTGTCTTTTGTTTTCAACAAATCACTGAATGACAGTTGATCAATTTGTTTTTCTTACACCTGATTTCCCATGAATCAGAGACACCGAAAACTTGGTAAATTGCCGGCGGTTCAATTTGACATGAAACCAAGTAGAAACAATGAAAGAAAAAAACAAACTGTTACAAAAAACAATAGCTTCAATTTAAAATGGACAAATAAACTTGATAATTATAATATGCCCTCCTTAATTCAGTCATTTCTTTAAAACATTTTCATTTTGGAAGTCTGTTAATACTGCAAATACATTGTACATGTATTTTCAAGAATCTCCTAATAAATCTCTGCAGGCTAATTTCATACTAGTATATCGTTATAGGATTTACCAGATACAATTTCTTTTTCAAATACAGGAAACATTGAATGTTGTTTTGACAGAAGCATTTTGATATTTGTATCATACTGGAAACATCCAGATGCTAATAACAAGCCATCTTGTAAAGTTGTCAGTGTTGTTATATTTTTCTGGTCCTTAAGGATCTAATCATTTATTCCTGTGTTTTGTTTTTAAGTGTTGGAAATCAAGTAGGGCTAAAGTTGGTGCTAGGGGGCGTGAGGGATGTTGCATCTTTAACATTATCCCTCATGTATAGACTCAAGTAAAAAAAAAGAGTCTGCAACTTTCATGGAATTTTGCTGATTTTAATGCTTCTGAGGGATCACTTTTTTCCAGATATTTTAAATTTATTTCAAAGTGCTGTAACTGCTCAAGGGATTGAGATAGAGTCAAAGGCTTTTCAGCGTTGGTTAAACGTTACATTATGATCGACCTGGGGTCATTTTTAGCCTCTCACAAGTCCAAAATTTTCTTGGCGATGAGGGGGACTCCGCCCCCCTTCAAACCCCCCTAACAGAAGGGGGCACATCCCCCTTCTGGTAATACCTGTAATTTTTCATTGATAACAGAGCAAAACATCAGTTTTTTGAAAAATGTGGTAGAAGATTTACAACGATCATGGTTTGAATATGTACGATAATAAGCATAAAGTGTAACGTGATTGAGTACAACACATATATTATGACATTTTTATTAAATACTACTACTGACTTCTTAATTATAATCAACAAATCATTTTTCTGTTAATTAAAACAAAAAGACATAAATTCTTTTGCTCAAATCTTTTCATGTTGTTTCGCGCATAAAATGTGGCTGGCTGACTTTTCTAAAAGATTTGTCGATTTAAATGACATTGACCAGTAGATGTAATGACGGATAACGGGTTATCTGGTTTATTTACTGATCATGTCCTTATTAAATTACAATCAAAATTGTAAGGCCACAATAAGGACATCAATATTGATTAATATAGCACAAGATATCATGCTATAAATCACCTTGACAGGCTATTAACATCTGTGACTTGTATTGTTCTATATCAATGTGTGTTTTTACATCTATTCAGATGGTGGGTGGGGGGTGTCTGAAATACTCAAAATCTATGCCTCTTGCTTTGAGACTTATTGGTAAAAACAGTTTGAAAAATGTAACAGAGGAACTTAAAAATAAGCTTCTAAAGTTAATAAGTACATTTCTTACATCCATACCTATATAAATATATAATATATGTATATCTGTCAATGCGTAACAGTCATTCAAACACTTCAGACTTCATTGTTTAACGTAAAGCTGAAGGAACAGAAAGCAGAATAGCAAATTGACATAGGTTCTAATAATACAAGTAAGACCACCCAAATTTGTATCTTAGATTGTCAAATATGAACAACATAAGTAAATACTGGATGAGCAAAAGTGTAAAGGTCCATCAGTCTGGTAACTTTAACCAAAGTGACCACTTTCTCCAACCAAAGTTGTCAGATCAAAATAATAACCGACAAAATATGAAAGACTTCAGTCAATAAATAAAGGCTGTATAAGCAAAAGTATAAAAATCTTTTCTTTTTTTAGCACTTGTGACCTTGACCCAAGTGACCCATTACTCCACCTAAAAATATAAGATCACCAAAGGTATGTTCTGAAAAAATATGAAGTTATCATTCAAAAGACAAAGCATTATTCAGTTAAAAATATTATCAAGTATTTACTGTATTATGAAGGGAGATAAATAAAAAGAAGTGAACAAGATACCATTAGAGTTCTTGGACAAAAAACAAGTCCTCCACTCGCTGGTTCTTATCGCTATGTGAAGTTTAAATGTCATAGATTATACAGTGTATTACTCATTTATTGCTATATTTTTCGAGTTCTGACATTTGGTCATTATCACATATGAAAATAGCTCTAAGGTGCATGGTTTTTTCTAAGCATTTTGGAACATGACACAACCCCAAAAATTCGGAATTTTACAAGGTTTTAGACATTTTTGGAAAACCTGACAACATATTGTATACATCAAATTAGAAAAAGAAGTAATATTCTATTTCTTTGTCTAATTTGATGTATATAATATCTTTCGTGAAAGAAACTAAACAACTTTTATATCTAACTCATAAGCACATTTTACAATTTGGAATGCAAGATTACAGTTTTCTATGGCAGAGCAGTTGTTACAAAATGACAATACTTTTACTTTTTTACATATTTCATTTTTGTTCCTT
Organism: Ruditapes philippinarum; assembly: GCF_026571515.1. Taxonomy (NCBI): domain Eukaryota; kingdom Metazoa; phylum Mollusca; class Bivalvia; order Venerida; family Veneridae; genus Ruditapes; species Ruditapes philippinarum. The sequence goes on from NW_026860999.1 coordinate 204,765, forward strand.
GAATTGGGAATTTTCTCCTTGAAATTAGGAAAAAAAACTTATTATTGGGCATTGGGAACATGACCCAAAAAGCCCTGGAGAGGTACAATGTATAGTGTATCAGAATGGGGAATCATACCAAAATATCTACAGGTACACTCATTTCTCTTGCCTATGTCAGAAAAAATATTTTAAAATTAACTTCAATTTTTAACTTGGATTAAATGTAACATCATATGGAGACAAATGCTTCAATTAAGATAAATGTAGATATTGCAAGCAAATCATTATACAATTCCCTATTTAGCAGAATATTACAAGCCTGTACTAAAGGAAATGTGTTTGAATCAGAACTTACACAGAAATTAAAATTACAAAGAGAATTAAGAATCAAAGTTTAAACTTGACTTGTTCAAACAACATGAAATCAAAATGAAATAAGTGAAAAAACTAAATAAATTATGTGAATCAATATCTATAAAAATGTACATTTGCTGAAAAAGAAACATAACTCTTCCAATAATAAGTTGATTGCACTGAAAATCAAACATAAAGTCTTGTGTTTTGATATCATATACTTGCATGTCAAATAAAATCAGAATCATGGGAATCCTTCTTCATGTTTTCTGCTGAAACATATTATTTCACTAAGAAAAATTGCTTAAAAAGGACATTAACTCAAATGACAATAAGTTGATTGCATCAAAATGGAACTTGACCTGTGTTTTGATAAAACATATTACATGTCAAATATAAGCACAATCATTGAAATCCTTCAAAAATTATTCTGCTGATACCATTTGCTGCAAACAGACAGATGGACATTCTTAGGGACGATACCTGAATGCTACTCCATTGTTCTCTCCATTGTTCTTTTTTAAGCCACATAAAGGAAAATTAAGGCACATAAAAGCTTACAGAATGAATGACATTTTGTTTGTTTGTTGGGGTTTCTAGACTTACTTATGGAGGAAGACCTCAGTAGAACTACAATCACCGATGTTTCATAAGCTAGCTGGATAGCTTCCTCACATGACATAAGAATCCAAACTCCCTGGTGGGAGTTTCGACTAAAACTTGTGTAATTTTTTAGAAATGATAAGATCAAATGTTTATTTTGATATTTATGAAAATTTTTATAAAATGTTCACTGTAAAGAAATTTATCAGTACAAATGAATTAAAAATGTTTACCGTAATTGCATAAGGCTCGCACGTTTACAATTTTTTGTAAACGTTTACACGATTGTTAAGAACCGAAACGATGCCGATTAAACGGTGGAACATCTAAGTACTATATACTTCACCATGTATTCAAGCCGCCAAAAGATGACTTACTTTCTATTTTTAACACATGTACAAATAAATAATGTTCAAGGCTCATCACGATTGAGTCGGCATTGTATCCCCATTTCGCTCATTTGATCAAAGGAAAATCAACTTCACAAAAAAAATGTATTATGTCACAATCGATTGTTGCACGGTAATGCTGTCTGAAGGGTTGTACCGTTTTTTACTTTGGAATAAATTAATTAGAATTGATAGAATTCATGATTACAGGCAATGATTAAGATATTTTGAAAGACAATAATGGTCATTTCGATTAAACGGTAAAAAATATCGTAAACATTTACGAATGAAAATCGAAACAAATCCGTTTAAACGTGTAACCGTGAGTGCCTTATTGGCAATACAAGATGTGGGGGAATCGTCATTAAAGTGGGGCGAGTTATGGGGTCTCGGAATTGTCAGTGGGTTGAATTTATATTACGTTTGACCAAAGTACATTTTACATTACCTTTTGAAAAAGACATTGACCATCAATAAATCATCTCAATGTCTCTGTGAAGTCTAATTACAGGTAGTTCATGTTGATATACTGTTTAGATCTGTTTTTATTTAGACCAGGGTCTTTCAATTAGAAAGATCCCATTTAGATCAACGTTGTCATTCACGATTATAGTTTGATCATTGACGTTCACATTTTTGTTTACGGTTTGATTTCCATCATTTCTGCCTGATGACATAATCTGAGGTTATTATTTATGAGTGTCAATATTTGCAATACCTTGTAGAACCTACTTTTCGTGTTTGTTTTCACCAAGTTTTGTAATTTATTTTCTCACCAATTTTCTAGAGATAGTAAAAGATGTTTTATTACCATTTTTATACATACAAGTACACAAAGTACTTACCTTCCGATTTATTACAACCAAATTTTGTGATAATTAGTAAAGAATCACATTTTTTGCGAAAATGTCTCAGACCAATTCTGTTGCGTAGGACGGAAGTTGACAGGTGACAACAAATATGGCGGACATGCACACTCTGCCTGTGATACACGAATAATCGTTTTGAAACGTATACTTAACTCTACTGTAAGGTTACTGGTACACGGCTATGTAGCATTGTGTGTGTGTAGGTTTATTTACCCTCGCCACCGGTATAAAACCATATGGGCGAGCATATGCTTCATTAATTACAGGGAAAAAACTTTATTTAATTAATTTCTGCATATGTGACTAGAGAGTACAATATTGTATCCCATGTATATCCCACACTAAGATTAAAAAGCTGTATTTAAAATTTAAACTTAAATTAAAAAGGGGGGAAGACGCTTATACGCGTACGCCTTCTATAAAGGGAATATAAAAAACCCCTAATAATTATGTTTAATGATAGCTTCATTTGTTGCAAATCATATTTATAATGTTAAAACAAATATTCTAACACGACCCGCATTTTTCCCTATTGAACATAGAAGAACCGAAAGTGTGTGTTATTATGCTATTATGCTATAAAATCACTGTTTGACGTTCTATATTTAGACATGTGACGTAATCATTATTTATAATACGTGACGTAACCACTAAAAATGTGACGCGCTGACAATAAGTACGGAAACTAATCAGGCGCAATTAAGCTAGTTATAATGTATGGCAGCATTTATTTGTTGATGTCGTGTTAGAATCGAAATAATATATCCAAATCGGTGATTTTATTGCTTGATAACATCACTGTTTGTCGTTCGGATGCGCATCATTATATCACTCGGGCTACGCCCTCGTGATATAATTCCCCGCATCCGAACTCCAATCAGTGATGTTATTGAGCAATAAAATCACAGTTTTGGATATATTATTTCTTAATTTAAGGGGGGAAGACGCTTATACGCGTACGCCTTCTATAACAGACCAACACAGTAAATTCTATAGATCTTTGTTTTTTAAACTTTATTTCACATATGAGAAGGTTTATTAATATAAACCTTAGCAACACGCCTGAGAACACAGTTTTTTACCTTTCAATTTGGCCATCATTTAATAAAATTAAAAAAAAATATTAAAATTTATTGTAGCATTGTGCGCCAATCGCAATCCTTTATGTGTTGATCAAATTACAACTCATCGTGTAAATTATCTAATTTTCCTTCCTATGACTAAGTTACCCTGTCCCTTAATTGTTTTTTTTTGCTATAAAGTTCGTAGAATACTTTATTTTTAGCAATGATTAAATAAATCGAAAATATTTTTTTTTTGTAAAATTTTTTTATATGTAGAAATTTATACACTGATCAGAAGATAAAACAATCAGTTAATTAAGTAGCGAGTCTAAACGTTATATCAAATATGGACATTGCAATTAAAGTGTCACAAACGACCCCGTTTCTCATTTATTATATTGATATTAAATTGTTTATCACATGACTCACTTTAAAAATGGACATATATTCGACGTTATAACTAAGTACAGGTAAATGTTTTTACTAGAAAAATTAATAAAATTTTGTGGCTGAAATTAATTTTGTCCAAGAAGATCATTCCATTTTTCAAATGACGATGATGATGATAAAATCTTTGCTATAATAATAATCTATAAGGGTCCACCCGTCCTTCACCTCCATGCAATTTCTATTGAGTATTAGCCAAAGACTAAATGTAGGTCACTGTACGGCAGCCAATGAAAACTCAAATGTACAGTTACCCGAGACAATATTAAACGAGGCCAGACAATTTACCTGTCCCCAAGACTCGGTTTTAGGGCCTTGCCTCTTCTTTTAAAAATGATATCCCTGACAGTGATAAGAGCTAAGGTAGACCATTTGCAGACGACACAATAGTATATCTCACAATTAAATCAACCCAAGATGCCCAAACCCTCCAAAAATTTCAACAACCTTGAAAACTGGGAATCTGATTAATCCATGGAATTTAATCTAGATAAATTGCGACCTGAGAATCAGCCGCACGAAGCATCCAGTAATATTCCTGATTAAACTATATGGTCCACTAAGGCTGCAAAATATTTTGTAAGTAAAGATATATTTTGGACCAATCATATCAATAATATAACAGCAAAAGCAAATAGATCCTTGAAGTTGTTGAATCCTGCAATCTTCACCAGATGGTCACTCAGCCAACAAGAAAAGACAACATTCTGGATGTTTTCCTCAATCGTCCTACTCTTACAACGCGCAGTACAACTCTGCCAGGACTAGGTGACCATGACATAGTCTTCGTTGAATCCAGTGCATCGGCTAAAAGATCAAAACCAGTCAAAAGACTTATACATCTATGGAAAAATGCAGATATAGACCAACTGAGAAGCAAATGTCACCAATTTCAACAACACTTTAAAGAAACTTACACAACAATTAGCCATATCAACACCATGTGGGCAGACATAAAAGACAATCTCCTGAAAGTCCTGGACTCCTGTGTGCCATCCAAGATGAGCAGCTCTAGATATAGCCAGCCATGGATAAACAAAGACATCAAACAGTTGAGTCGAAGGAAAAAGAGAGCATATGCCCGGGCAAAATCAACCAAGTCTCATAAATGCATAAAACGATATGAAGATCTCAAGAAAAAATCTAGACTGGCATGTTAAGAAGCCTACAATGAGTATGTCAACAATATTGTCAGTCCAGTGTCTGCCTCAAATCCCAAAAGGTTCTACAGTTTCATTAAAAGCAAGAAAACAGACAGTCAGGGAGTAGCACCACTGAAAGCAAAAACGGGCATGACTCACTCTGACAGCGACACAAAGGCCAATATCCTGAATGAGCAGTTCTCTTCAGTTTTCAACAAGGATGAAGACATCTCAACTATTCCTGATATGGGACCAAGCCCACATGATCCGGTTGGACATATTACAATCACAGAGAGCGGAGTACAGAAGATCTTCGCAGGACTTAATCCACACAAGGCTCAGGTCCAGATCAACTCCTAGCAAGACTTCTAAAGGAAGCAGCTACAGAACTTACTCCTGTATTTACACTGTTCTTCCAGGCATCTGTGGACCAAGGAATCATCCCTGACGACTGGAAAACTGCCAACGTGGTAGCAATTTTCAAGAAGGGCGACCGCAGTAAAGCAGAGAACTACAGACCTGTCTCTCTTACTTCCATAGCATGTAAGGCACTTGAGCACATCGTTACAAGCACCATTATGAAACACCTTGACACCTACAACATACTTACAGATGCCCAGCATGGATTTCGAAAACGCAGATCCTGTGAGACTCAACTCTTACTGACAGTCCAGGACCTTGCTCGCAATATGGATTCTGCTGGTCAGACTGATGTCATTTTATTAGATTTCTCCAAAGCTTTCGACAAGGTCCCACACCACCGATTAATTACAAAACTTCAATTCTATGGTATACGAAACAACCTACTGAAGTGGATAAACAGCTTCCTAGGGGATCGGAGCCAGAGAGTGTTACTAGACGGCAGCAAATCAGGTGAAGCACCTGTCCAGTCAGGTGTCCCACAAGGCAGTGTTATAGGGCCTCTCTTATTTCTCATCTTCATTAATGATCTACCCAACTATGTATCACCTGAATCCACCACTAGAATGTTTGCTGACGACTGTGTCCTTTACCGCTCTATCCACTCAGACCAAGATACTATAGCCCTACAGAAAGACCTAGATGGACTACAAAGATGGGAAAGGGATTGGTTGATGGAATTCCACCCTCAAAAATGCCAGATACTCCACATAACAAACAAGAGAAAATCAATCAGACAACCATATAACATCCATGGACACATCTTAGAAGAAGTAGATACAGCAAAATATTTAGGCCTCAACTTCCAAAAGTCACTAAACTGGAACCATCACATTGATCTAACTACAAAGAAAGCCAACAATGCCACATCCTTTCTACAGAGAAACATCCATCAATGCCCAAGAAGGACCAAAGAGCTCTGCTATATGACCCTCGTGAGACCTCTGGTGGAATACTCCTCTATCATCTGGGACCCTTTCACTGAGGCAAATATCTGGAAACTGGAGATGGTGCAGCGCCGAGCAGCAAGAATGGTCTTCTCAGACTACAGAAGAACCAGCAGTGTGACATCGATGCTGCAACACTTACAGTGGCCTACCCTCCGAGAACGCAGAGCCCATGCCAAGGTGACCATGATGTACCGCATAGTAAATGGCCTAGTAGAAGTCCCTACATCCAACCTCACCCCAGTCATCTCTGTTCGAGGACATGAACTTCACTACCTGGTACCATTTGCAAGGACCCAGTGCTACCAGCGATCCTTCTTCCCAGATACCATCCGCCTCTGGAACAGTCTTCCCCAGACAGTTGTAAGCTGTACAACCATAGACAGCTTCAAGAGGGAAGTACTACCACTCACTCTCCGATATACAGTCCGGTGTTTTTACCTTTTTACCAGCACTATACATAGTACTTTTTTAAATCACTCTTGTACATACATAGACACTTCTCACACCGCGCTGCGCTAGTACGAGTATACGCCGGAAGGTGTCTGTACTATATTGGAAGAAGAAGAAGAAGAATAAGAAGAAATAACTCGCTCAGATTTATACCAAAGAAATGTGAATTGTTCCAACAAAACGATCAAAGAAACTGCCTATATAACGAATGTAAGGCCCCAGTTAGAATACTGTTCCACGGTTTGGCATCCTTGGCAAAAATATCTGGTTTACAAATTTGAACAAGTTCAAAGGTCAACTTCCAGATATGTACATAATGACAACAATAACACCAATTGTGTATCTAAGATATTGAAAGATCTTAATTGGCAGCTTTAGAGCAGAGGCATCACCTCTGTAACCATTCTAAATAAAACCCAACACAATCTTGCGAGGGTCGACCATCCGGTATCTAACTTCATACAAACTAAGTCGTGCCACTGTAACCGTAACCCCGAACTACATAGAGCATGCGAACTTGCCGTCTTACACGTTGTAGGGGATCTTCAATCATCTGCCGGTGCTCTGTGCCTTCTGTACCGAGGGGAAGAGAGAAACTGATTAAATGTAACGCAGAATGTATCAACGAATTTGAAAAATGGCATTATTATATTGGACAATTATTGATGTCATCACCAAAGTTTATTTCGGTGCGAAATATTTAAACGGGTGGAATGGACGAAAAAGAGGTCCTATTTACAGTTTTTTTTATCATTCCTTCTTTCATTACCGAGCTGTTCACAAAAATCTTGAATATTTACTGTGCTAAATTTAGCTTTCACAGATTGTTTTATTTGATGTCTATTATCTGTACAATATCTTAATAGAAGAAGTCAATATTGCAACCGATGCTGACCTTCAAATTAACATTACAACAACAGCCTTGACAGAAACTGATGTTCTTGGTTCTGGTAATCACTCAAAAGTTGCAATTACGACAACTGTTTAATGTCTTCTTGAACAAAATTTGTTTGAGTTTGAAATTTGATATATACTGCCGAAATGAAGATATGATATTTATATACATAAACTTAAAAGTGAAAGTTTTTCACTTAAAAAAATGTTGAGTAAGTGTTATCCCGCGTAAGCATTAATCACAACAGAATCACTTAAGTTTAGTTTATAAATTAATATGAAGCACTAATGAAACCATATAGACATTGAATAATATACAAGTATTTTGCATATAGTAAGCATATTTTATCCGTTTTTACTGCAGAAAAAAAACTTAGATAAACTGGAAAAATAGAAAAAACAATCTGGATAATGATCCCTCGGAAGTATTAATCACGACAAAATTCCACGAAAATTGCAGACTTGGATTCAGTATGTATATCAGGGATTTGAAAAAGTGCAACATCCCTCACGCCCCTTGGCACCGGCTTCAAGGGTACTCAATTTTCAACACTTAAAATTTTTATACAATACTGCTACACGAGCGAATTGTGAGGATGCACACCAAAGAAGTCTGCGATCTGCATGACAGTATAACATGAAATATGGACAAGTGCCTACTTTACTACAACTTAACAGGCTCAATGCAACATTTACAATTTTGTAGTTTTGGACTTTCTTTAGGGATTCTGTATTTCTCTCTATTTAAAAAAAATGCCATTAAATAGTGGCGAGCATATAACGCTCAGAAAATAGACACAGAAAAAGCATCAAAAGCATGTTCAAAGGGAAAAAGAGAGGTACAAAATGAGGGAAGAGAATCCATAAATGATATGAGAGAAAACCCAAGACGCAATTGGAGGTAAATCCAGAACGTTAAAGTGCTTCAGTCGAAATAATACTTAAACAATCGGAACACCCATTGGGACCTCCTACGAGCCCAAGTTATGATCTATATGAGGCAAATCATATTGAAAATTTCTATCCTAAAGACATATATACTTGAACAGGTTCAACTGCAATATTTTGCAATTTTGTTGTTTTGGACTTTCTTTAGGGATTCTTATTTTCTCTATTTTAGTAAAAAACATAAAACAAAGTTAAAAAATAGGGTTGCATTCAATGAATGCATTAATAAACTTTTACGCGAATAAATAAAAAGGCCCATTCATAAAAGATCAACAAATTAAAAGAAAACACCATTGATCAAATCAATTATTAGAAATTTCTTTGAAAGAAATGATAATTTCATAATGAAAGCTGGTAAATACCACTATTACTAAATTTGATATAACAATAAACTTGCATTCTAAATGACAAAGCAAAGAATATACATGCTAAATTCCTATCAGAAAATACTACTAAGATATCATACAATTTGTTCTGTAAGTTGAAAAGACTGAGACAGAGAAACATGTAACATACACGAAAATATACGATACAAACTAAATCGCATGTTAAACGAAAATACCATACCAAATTATCTTGATGAACATTTTAAACAATTCGTTTGTGAGTGTCCACACAAAAAGGAGAAAATAAGAATCCCTAAAGACCATCCAAAACGGCAAAGTTGAAAATGTTGCAAGCCTAGTCATGTAAGGTACTGGAAATTGCAAGTTACAATCCACGGCCTATAGTAGAATTCAACATTTCAAAATTTTGAGTTTAGAAAATACCGCAGATGCATGTGTTCATTCGGCGGTTATCATTAAACCTTCTATCTAGAAACTTTCGTACCTTTCCATAAAAAGTAGAGGGAGTATGGTTCTAAACCAGTAGTTTTGTAGGTCTGTCAGATCTTCAGATGTTTTTCAAGAAAAACTAGAAATGTGTCCAATGGACACTGGTGCCCACACACTCCACTGTCATTCTTATGACTCGAGGTATAATATTTTTGGGCTACACGTGGCAGAAGTTAATCAAAGCACAGAAGGCACTGAATTTGTTTGGGTCTCAGGATGTCAGAAAGGTGAAGGTTGTGAGATTATAAACCAATTTATTTTTGTATAGTGCCACCAATGCTTTCAAGCGTTTTAATTGTTGTAAATTGGCTATAAGAGTAATTGCAACAGTGATATTCAATTCAATGTTTATTTGACTTAAACAATTTGAAAAAAAATAAGTTGCCTTCACTGGGATTTGAACTCCAGACCTCTCGCTTAAGCGAGCGCGCAAACCCCTTGGCCAAGGTGAAGTTATATGATAACTGCCTGAAGAAAACCATATTATTCTAAATTAGGGTTTGTAACAACGCTAACTTGTTTAACACAGATGTAAATAAATAATCATGGAGCTTACTATAAGCATGTATATCTATAAAGAATAAAACAATATTAGAAATCTTCCACCATTCGGGAACTTTTTTGCTTAAAAATAAATGCGCCTGTCATTTGACCATCTTTACGCAGTGACCTCCCCTGAAGTTTTCGGCGTTAGTGTACATATAAAGGGAAGTAACCGCTTCAAAAAAGTGGACTACTTTCGGCATTTGCAATTAACAGCATCAGGGTCTGAAATTTCGCTACCATTATTTGTTTGGTCTGACGACCAAAACAAATAAAAACTAAAAATCTTTTACTAAGTCAAGGGCAAGAACGTGACAAATTCTGAAAAAAATTCACAAGGAAACCCCAAAGTGCATATGCACATTCTTGTAAACTTTCAGGCATACAGGTCAAATACTTTTTGTGCTATGCATTATCAAGTTAAAAATTGCAAATTTATACTAAGTCAAGTGCAATAACTCTAACAAAACTTTAAAAAAAAATCCACATGCAAAATCCCAGGTGCACAACTTCGCCGTGATGATAATCATTATTCCTGTTAAGTTGGTGGATTCTAACTCAAGCACTCAAGGAACACATAACACAACATAATGGAACGTTATTTTTTACTAAGTCAAGAGCAATTACTCTTCAGATACTGAATTATTCCACAAGCACATTCCACATTCTTGTAAATTTTCGGCCTACAGGTCAAATACTTTTTGAGCTATGCATTAACAAATTAAAAATTGCAAATTTACTATCAAAACTGGAAAAACCCCACATGCAAAACACCAGGTGCACCACTTCACATGCTGATCAACATTCCTGTAAAGTTTCATAACCCTAGGTCATATACTTTTCGAGCTATGTGCGACACAAGTTGAAAACAGAATTAATCCACAAGTGCAACGCAAGGTGCACAATTTCACATGTTGTGCAACATTCCTGTAAAGTTTCATGACTTTAGCTCAAATACTTATAAGCTATGTGCGACACAAATTGAAAATTGCTAATGTTTACTTAGTTAAGGGCAATAACTCTGACAAACAGAATGAATCCACAAGCGAAACCGCAGGTGCACAAATTCACAGTCATGCGGAGCAACATTCCTGTAAAGTTTGTCTAATACTTTTTGAGCTATGTGCGACACAAGTTGAAAATTGCAAATTTACTTATTCAAGGGCAATAATCTACAAATACTATCCACACGCAAATACCCAGGTGCACAACTATACATACTGACTACCATTCTTGTTCTATGTCAAATACTTTTTGAGCTGCCTGCGACACAACATGAAAACGGACGGGTAAATCTGAAGGCCCCCGCTATAGTGGGGACATAAAAATCCACCATAACAATGTTTAACTGTTTAATCCCGCTTAAAATAGAGAAAAAGCGGAATCCCTTAAGAACGCTCACAACAACAAAGTACAAGTTGCTGTCCATCCCCTAACACCGGCTTAAACTGAATTCAATATTTAAACACGAAAATGGTGAAATTTTGAATTCAGTGTGTTCATACGCCGGTTATCATAGAACCTTCAATGCTTCAATGTGACACTTTCGTGCCAGAACATTCCATGGAAAGCGGCGTATGGTCCCCAAGAAGTAAAAGAAAGCATGTGTCCTAAACGAGAAAACAATGGGGGATGGACTAAACAAAATTTGGTTTTGAAAATGAAGCCTGCATATCACAGACAAGCTGTCAAAAGACAAATTTAAAAAGTAGGCACAATATCCAACATATCCAAAGGGTGAGCTAAGGGTGATTATACAGCATTCAAGTAGAAATACTGGAACCACCCAAATAAAAGAAACTAAAACTACCACAAACATGTACGAACAAGAATAATGTCGGCTTTACTATCTCCGAGGATTGAAGAAGGGAGGGGGTGTGGACGGTAATTTTCACTTTCGAGTACCATCAATCATACCGAGGCTGCAACAATTCTGTTGCTTTTCTCGTTCTTTAGAGATTCTATTTTCTCAATTTTATCACCACATCAGCGTTGTATGTGCCGTGTGGGGTACGTCCATATATTTTCGATCCCCTAAGATCGTTCTCACGACATAAGAGTTGCGTTTGTGGTACTTTTAATTCTAATTCTTCTACTTGGCTTTTCCTTGTTGGGTGGTTCCAGTATTCTTTACTTGATTGAATACTGTTTTAAACATTTTAGGTATGTTGCTTGCTTTTTAAATAATAAAATTACACAAAATTTTGAGATTTCGTATCGGTTGCATTAATAATAAAACAGCCCTCTTATTAGTTTTTTGAAATTTATAAAATACTAGTACATGTAGTATGGAAATAAAGATAAACAAGTGAGAGCAACGTTCACGTTGTGTCCCTTTCATTTTTTTGCCCTACCCACTTAAAAAAGGATGCATACTCTGACGGGGCCTGTCCGTAAATTCCGTCCGTCCCTCAACAGCTCAATGTCACAGCGGCTTGACACTGGAGTCGTTTTGACATACAGTTCTATGCTTTGGTGCGGAAGTCATTATTTTCATGTAATTAAGCTATTTTTAATGCTTCGGAGGGATCACTTTTTTTTCCAAATATTTGACCACTAAAAGCTTTTCCGCCCAATTACCAGAAAGCGCTTTGTCCTACAGTCTAAACTTTTAGTGTTGATGTTGGTTATGACTAGAAAACGATCTCCGTTGAGATCAAAGGTCAAGGTAACCGTGACTTTGGCCACTAAATCCTTGCCTTACCAATAACTACAGAACTTACTAATATCTGGTGTAAAGGCAGATCACCCTAGTTTTTAGTCGGGGAATGACATCACACTAGCTATTTGTGTATCACCTTTCTTCTGTCTATCACTTTAAAAGGAATAAATCTATGTTTTAAAAATAGTAGGGATATTGTCCTTGAGCAATAGATGCTATGTTGTGTTTTTGAGGTCATTTTTGTCAAAGGTGTAACGTTTTAAAGGAACACAAACCCTGTCGGTGAAAAGCTTATGCCCTTATATATTGGATACTATCCTTTATGTGAATTCATCATCTTTTGTTTTCACATATTGTAATGCTCATTATATGACGTTCTACCAACGTCGTTACAAAGGTAAGCGACACAGTGATCGTGTGTTATTTTTTTGCATTATCAATGACGAAATCAGCTTAAAATCTGGAAAATGGGTATGAAAGTTTGCAGGGATATTGCCTGTAGTAGACCTTCATTGAATTTAGGTCAATGTCACGGTAAAGCTTAAAAAGCAGAAATATTATACCGTTAATACTTCTATTACATATCACAACTATTCATTCAAAATAGAAAAAAACGAAATCTCTAACAACGCAAAAAAAGGACAAAATTGAAAAATCTGGAAAAGAGGTGATCCCTTTTAAGCATTAATTACAAGACAATTACTTGAAAATTAAAGACTCGGTTTGAATGAGTCTGTACATGAGTAATAGAGAAAGATTACACCCTCTTTCACGCCCCTAGCACCGGCTTTAGCGGTACTCAATTTTCAACACTAAAATTGCCGGAATCAATTATCTTGGGCAAAGTGAAGTATAAATATATATAAATAACCATTTTGAAAGAAAATAAGTGAATCTACGGTCACAGAACGCAGCCCTCGACACAAGAAAGGCACACAGGACCATTGGTTAAGCACCTAACATCGCAATGAGAGGATACAAAATCAGAGAAAGGGGACGAGAGGCGTAATGTTTTTGAATTTACAGTTTATTTCGGAAAGTTATCAGTAAGTAAATGAAAACATTCAACAGTACACAAATAAGAAGAAAGAATCCATAAAGAACGCAAAAAAGCCAGGCAAAATTTATCAACATGTGACGTCGGTTTTGACATCGGCGTCATTTGTCAAAGAATGAGTATTCATATCATCTTTAAATAAATAACAAAGTTATCTCATTTTAAGCAAACAATTTAGAAACATCCAGAAATGTATTCATATGCGGTTATCATAAAAATGAAAACAAAGATCAATAAGGCAAAATGACGTGCACAGAACATACACAGCACCCGACACAATTCAGCCATACCAGAAGGCAGCGCAACGGAAGAGGACACAAGAGCGATGAAAAAAGGAGAAAGTGTTATGATAAGAACTAAAAGGGCCGATATGGGAATTACAGGGACAAAGGGTGTAAGGCAAAAGAGCGGGAAAGGGAGAAGGTCACAAATTTACAGTATTTAAAAAGGTTCGTATAGAAGGAGCTAAAATACAAGTACCACAAACATGCATAAACAACAATGCTGCTTAGCTGAACGATCTTCAAGTATCGAAAATATTACATGTTTGATTAAATATACAGGGCGAATTTTTCACGGTCTTCACACGGCACAAATAACACTAAAATACAGTACAAACAGAATCCCTAAAAAACGACAAAATTTCAAAATCAGAAATTTTGCAGACTCGGCTTTTTGAAAATGTTCACTGGAAAATGAAAACTACCGTCCAAGCCCCTAGCACCGACTTAAGCAGAATTTAACATTTAAACATGAAAATGGTGAAATTTAAAATTAAGAAACATTCGCAGTTGTATTCAAAAGGTGGTTATCATGAAATAGAGAAAAACAGAATCCCTAAAGAAAGCCCAACACGGCAAAATTAAAAATTTTGCAGGCTCGGTTTGATGGAGTCTTTTCATGGGAGGTAGTGGTAATTGCAAGGTACCACCCACGCCCCCCTAACACCGGCTTAAGCATAATTCAACATTTAACATGAACTGGTAAAAAAACTTCAACATCCATAAAAAGCGGCGTATGGTCCCCAAGTAAAAGAATGACAAACGAGAAAACAATTAGCGGAACTAAATAAAATGAAAAGGGTTTATAAAGTTTGCATATCACAGACAAGTTTAAATACAAATTTAAAAAGCAGGCAACATATCATAAGGGTGACTGTATATTATTCGAGAAAAAATACTTGAAGCACACAAGTTGGAACCAAAAATACAACAAACATACAAACACATTGCAACAATGATGCCAAGCTGAACTATCTTCAAAATTTCTGATTAAATATACGGCCTCCACACACTAGTGACAATGACATAGAGAAAAAGGGAAACCTCAAAACGGTCAATTTAAACTGTGAGGTCGGTGTCGTGTGGGGCCACCGTAGGTCCTTGTTGCTGGCTTGTGTTGGGGTGGTTTATTGAATGTCACTTTTATGTTGATCTTTTTGTCAATTTTAAAAATTTTCCTTAATTCAAATGCAAAGCTTTTTAAAATTTTTTCCACCCCAAAAGCCCCCCTTCCAAAAAAATCATTTTTTTCCTGAGTTGGCTTCATGATTTGAACAGGGACGCCATTTCATTGTTTCTTTGAATAATTTGCAGGATAATTTATGAGTTGAAAAAGAACCATTTTGCACTACAGTTTTAAAGAAAATTGACTGTTTCCGTTACACCACCTAATGTTTTATATGTATTTTTAGTTTTCAAATTAAAGTTTCCTCTTGCTGATTGTTCTCTTTTTTGGTGTTTGTTGAAATTTGATTACTATGAACTGATTGCTGAGAAAATGTTGATTTGTTGATGCACATTGCGATGTTATTCCTAAATGTAGTTGTTGTTGCTTTTTCAACTGCTTGACAATGGAGATAATCTATGTGTCAGTGGACTTTCATTTTCCTCTCTGGATATTGTTTTGCTTGTGTGTTTTTTGTTTGTTTTTGTTTGTTTGTTTATATTTGCAATGTTCAAAAACAGTTTGCCAATATCATAAACCGAAGCAAAAATAACAGTTTGACATAAAACGGGACAACTCGGTTTGGCATCCCTTCAATAACTTTTCAGAAACTCTAACAGAAGCTGCAGTTATCAATGATATGACTAGGTATACCGATCGTATCCGTTATAATCCAAGAAAATCCACATATCTTACCACAACTTTGAATGTTGACGGACCATCTGCCACCATTGGTAATAGACTACAAGCTTTTTCTCGCTAAAAGCACAGAGTTACATAATTTAGGTCCTACCCCTTAATCTTGTGGTAAATGATGCTAAACCCTCGTTTTTCTCTTGTTTCAGTTAAAAATTATCATTACTCTTGTAATGCAATATAATTTTGTACAAATTAGAACATTTAGAAATGTTTAGTTTTAAGCGCGTCATCAATGTACGACAATCACATTGTGCTGAACATCGACAGACAAAGGGACTTAAATCTTATTAAATAGGCTTCTTATAGTTGTATAAATTACCTCGCTTAGAAGTAAGTCAATTTGAATTCTTTGAATGATAAATATTCATTAATTTACTAAAATGCTAGAAAAGCTCTTCATGTCTTCCACATTATTTTTAAGTCCTAAATTATCAGTTAATGGGAGCTATAGTCTACATAATGGACTGAACTACATGAGTTTATGTATTTTAAAAAAAAAGTGGTTCAGGGTCGGGCGCCTTTCCTTGTAATATTTTAGGACCATACGCGGCTTTTCATAGAATGGCACGAAAATGTTTCATTTATGGTTTTACGATAATAGCCATATGTACACATGTTCGGATGTTTCTAAATTCCAAATTTCACCATTTTCATGTTTAAATTGTTGGATTATGCTCAAAAGGACGGTGCAAGGAGGCATGGACGAAAGCTTCCGTAAACCAAGCCTGCAACATTTTCGAGTTTGCCTTTTTGGGCGTTCTTTAGGGATTCTGTTTTTCTCTTTTTATTTTATAAGTATTTAAAGCATTTCAGTGCATAGTGAACTTTTAGAACTAGATATATACATATGTATATGCATCCAGTCCAGATCACAATTTCAGCAATAACGGTTCGATTAGGTTTATTAACACTGTAAAACTTTATTTATATAAACTATATTTGGGCTATTTTTAATAGAGGAATTCAATCAATAATTTTTTGCTTAATTATGATTATCAAATTCTATAAAATCTGACTCTCTTAGCTGCAAAATTCACAATTTAAAGTTATTTTTGCTCTTGTGGAAAAAGTTTTTTGTTTTTTTCAGGCAGGTTAGGGGAATTTAAAAAATTGGAAGCCCTTTTAAAATCTTTTGTTCTAAAATAAAAAATTTTAAAGGATTCCATGACGTTTGAAAAAAAGAAAAAAATTTCAAAAAAACCAGAACCCTTTAATTTTTTTGGTAAATCAAACAAAAACCAAACAAAAAAAAACCCACAAAGCATTTGCAAAAAGGGTTCAAAAAAGACTGGAAAAAAAGTAAAAAAAAGGCAAGCCTTTTAAATTTTCATAAAAAAAAAACAAACATAACATTTTAAAACTAATAAAGTGTGTAAACTATTGTTGAATCTTTTCACCAAACACGATGCTATTTTTAGGAAAGACTTCTTACAGTATGATTGTTTCCATTTCAGGTCAATAGTGGGAGGGCATCGGGTTTGTAACTCGGTGATGGCTTGTTCGCGAGTGTATATATGTTATTTCCGGATTTATTTTGGAAAAAAAAATAGCGCGTGTAAATTTAAGTCAGACACGAACTTACGAAAATTAGACAGATCTATGCACAGTTGAATAATTCAATTTTTTCGAGATTAATGTTCCATTTGATGCTGGACTAGATCAGTAACTTGTGTGTAAAATTTCAGATCATTCACTCACTCCGACTTTCCAGAATAAGTATTTTTTTGGAAAAAAATGCCCAAAAATTTGGGAAATTTGCAACGTTTTTTCACTCCACCTTGCAAAATCACAAAAAATACACATTCAATTTATTTCGGGGGTGTATTTTTTAAATTTTTTTTTTAAAAATTTTTGTTCAATCCCCCAGTTTATCTATGAAAAAAAATTAAAATTTTACATGAAATTTAAATTTATGGCCTCAGTGGAGTCCCTTTTAAAATATTTTTTTAATAGTTTTAAAAAATGAAGTAAAAACAACAGTTTAAAAAATTTATTTTTTTCGGTTAAAATGATTTAAAATTTTATAATATTATTTATTTTTCGAATTTTCTTTTAATTTTTTATTTTTATTTAGTGAAAAAAAAAATTCAAAAAATCACGGTCTTTGCCCCGGATTCTTTATTTAAATTTTAAAAAAATTAATCTAATATTATTCGTGTTTTCAAAAAACAATTATTTTTTTTTAAATACGTTTATCTTAATGCAATAATGATATAAGTTGAAATTGACACTACAAATTGGGATGTCACCGTTTTTTAATTATCAAATTAATTAATTATTCCGGAAATATTTTCTATTATGAAAAAAATTTTGATAAAAAAAAGATAGATCTACATTATAATGAAAATAATTTTTCCAATCCAACACGAGGAAAGATTGCTTTGTCAACTCAGTGATCATTTTTTTTTTCACCATACTTTTGTCATTGCAAGTGGTTAAGGCTGTTGACAGTTTGACTACAGTCCACTTGTCCACAACTTGCACAACCGCTTGGAATTGGATTCTTTCATGCGAGGACGCTATCCAGCAACAGAATGTTGTATGTGCCACTTGGGTCAAACTATAATGCTCTATGTAAACTGTATTCTTGGGATTAGGTTTCTTGTGCAATGAGATGGGGTGGGGGTTGAGAACTAAACTGGCATGAATTTACATTCACAAAACATTTATATATATTAATTATTTGCCTGATAAACAAAAAAAACTTCTTTAAAACAATCTTTCTTTCATGAATATGTGTCAGATTAAAAAACTGATTGCCTAAATTCAAAACAAACTGTCTAAAATTCAAAACAAACTGTCATAGAAATTTTTTTTACTAACAAGCCTGATTTAATTTGTTGCTGAAGCTGTTTGTGATGATTTTATACTACACTTCAAATCATTAGCCAACACATCACTTAAATCATAAGTACTGAAAGCGCAAGTCCTGATTCTACATTGTTGTATCTACATTAATGATAAATCATCTCCTTAGTAGTGACATGAGTAACCCTGATAATAAGAGAAATTTGGACAAGTTGCAAGAACTTGTTTCAAAATCAGGCATAAATGATATGCGTAAACTACACAAACAATTTGCATCTATTTGTTTAAATAAACCAAGTGCATTGAAATGACTTTCACATGTAATAGTTAGTAATATCATGCAGCATTTACATAATCTACTACTTCTAGAAACTAAGAATAATTTAACAATATCTTTGCTAATGTTTTTATGCTGTTGTTTATTGTTTATATCCAGTTTGCTTGCTTTTTCTTGAGTTTTTTTTTTGTATTTTATTGTACTACAGTAAGATATAATTTACTATTTACTGTTACAACTTACAATTAATTTGACTGACACTGCCACTTTCAATTTCTAGGGTAAACAATATGTGTTTTATGCATCAATTTTCATGCCTGTAATGTTAATAGTTAATATTATATATAACAGAGCCAAAACACCATTTTTGGGGAAGGGGCCTCAGTCTTTTTCTTGAGGAAAATATGCATGATTTTAGCATACTTTGGGAAAAGGGGTCTCAAATTTAACACAAACTTTTAACAAGTTCTTCAAAATAGAAAAGCTAAAAGCACTGGGAAATATTAATAAGGCAGTAAAAGAACTTAATTCAACACCATCATTTAATTTTGTTCTACATTCTATCGGAAATTTCAAAAGACTGAGGAATTTTGAGGACCAAACTGGGGAAAAAAAGAGGCTGGTTGGGGATCAGCAGCCTAAATTCGGCCTACATAAAGAAGGGTTTTTTTGGCCCTGAAATATATATTTGTCTCTGATATACATGTCTTTTTGATGTTATCAATCATTATGTTAATCATATAATTGTACTTACATATCTTTAGTTTTAAGTATCATCATACTTTTCTTGTACAGCTGCCTTAATTTCTTTTGGACAATCTCCTTGGTTGTTAGCGAAGCTTATAGATTTTGTTAGGATATAAAATTATTATTTATGTGGGCCAAATATTAACAGTAAAATGGATTTATCCTTTGCACAGAATGCACTAAAATGTAGTCATTTTCAAGCTCACAACTTGTCTTACATTTGGGTTTGTTTTAGCACAGGTTAATTTGGTATCAAAATAATCATATAATGAAATTGTGTACATTGAATTACTTGATCACAAATTTTCCTTTATTTGAAGCGATTTTCACTTGAGCTAAAGAGTTAAGTTAATTATGAGGATTATACATCCTTATTTACTTTCTACATAATGAAAATTCTTCCTTGTATCATAGTTTTGGGACCTTTCTGTTGAAAATGTACGCCCCCTCGTACAAATCAGATAGCCTCCTGTTTCGATCCTCTTTCTATTACTTATACTTCCCTTATACTGATGCATTGACACAGATTAAATGAATTCAAACAAAAGTTTTATGAAATATGATGTAAGAAATAAGATATACACAAATATTAAGTGTAGTTAAAGGAGAGAATGAGTCTTAATTGGGTTATTCAAACATTATCAAAGTTCTAGTGTTGTTTTAATAGAATATCCTTTTGCCTACTCAAGTGTTTTACAGCTACATTCTCATGGTTACTTATGTGCAGGTGCTTGCTCCAAAAAGTGGAAGAAATAATACATTAAGCACATTATTAACGTTACATACATATAATTGATTATAACTCCAGTAAATAAGCACATGCATTAAATTATAGTTAAATGAATATAGTGCCAAATTAATATGTAAAGAATCAATCATTGTTGTCCTTTCCATTAAACTCATGTATGTTTTAACCAAACCTTATTTTCTTACATTTCTTGTGGGGGGGGGGGGGTAAACTTTTTAAAGAAAACATTGTCTCTACATTATTTCTCTGACAAGTGAGAATTAGTATTTTTTATGGTGTAGTATGACAAATATGTTAATAGGTCAATTAATTTTGTTGTCACAATGGAATATTAATCAAAAGCACATGACAATGAAATGATTTTTACTCACTGTTGCAGAGTTTCTTTCCTTTTTTTTGTAGTAGTTAAGTGGGCGAAAAAAAAACAACAACAAGTGATTTATCAAAAAGCTTATTGCATTGCTTGTAATTTACTTTATAGTACTTTAAGATGTAGATGTGATGTAAAATATTAATCAACTTGTGAATCATGACATATGGTCATATAATTCAACTTAAAGAATATGTTCATGCACTGCCAGACTGGTGCTGATGAAGTCAGAAAGTTTAGTCTGGTGGGTAAATAAGACCTGGTGACCTGCAGTGTTTGAATATAAATTGTGTTTGGCATGTAATGAGTGTGGTATTAAACTGATCACTGTTAGTGCATGCAGAAAGACCCTTTAAGCGTGCTCATATTAAGAATATGCACGTTTTTTTAAACATACCTATAAATTATTGTATTCTGTACCTGTATGACCACTTTGAAGCATTAACTGACCAAACATATGATAAATATTTAGATGGTGTCAAGATATGACATATGACACCCAGTATCCCTGATGCATCAGATATGTTAACAGTTTTACAGATCAAGGCTAGTTGCCATGGATACATAATTATCTATCTATTGGGAAAAGTATAAAAATATAATAATACCTTTTGGTATTGAATATCTTGTCAATACTGTTTATTTATAAAGAACATCTCTTGTTACAGCGCTATCTATATTTATGGTACACATATGTACATTAATAATGATTTTTGCAGTAAATAATAATCAAAGATTTATCTAAGTTTTATTGTAAAATGATAAGTTGCAGAATTTATATAAATAAATTGAGAAAGCATACAAAACTAATGCCAGTCTTAAGGACGTTTTCGGGAGTTTTCATAACAGTCACCCCAAATTTTTTTTAGCTTTAATTGTTTCTGTTAATATCATATTCTTACAACATGCCAAGTTTAGAGAAATTGTATTGAACAGTTTTAATTTTGCCTATATGTCTATATGATACTCCGGAACACATCCTTAATCTGAGCTGTTTAAATGTAAAAATCTATAGTATTAACTGAAAGTCAATTAATTCAAATTGTTATTGTGTTACATTGACATCATCTGTGTCAGTGTAACCAATTAGCATTCAATGGTGTATACACAGAAAACACTCATTCTGTGGTGACTATCTTCCTATCAAATCAGCAACATCTGTCATTGTTGGTCTTATAACAATCTCATAATGAACCAATCAGTGATTGCTATAACAGCTATATAGGAATAAAGTTCATGGAAGATAAAAGTTTTTATTGAACTTATTGATAAAATTTACACTGAAACGCTCCTTTCTAGAGTGAATAGAATTTTATTGTCTGAAATTTAAAATACAAATGTATACACCTAATTTATATGAGTAGTATTATTAGTTTTATTGCTTTAATAATTTTTGGGTTCAGACAATATTATAAAGATAATATTTCTGATCAATTCAAGCTTTCAAAAAGTAACTATTAAAAAAGATGTATTTTCAAATTAAGACAAAATGATGGTTTATCATGCTTTAAACATTAAACATCCTCTCACTGCTGTACAGAGCACCGCCAGCGTCTTTGGATTCTTTCATGTGAGAAAGCTATCCAGTTAGCTTACGGAAAGTTGGTGGTTGTATTCAGGTGCCTGTTTGTTCCTGAAATAATGCACAAAGGGGCACCTAAGGTCTTCCTCCACCAGTAAAGCTGGAAAGTCGGCATGTGACCTATTTTGTGTTCGTGAGATATAAAACCCAACTGGTATAAAAAACAACAAAAAAACAAACTTGTCAAACAGTTTATAGTGTTTTGTATAATTTTAATATTCTGAACTGTTTTATGCTCTGTAACGTCTGTTGTGATAATTTAAATTAATAGCTAGGAGCAAGGAGACAATAACGAGTTATTTTCAGAAAATATCTTCCACGTGTTTATAATTATATTTATGCTAAGTAAGCACTTTTTGACTTTATGCATTGGGATTAAATTGTATTTATTCTGCAGTGACAGTAAATCATGAGTGCAATTACTTAATAATATGCTGTTGATTGCAAGCATGTTTTAACCTGGGAGTTGTTCCGACATATTCTCATTGTGAGGCAATAAATCTGATCATTTAAGTTACAGATTTAAAATAACATCTATTTCTTTATAGGATATACCAGTTATGTAGATCACAGGCACTCATGTTTTAACTACTTGACCGAATTTGGACTATACAGATAGAATGGGAGATCATATATTGTGGTCAAAGGATTGTTATGTTTGGGAAAATGGATAATAATGTTACACACTCCCATTCACTAATAACTGTTCTTACCAGACACCTACTCCCACCATGTAATTGTCTTGTGGTCGTGCATGACCCAGTATAATAGGAATGTGTATAATGTTTGTAGTTGCTTAAGGGCAAATGTTTTACCTATCAATGTGAAGATAGTAGATGTCTACTTTATACATTAGTTGACAGTTAAATGACCTTGACAAGATTGATCCTTATGGATCTTCATTCAAAGACAGCTACCAGCCTAACTGACACTATTATTCACTTTCAGTGTTAACATATTTCAGCTCAGTGTTGTTGATGTTTTCAATTATTATTTGGCTTGTCCAATATGATGCAATTTAAAGATGCCAAAATTAAGAAAGCACTGACTATGACAGACATAAATGCAGAGCATGCTATCTCTAGGGTAGCTTATATGTAATATAACACCCATTTACAAATTTACAGGAAGCCCAACCCAGCAAATTATGTCAAATTGTCATAATCTGCATGTTGAATCTGAATTCATTGTTATCAGATGTTGATATGCACTAGACTGGGATTTTCCAATATCAAGGTCAAGGTGAATAAAATCAAATGTTACCCGAAAATGCTAGTACATGTAGTTAATTAATTAATAGAAGTGTTGTTCACACAGCACCAATTTTTGCAAATGGTAGGATTATTTTTATTGCATATATACATGTAATGTTGATAATAGTCTTTTGTAAAATCAGGAAAGTAAACATTCATGGATATGTATTTACTATTTAAGCTATGTGAGACAGCTAGTTGTTGGCCAACTTTTTCTATTGTTGAAACAGCATATTTGTCCTGAAAACATATCATTGAAAAACATACTTGTTCTTCTCATTCTAAGGCCGCACTTCAGTGAAAATACTAAGGCAATAAAAATTAACTAGGTGAATGCAGCTTTCCCCCCTTTACACCATAATATTGTAAAAAAAACATTGTTAAAGTAATTTGGGTATCAGTATCATTTAGTGCAGATATCACAGGCAGCTGTGTTGTGATGAGGAAATCAATTTACACTTCCTTTCTCATTCTCTTGATTAAAATTTCTCACATTTATTGTATAAACTGTATAATTTGGGGAGCACTTTAATGGAACCAAGAGTGGTCCCTGATAATCAATGCATCTGGTATTTTTCTGTGTAGATCAATATGATATATTTTTCTTTACTACTTTTATCTATTTTAAGAAACTTCCTCCATCAACCTGAAATACAAGCCTTCATATTTAATTGCTTAATGTGTACATTATAATTAACAATTCTTTGCTGTCAGTGACTCAGGTCTCATATCTGAAATGGATATATTTCTACACTATTACTTCCAAAACAAATTCTTTTATTTGTTTTCAAATTGAAGGAAATTATTGTATAATAGTTTTAAGGAATATAAATCACAATGCTTTAATTCATAGAAATACACAATGTATAAGATATTTTTTTTAAAGATTTTGCCTCATTTCTAAATTTCTCCTTTCTTTTGTCTCCAAATTTCCCCCTGTATACAGTCATCACCCAAATATTACTATGGCAATGAGAATAACATGATGGGAGACAATTTTGTTCATCAAAATTGTCTGTTTTACATGTTCATTCAATGTTGCAAATGTCATTCTTTTTATGTTTATCCACCATGAAATATCAGCTTTGAAAAGTAAGATAATATCATACATCATTACATCATAATAGAAATTGTGATGATAAAAAATGAATCTTTTACATTTTAAAGTTTGTACAGACGAAAGATAACAGTGCAAGAATGATGAATGCCTTTAACTTACTTATATTTAGTGACAATTTTCATACTGGATTAATAAAGAAACCCTATTGTTTACTTGCATTATGCACTGTTACAGTTAAAATAAAAACATTGTATTATAGGCGTCCTGAGTTTATAATGATACCAGTGTTCATGTCAGTGGACATTAAAGATTGGTAATTTCACATGAAAGGTGTCAGTTTGAAGGTTCTTACTGTCTTGTTAACATCAAACAATGGTCGTATTTCATTCATTAACATGCCAAAGCAACAAGCTTGTTATTCGACATGTACAAAATAACTGGAGGGGAAAAAACAGAAACAAATACCTACAAATTTCCTTTCACATTTTGACATTATCTTTTTGATAGACAGAAAATGATTCTTGTTGCAAGTGGCAGTATAAAATAAATGTTGAGATTTTCTGAAATAGCTTTAATGTGATACCTGATTTGTTTTTGTTATTATGAAAAACTTCATTTATGGTTAGTAAAGTATAGGGGATAGTAGAGTTTAGTACCATGTATTTTAAACAGGCCTTTGTTGTGGTTATTTTTTTCCTGTACCGACTGAATTTGTGAAATGAAGTTGGTCAAATTGCCTTGCTTTGAATTAAATTTGAATAGTGTATCCAAAAATTAATGGATTTTAATATCAAAAAGAAAAGCTACCAACTGTATATTAATTGCCTGGTCAGACTGCAGGAAAGTGCCTGGCTTATAACTGGTGGCAAAGGCTAATCAATTTTATTCCAGGGGTTAAAATCCTATTTTAGTAATAGATCGACTGTATTTTTTTTCTTTCAGAAAATGTTACCTACACAAACAATATACGGACGTTATAGTGGAAGATCTTCAGGGAATCACCATCTTAAAACCCCTTGTCGGCATAGACCCTAACCTATTTGAAAACCTGGAAACTTTCTTTAATATGAAATACCCCGCAGTAAGTACTTTTTTTAAATATTTGATATATACACAGCTGGTTTAAAGACACAAGAGCTGTAATGTTTTTGGTTGGCGATATTAACTGACTAGATACAAAATTAACATAATTGACATTATAAAGGACATAACAAGACTGACGTTGTTTTAAAAATATCATTTAAATTGAATCTATATTTTTTGTCATAATTTATCTAATGCTGATTGTGATTTCTTGCGTAAAATGCTGGTAATGGAATAGTGAACATATTTATAGATTCAAGTGACATTTTTAGGTGTTATGTGTTATCACTATATATGATCAGAGGGCATGGTACTCAAAAGCATCATTATGATTGTATGAAATACTCCGAGGAGTGTTACTTGTTTTGATGTACATGCATAAGGACAGACGCACATATACCAGTGCGCCTATTATAGCATTCGGCACGATATGGCCATTTATGTGTTGACGTGCCATAAAATCCAAACAAACAAAAACCAAATCTCATCAATATCATAATTATAAGAGCCCACCCTTTATATTCATCAATGTTTAAAGCCTGTTAAATGTAGAGAATTTGTAATGGAGCCCCTAATGATTGTGCTGCTTTAATAAAAACAAGAGTTTATTAAAGGAGAAAATTATTGGCAATGAATTGACACACTGGAGAATGATGGAAATGCACTACAGCAAAATGCTCATCAAACTGTTAGTTGTATCTGTAAATCTGTGGTACAATCTTGAATTTGCATGAGTGTGAAAATTGTCTGTAACCACTTCAAATTCCACGAGGGAAAATATTCAATTATGTTGTCTGTTCATTTTTTAACCGCATTCACAAAATGATTAGTGCAAATGCACAAAATGATTAGTTCAAATCGTTCAATAACTGTTTCATTGATAAAGAAACCTCAGTTATTTCTTGATAACATCATTGTGTGGTAGTACATTATAACTTAAGATAATTTTATCACTGCATGAGTTTGGACTCAAGTTCCTATATGATGAAAGAAGAGGTGAATAAACTGGTCAGCAGTCTAAAAATTTGGAAAAAATTCATCAAAACATGATGCTAGTATTTTGTTCAGTGATGACTGCCAATTTAATTCGACATGTATATCAATTCCTTTATTTGAGAAAAGCTTGAGGTTTATATTTAACTTCCTTCAAGAACTAACCCATTTATACAGTTAAATATAATAAATTTTCTTTATAATTTATCAGCTTGAATGTGGTATTATCCCTATATGAGTGGCTAGTTTTGTTTTCATACTTCCAAGCAGTGAATGTCATGCTTTAATTAGTTTATCAACATCCCTAGTGCTACATCCTCATACCAGCTGATTCTTATTAACTTCCTATCAAAAATTTCTCACATAAGATTAGATTGGAATTTCCGGGGTCTTAGATTTTCCAGCCAAATTTTGTAGATTTGTTATTTTTCTACATTTTTTTCCATGAGAAGAATTATTTGTACTGTAGACTTGAACTATGCTGTCCAGAGGCTTATTAACCGATTTTTATTTTGCAAAATAATGACTGATCAGTTTGGTTTGTTTTGGTGTTTTTAAAGGGCCAGTCTACTGGTCAAGCAATGTATTTCAGGCAATTTACGTTTCTGCACCTGCATTTAATTGTTTTTCTCACAAGAAACCTGTGCTTTGCAGCAACAGCTTGCTACCTACTTTCCATACTGTCTCAGGTTAGTCATTGTTACTGTACAGACCACTGTACAGTGACCTACTTTTGACTCAAACCTATTGCATTGTGGTAACTTCAAAATTAACTTTAAGGACATGACTGGTGACATGTCATGGTTATGTACTTGACAGCAAAAGCTGCTTTTTGTGCCCTACAGAGCAGATGGACTGTCATTAAGCATAGACTACATAGTTAAACTATTACATACCTTCTTCATATAAATTGTTTTAAACATTGGTAAGTCAGACAAATAACATTGTCCCAAACAGGTTGCTTGCAGTACTTAAACTATCAAGCTACACAAACATTTAAATAACTTTACAAAGGTTATCACAAATATTAATATAAATTGTATGATAATTCTCTAGCACTAGGATGATCAATGTGACTTCAAAGACATGTGAGGAATAGTAGAATATTTTGCAAGAATATTTTAACTGAAGTTGATTAGTCCACTTTTCGTTGTATATCATCTGACCATCCAAGTACTTCAAACAAATCTTAATAATCAATACTGAGTGGCCAGTTCATGTCTGTTCTAATTATATATGTATATAAATATACTATGATCTATGATAGATAAAAATCTAAACACATGTACAAAGTATTGTTTATTCCCAGCTTGAGGGTGTGTGGAATCAATAGCAGAGATGCAATATCTATCATAAAAAAGCCCCACTCTTTCATGTGGATAAAATGTATATCTGGGTTTCTCATTTTAGTAAATGATAAAGATCTTGCAGGAAACTCCTTAATGTTTAGAATCAATATATTTTTATAGAGTTTCTGCACAATAAGTCTATTTTTGTGGTACTTTTAGTTTGTTCACTTTTATAATAATTTCTGCCCCCCTCCCCCCATTTTGTTTACATATCTCTCTGAAGGAATAATGTTGTCTGTTATTTGAATTAATCTTTTCAAATTAATTGTCAGTTATACATGAAATATGCTCAGGCTTAATTATTTCAGATCCACAATTAAGCTAAATTGCACAAAATTCCTCTCGGATGAACAATTAAATTGAATCTGAACGAATAATTATATTGCTATTTTGTGTGATCATAATTAAAATGGTTCTTATTTCACTATTTTAGCAAGTACAGTTCTATTGTTCATATAAATAAAATTGTATTTGTCATTTCAAAGTGTGCTACACCATGTTTTGTTCTAACAAATAAATATAATGTACCTGATGCAATTATCCTAATCTGGATTGTAATATTTATGTCTTGCAATAAGAAATACCAGTATTCTTTGTGTACAATAGCAACATAAATATTAATTTTGGTTCCAACCAGTCATCAGACCAAAATTATCCTGTATCTTATCATACATACAAAAGCTTTGATAATATGATAAATTGGTTATAAAGTATGAAATTTTTTGTGTTGTCTGGGAACAGATGTGGAAAATACCGGTTTACAGCATCAGGACATACCTGTAATAAGTTTGTTACTCTGGTGCTTAATTACTGACTATCAAAATAATAATCAGCACCATGAGCACTGTTCATGCATATAGAAGTACATACAAATTGTTTTTTTTTCCCTTGTCTGCATTTTGCTAACACTTTAGCAGGACAGTTTATCACAGAGAAAATTTGTTCTTTAGATAAAATTAATGAATTTTATGCCTCTTTCATTATAATAACAAAATGATTTACAGTAATTAATTACTGCCAGCCAGGTTAGGTGATTATCAATTAAGGAGAGCATGAATATATTGATTTTAGTCAAATGTATTTGTTTCAATTCCATCCAAGTTGCACCAATAGAAATGTTTGGTCTAGTACTAGAATATAGAAATTTAGAGCTAAATTATTCTACCTGTACACCAGGGCCAGCACAAGACTGCAGTAGACTCTGGTGTTGTCCGTTCTCTTTTATTATTTTGACCAATCTTTTCAAATAACAATAAACAGTGTTTCAAACAAATTTTTAGCTGGCCTAAATCTAATCCATTAGAAAAATCGATCAAAGTAAAAGTAAGTTTTATACTACTGCATCACAGTTATTCGGAATACATTACAGAAGTTCTACGTTTAAAAGAATGTCATTTCAGCAAAAGCTGTGATGTTAAGACTAAGGCAGAGAATAAATGACTGAGTCACCAGGTCATGGTACTGTAACACCTGACCTCTGTGGGTTCGAATCCAGCTAGGGACTTTGGATTATGTGTAAGGAAGCTATCCACCTAGCTTACCGAAGGGGCATGGAGGGGCACTTGAAATCTTCCTCACCAACTATAGCTGGAAATTTGTCATGTGACCTTAACAAAGTGGCGATGTGACGTAAACAGCAAGGAAAAAAAGGAAAAAAAAAACAACAAAAAAACAAATAGACTGAAAAACGATTCTAAATGTAATCTTATTATCGAGAAATAATGCTATTACATGAATGTACTTGAACAATTACAGTGCCATCTCATCTATTAGTTGGTGTAACAGTATATGTTTTTTTCCTGTTATGAAATCAATTTGTCCCAGACTTGTTCACGGATTTTTCTCAATTCTGCTCTAATTTTCTGTTTCGGATGTGAAAATCAATAGGACAGTGATGTTACTATAATCTGTTTCTCATGGCTGAACATTTTTTGGTAGTAAACACTAAAGTTAACATTCCAAGAACCTATTATACAGAAAACATTGGCAAGTTTATATTTCATCACCAGTTTTATTGAGATAATATTCTAAGATTCCAGTTCTTCATTGAGAAAGTTATTACAATAATATCAAGTTATATTTGATGAAAACTTTCTCATTACAGCTGAGGTAACTCATTGAAACTGTACTCTCTGATTGTGAGAAAGAATGCTGTATGTAAGAATAATTCTTGGTAAATTTCTTAACAGATGCTTCTCATTGCAGACAGGTTCATCAGTTATTATAAATGCCTGAATATTTCTCATTGTGAATATGGCAATACATTTAGTCTGCAGCAGCAAACAGCTTCCCTTTGTGTTAATATTATGGTTCTGTTTCCTATTCACAAAGTTATTTTCTTTGATTGAGATCTAGTCTAAAGGTATGAATTGATAAAACTAGAAGAAACTAAGGTCATGGTGCCATTACAAGGCATTTTTGCTATCTCTGAATTATAAGTTTACACTCTATGTTTATTGAAAGCAGATTTTTTTCTGCTTTACTTTATAACAGATTATCACAGACCTTTGGTTTGCCAAAACCTTTGTATTATTATGTGTAAAATATCAATAAAATTGTAATATTAAATTGCAAACAGAAATGGCCAAAAAAGGCACTCAACAAAGTTAAGTTTCGATAAAATTAATGTGAAAACTGATTTAGCAGGTTCAATCATAAATGAAAGTCAGGTGACAAAAGAATGTCATGTGATTATAAAATAAAAATATGTCATGTCACCAAGCAGTGTAAAGATGTTTAATTTGAAACATGAACTTTCAGAATTTTCATGTGAACAGATTCTTGTGTCACCAGACCTTTTAAGGATTTCATGTGATCAGGCGTTATGTAAAGATGACTTGTTACTTGTCAATTTACTGATTCCATGTGACCCACAGCAGATGAACTCATTTCAGGCAAATTGTCACACTGAGGCTACTGTCTGTATCTCTTTAAAATCATTGAGGTTTTAAAATATCTTTGTATCCTCTTCAGCAACACATGACAGGTGAGTTTAGGTATACGGTAGTAGGTATATTTTTCTTCTCATTTAACATACCTGAATTAAAAAGAAAATTTTGAATGGTTAGCATCTGTACAATTTTTAGAACCTAATTTGAAAGTTTTATCAAATATACATCCTAGTTTGTATATTTACTATGCAAAAATAAGAAACAAAAATAAAAAGATGTGATATTCATTGACTGCCTGGCTTCCAGGCCTTCGTAAAAAAAAAGTGTTTATTGTTTTTTGTTTTGTTTTTTTGCAAAATATTGGGGTATGGATAGATAGCAGGAGGGGAAACGAAAAATATTTTATTTGAGGCCTAAATTTTATGTTTTTGAAAAAAGTTGCAGCTTTGGAGAATTCAAAGATCAAGAATCCATGCAAACTCTCAGTCATATCTGAATACATTTATGTTGATTGTAAAAATCAATATTTATCACTTAATTTACATTGTATGTACAAAAAAAATGGCATCTGTTCATATATAATTTTAAATAGCAGAATGTGTGAATTGTCCAATCAAGTTGAGTGTTTCTCCATAGCCTGGCTTTTGTATGCTTTAATGATTGGTAGTAATACAAGATGTTACTAGAGGGGAAAACAAAAGCTAATTTGATGAATTCGAGGAGACCCAATAAATCAAAGGGTAAAAAGTAATAGCTTCTGTAGCAGGGAAGAATATTGGCAAAAAGCTCAGACATTTAGCTGAAATTGCTCTCCAAAATTGAAGCTGGAATAAATTAACAGAATTCCTAAAGCATTCATTCAGAAAATTTCCAGGATAATGGTCCATGTGAGAAGACCTGGCAACAGTAAATGACATTGAAAAGATTGATATATGTAATTTAAAAGTTCTAAATAAATAGCCTATCCTTTAGAGTTGAAATAAAAAGAAATAATGTATGGATTTTAGTATTACTTGATACAAATATTCACCACCATAAGATGCTGACTGTTGGGCGCGCATGAACCGGGTCTCTAGCTCAAAGGTCAAGGTCACACTTGATGGTCCAGAACAAAACTTCTACATGCATTTTAATATAAATTAATTTACTTAAAACTGTTTTGACATGGCTAATTTTACCTGGTACTACAGGTTAAAGGCTAAATCATCATTTTATAACTACTATGTTTATGATTATCTAAAAACACATACATGAGAAATATAGCCTCTGAACACAACCACTCACATATTTACGTAAATATTGTATTCTTTGGAACACTGGATATTTAGTATAGCAATAAAACAAGGCATGATTCAATAAATTGGTCTTTGATCAAATTTGCTATTATGCTGAAGCATAGAAACTGATCTGATGTAGAGCTACTGTCCGATATCTAGGCTACTAGGACTTCTACACTGATTGTTCTAGACCTGTCTTGAAGTTGTCTTACAGATATCATGTATTAAATGAAAATTCTTTGAAATGCCAATATACAAAATGTACTTCTGAGTTGTACTTTTAAGATTCTTTAATTAAAGTAATTGATTATTTTTTGCTTTTCAATATTTCTTGACCCTGTCTTATTGTTAAGATTAGTCCAGTATGTGGATAATAGAATGTACAATTTGATGAAGGAAATAACTAAAGCATGCAAACTGGGAAGTTCAATATAATGTTCTTTAAAAGATCATAAAAAGTCACTTTTGTGAATTTCTTTGAAAGTTTGCATCCTGTTATTCAAGATTATTCTAGAGATTAATTCCTATCACATTCCTCTAGAGAGGTAAACAATAATGTTTTATATTTTACCTTGGATTATGATTTATCTTTGTGGAACATTTTACTGATGATGAGGAAAGATTTAAATGGCCACTTAAATCTACTTTCTCTTGTTTCAACTGCCAGCAGTGAAATATTCTTACATTTTATGTGTTTAATTATTCCTTCATGAATACAATTATAGTGTATAAGTGAAGCTGATATATCAATTACTCTCTTTATGCTTTGTTGAAACTCAATCATTTATATGTATAAATTCTGTTTGATAATCTACTGGTAATTCAGCAATAGTATAATATTTAGTTTTATATTTTTATTAATTTATTTTGCTATTCAGCAAAATTGTAGACTTTTGTTTCTCCTGAAAGCAAGACTATAATGTATAGTATGAACAATAAAGCCTGTGTTAATTTGCACATGACGCAGTCTAACCACTATGTAATGTTGACTGCTTACAACCATGATTTCTCTTATTAAAAGTAACCAAAGATTGAACTCAAAGCAGAGCATAATTGTTACACAATTTGTTTACAAATTTTAGTGGGAGGAAGGTTTTTAGGTTTTTAAAAATAGTTTATTTTATAATTTCCTGTTACTCAACAAATACAAGTTTTCCAAACGGCAACATGCAGATTTGAACAACTGGTTAACTTTATGTGCTTCTTGTTCTGGGGAATCCTCTTCAGAATTCTGTTTTGCAGTAATGTAATTCAATATGATACAAACTTGCATGACAAAGTTCTGTTTCAAGGCGTTTCAGTTGATATAGGACGCACAATGAATTATTCATACAAGGAACCAACTTCTCAAATTAAATAGCACATCCTTTTATATTTATGCTTTGCATGACATTGTGTATTTATACCATGTTGTCAGAACTGCTGAAAAAGTAATGGATTCTAGAGGGTAGAATTGAACATCAGTGTACTACGAAATTAATATGGACGATGAAAGCAGAAAATGATGATGATGATGATGATGAATGATGACTATTGAAATGATGATAATTATTGCAATGATGAGGATTGAAATGATGATGTTGATCATCATATTCTACATGGTATAACTAAAGAAAATGAATATTCCCCGTTTAAATTAAAAAAACCCAACAACAACATTTTTAAATAAGAGAAATGACTTAAATGTCTTAAAGTGAATGATAAATCAAGTCTATTGGGAAATTAAATGAATGACGTTAGGAATTTGTTAAAATCTAAACTTATTTGTTCTTAATGAGTTTATTATTAATAAATTTTAGAAAATATGTATTTGTTACTGATTTTAATTTTTGATTAGGTTTTCTGACTTCTGAAGTAGTATCTACCGTAAAATTCATAATAAACACCCCTCCCCTAATAAGGCCCCCAGGCCTTTTGATAAGAGAAACAATCTACTCATCAGTGCTGATCTACTCATCAATGCTGATCTACTCATCAGTGCTGAGTAAATCGATAATTTCATTCAAATCATTCAGAATCCATTTTATTTTATAGTATGAACTTTAAAATCTTTACACTTTTTAATGTTATTACCAACACTTGCTAACACTAAATTTATTTATAATGATTTTTGGATTGAGGAAAAAACGTGTTGTAATAATAGCCCCCCCTTTTGGAAAATGTTTAGCCCCCGGGGGCGTTTAATAGGATTTTTACGACAAGTCTATTTTTAACAATAAAATTGAGGTTCAGATGAACAAATTATTGTATAATAAGTTTTATAGTGTATGAAGAAATACCACTTAAAATATAAGGAAAATATAAGGATTTTGGTATTAAAAGTAACATCAAATACTTCTAACTTGGGAGTCTAATGACAGTTGCATGAATTATAAAACTTCCTGTATATAATAGTGAACCTAAGCTCAATTGAAAGATTGTTGTATCATAAAATGTTTGTAATTTGTTTATTTCAGTATGAACTGGTATTTTGTATTCAAGATGAATTTGACGCCTCTAGAATGATTGTACAGAGCCTCATGGACAAATACCCTGCTGTTGATGCAAAAATGTTCCTAGGTAACCTTTTCTCACCCTTTAAGTCAAACTCTAGTCTGTAAAAATACACATATGTGCTATTAATAAAGGTATTTATTGATTCAGCGTGGACAGTTTAAAAAAAAATACTGTGAGCTAATTTCTAGTCTAACCAGTAATAATATGGTCATGTACATTGTCAGATATCCACGGTTGATTTACATGTAACATAACATAAAAATGTCCACGGCTGATAAATGTTGGGTTGGGCTGTTGGTATCCCACGATGGGTCTTATAAGACATGGTAGAATCAGCCGAAGCTTCTTCAATAAGCACTTACATTATGCAATTATGTAGATACAGTCAAACCTGCAAACATAGGTCATACAAGGGAGAGACGAGATTCGTTTACACCACAACTATACATAGATGTATTTCAACATTGTCTCTCTGACCATGCTATGCACGGCATGGAGCTGTAGCAGATGGTTATTTACATCATATTAAGGTGTTTTGGAGCTCACATGTGACTGTATATACATAATTAACTTAGGGTCTAATAGCTGTTGAATTTTTAATCAGATACCTGGCTTTTAATTGGAAAAAAAAACATGTTGAAATATTAGCTATGTAATAATAGTTCTGAACTTAAAATAGACATGTGGAATATGTACAATTAGAGATTTATAATGGTTAACCTGCAGGATGCCTGTGAGATGTAGCATCGGTTAACTGTTGTACTAACAACAAATTTAAAAACATCAACAAAACACATTTAAAAGAAAAAGAAAATAATCATCATGTAATATTGCAGTACCCCATAAAACAAAATATACCTGATATTCCATAGCTTGAGATAATTAAAGATGCTTGTATGTAAAGATTTCTTGTAAGTAAGATGTATGTGGACAGTTGGCTCCGCATTGAAGTTGAAAAGTTTTTATTTTATAAGTTGGTAGTCTGGTAGTCTTTGTTTTAAGGTGGTCTTTATAACAGGGTTACTGTTGACTTAATATTAAACAGTGCTACAGTGAGATGTCTGTTATTGCAGGTCTAAGGGTAAAATACTTATTACTACATTCTAGTGTACACTGTTCAGATTTTCAGAGAATTTTAAGAAAATTTAAATGCACCAAAATCCAATTACATTCAACCTTGAATGTTAATATATGCCCATCTAAAATCCTCTTAAAATGTAAACCATTATGCAAAACTTTAATTATAGAGGTAAAGAGATTATAGAAGGTAATATATGTGAACTGACAGTATTACTTGAAAATATTCAGTCGCAGGGGAAATAACCTGTCAGGTTGTGTTAATTTATGGAAGCTTAACCTGGAATAAAAAAAAAGAATTCTGAGCCAGCTCAGCAGAATTTTCAAATGCATTTTATAATGATCAATATAATACCATCCAATGATCTGTAAAATACAAAACTTACTTGAAGCCAAGATGTAACAGTGCTGTTACAGTGGTATTTTTCTGAGAAATTCTCTAAAATTTACAAGAACACATGTTGTTTGATATAATGCTTGTAGAACTGCCATTTTATGTGTTTTATATGTTCTCTAGATCGGAATTAAATATTGAAAAAGGATTTCTTAAAAACATTGTCCCATAACTTGACAATAAGATATATTGATGAGATTTCTCATAAAGTTTTTTCAACATATCAAATGGAAGTTTGAGACAGCTTTTATAATATATGTCTGGCTCTTGTCCTATAATAATGGGTCAGTATGTCATAAATTTAGCCGTGTCACAACAAAACCAACATAATGGGTTTGCGACCAGCATGGATCCAGACCAGCCCGCGCATCCGCGCAGTCTGATCAGGATCCATGCTGTTCGCTTACAGACCCTAAAACAAGTAGAGAAACTGATAGCGAACAGCATGGATCCTGATCAGACTGTGCGGATGCACAGGCTGGTCTGGATCCATGCTGGTCGCAAACCCACTATGTTGGTTTTGTCATGACACGGCTCAATTGGTTTTTAACATATTATAAGAGTTTGTTAGAGAGAGAAAATGTTTCAAGAAGATTTTACTAATCATTTTAGATTCAATTTTATATCTTTAAAGTATTACAAATTTTAATGCTCCCTGAATGTCTTTATTGCACAATATTCGCATACATCTGTCCTTGGCCTTCTTCTATTATACTTATTTTCCTTTGCTTATAGCAAGAGTGAGTCTGACCAGCCTCTTATTTTCAATTTTCATCTTAACATCTCCAAAATAGAAGCCAGATATAAAAATCTGGATAAAGTGTGATCCCTGGAAAGCATAAATCACAACAAAATTACATGAAAATTGCAGGGTTGGTTTTAAAGTCTTTATATTATCTTGGGTACAATTTGTTTGTTAGGACTTAATTTTGTGGTTGACCTGATCCATAAAATCAGCAAGAATTAATCCCTCATGAATAATTATGATTTCAAAGTATTGCCTTTTGAGCAAATGTTGCATGCATAAATTTATTGCAAACATCAAAAACCTTAAAACAAAAGCATAAAATTTTGTTCCTGGAAAATTTTATATTTGTTTATGCACAGATTTTAAGTGTGTTAAATAAGGAAAACTATGTTACAACTCTTCTGAGAATCGACCAAGATTATGGAAACAACATGTTACCATTTTTAGCCAGGTTGCACATGTGCTGGGTTATAGTATGGTGAATGATGGGCGGCGTGCAGGTGGTTGGCGCGGGGCGGGTGGGCGGGGGAAAAACTTTTTCGTAACAGTTTTCTCAGCAACTACTTATCACAGCCTCTTTATATTTAGCATACAACATTGTCACAATGTTAAACCATTTGAAATTTAAATCTTGTAAACAGTAGGCAGCAGAAATATAGTTTAATAAACTTCAACAGTAAAAACTTGGCAAGCATATTGCGTTAACATAAGATAACGTTGTAAACAAATATTATGACTGATAAATTATTTGTTTACAAAATATTGAACAATTTAATAGGAATATGCTTTTCCTTTTTAGGGCAAATTTCTAAAATGATGAACGCATTTTTGGCAAATTTACATTAGGGATGTAATTCCAGTATGGAATCCATTAAGGGAAAATCATTTTCAGTCATAAAATGCAAAGAAGCGAGCTGTGAGTCAGTTTTCATGCAGACTTTTATTGTGATCAATAGTAATGTTATGAAATGCAGGGAAAGAAACTATAAAAGAAGATAATATTAGCTGACTTTTGGGACAGTAAAATTGATTTCCATTTGTTCATTTGGTAATATAGGAGTGGGAAGCACAAAAGATCAGACAGGAAAATACATCCTGGTGAAGGTTTTGCAGCTTGACATACATAGGGTACTGATAATGAAAGTGTGGAATGGAAAGGGGCTCTGTAGCAAAGAAAAAATGGGTTAACAGTCCAAGATACATTTTATAAGGATTGCTCAGCAGTACAGGTTGGCAAGACTTGGGCTGGCTCTTAAAGAGATACTTGGTCAAATGAATGACAAAAATATTAAATTGATCTTGATGATTTACTCAAAGACTTGCTAAAATGAAATTTTAAAAGTCTTGGCATGAATTTTTGTATAAATACAGTATACTATATATTTTGGGCTGGAATAGGAAGGCTATAATACAAATGTAGGTTGAGGATAATAGGGCAATTTTGGTGTCAAACTCACAGTGAAGATATAGGGTCCATGATAGGAAGTGCAGTGTATTTTTAGAGAATGTAAGGTCCATGATAGTAAGGGTCTTTGATTATTATAGTATGATAGAAAGATATTTTTACATGTATTTAGATATTACTGACACTTAATCAGATATTCAGTAAGGATAGCCAAAAAAGGTCACAAGCAAGATTATTGAAGGTTAGCAAGTTTTAGCATGCTAAGTTTTATAACTTTATATTGCATTTTGACAAAATTTTGCCCCATTCTAAGTATCTAAAGTTACATTTATCATAATATCTCTGAAACAAGATCCATTGCTTTGAAACTTAAAAGGAGTATGGAGGTCAGAAGGCAAAGTTCTACAACTCTTTATTAAGTTTTGACAAAACTTATACCCCTTTAAACTTGTTTAAATTGTTATGGAAATTAAGATTGGTACTTGAATATCTGAAACCACAACAGATTTTTACTTGGAAATTAAGATATACTACCAGAGTTAGAAATAAGTTTATTAGAACTGTTTAATTGCTTTTTGAAATTGGTTTTTTATATGCCCAAACATACAGTAATAATTATTGATCTGTCTGTCTTGTCTGTCCTCACAACGCAATAGGGATAAGAGGGGCCTATCTGACATAGACTTAAATGGCATAGAACATTTCACCAAAGTATGTCTCAGATCAGTGCAATCATTGTTAAACTTTCCCTTGAGGTTGATTCATAAAAAGCAGACACAAAAAATGGGTGAATAATTTAGTGTTGAGCACTTTGTAAAATTATCAGTTTTTTGTTTTAATTTCATGTGCAAAACATAATCAGTTGATGTATATTATTTTCTGCCATAAGGAACATCTGTCTATTGAATAATTTGTATCAGATATTCCAGTGGGAAATTACTGAAAAGCCACTGTCTTAATTATGGAATCTTTCATTTAAATTATTGTGTTTTTGAGTAAAGAACTTCTAATTGGATCAGGCAATTAGTTGTTTAATTCCTTTTAAAGTACTCTAGTGCTTTTGGCACTAGACTTCCACCAGTCGTGCTCTAGAGGCAACATAGCACACCTGTGTAGTCACACCTTGTGATATATTATCTCCTTAATTTCAGCATTGTGATCTCTAAATTTGAGCAGCTGTGCATTGCCATATTTTCTGTCACAATATCTATCATATCTTTTTTTCAAAAAATGCAAACTATTGAAATTCATTTCACCATTATGAATGAACTTGTAAATCTATACACTAAGTAGTAAGGGATGGAATGGGATTAATTTCCATGAAAACTATTTTATTAGGTAAACCATGGAAAATATGGTAGAATATGCAAGAAAAAATGTATGGCATGTGTTGCAGTTCTGAACAGCATACACATGGCAGAAATTATCATTCAACACTTATAACACTAGTATTTGTTTTATTTTTCAGGTGGAAAGAATGTAGGAATAAATCCAAAGATTAACAACATGGTAATTGGGTATGAGGCTGCTAAATATGATCTGATAATGATCTCAGATAGTGGAATCAAAAGTAAGAACTATTCTCCAAAAAACTACTTTCGATACTTTCTATAGTAAGAAATGTTATTTCATCACCTAAGTGCAGTAACTGGTTAACTCCTTACTTGATTTAATAGAAGTTAACCTGTTACTGCTCTTAGGTGAGGATTTATATCATTATATCACATTTAACAATACTATATTAAATCATATGAAATTATTATGTTTCTGAAAAACAGCTTATCTGTCATTCTGAAGTGTCATTTCCCAATTAATTTTCAGTCCTGTAATACATTAGTATGACCTCCAGGGATGTAATGGATTAATGTGTACTTTACTGATAATTTTATATCTTCATTTGTTAATGTCGGCTTACTTTTTCTTTTCCATTAATTCTTGTCATAACTTTAAGTTTGTTTTTTTTTCTGAAAGAATGACTATTTTTTTCTGATAGCTTCCGTGGCGAAGTGGTTAAGGTCGTTGACTTCAAACTACTTGCCCTTCACAGCTAGGGGTTTAAATCCTGACAAGGAAGCTACACAGCTAAATTATGGAACGTCAGTGGTTCTACTCGCCATATGACCTGTACTGTGTCATGTGATGTAAAACCCAATCAAACAAACAAACAAATTTTCTGATATCATTTTGTTTGTAAATCGTTTATTTTATGATACAGTGACATATCTTTCAGCACACATAACACCATGTGAAATATTATTAATGAATCCTGAATTTGCTAGAAAATTCAAATAACTATCAGTCTCTTTCAGAAAGTTAATGAATCATATGTTGTGTTACTCTAATAACCTGTTGTAGAAATTATACTCTTGTAGTTGTAAGTTGATAATTATAATTAAACCTCATACTTCTTACATTAGATGCAGTGTAACATTATTCTTTGTTGCATTTTTTAGAACAGTTCAACATTTACAATATAGAGTGGAAATATAAAATAAATTCTGTTTAAAGCAGCAGAATAGTAATCTCTTAACTGTTGATGACATTTCAAGACCATTATAATTAACAAAGTGACATTTTCAGTAATTGTGAGATACAAGGTTTGTTTCTTATTTTTGTATACTGTATAAGTAATAAAGATAGCGATGAGGAAATATTGGCGAATTTCACAAATTGACAAAAATGGCTAAACTTTCCTTTAGCATAAAATTATCAACCAGCCTGTTTTCAGTTTTCACGCTACTCTGAAATCGGCGATTTGCTAATATTTCCGCATGCGAAATGTCAGGAATTTTATGAATTCACTAATTTTTCGACACGCATAAATATTCATTTATACAGTAGCATACATACAAATAATGCAAACTTTCTCAATGTTGATCTTCATAAGGACATTTTATATTATGAACAGCTCTTGAACATTTTTGTAACAATTATCACTATTTAAATTGAGGAATATTATAATTTATCAAGCACTTTAAATCACCTGCCTGTAATTTTGAAAGAATTTTCTGAATTATCTTACCAAAAAAACAAAATAGAAATTATCAGTCACAATTTTATGAAGCCTCTAAGACCTAGTATACCAGATTATTTATAATTAGATAAACATGCTTATTCTGTGAAGACTTATTTCGTTACATCATTATTATTATAGTCCCCATTTATTTGGCAAACTTCATCTTAAGTACTTACCAAATGGGTATAGTAGACAATTAAACAATTCAGACTAGATTTCGAATGGTTATTAGATGCAAACACAAATTAACCAGAAGAACGAAGGGGAAAAATGCTAGACCATTTTACCATTCTTGCCATTTAGATTTGCAGGAAAAGCCCTGATGTCTGGTTTTATAAATAGAAAAATCAATGACATAATATTCCTGCATGAAGAAGTTTAAGACAGAAATCCCCCATTATTTTGTTCTATCATAGTGCACAGATGTCTCTACAGACAGCAGAACAAATGAGGAATACAAAGCTTGCTTTAAAAAAATCCTGCCTGGTGACATTCCTTTTGAAATCGAAGTCGAGGAAAATGACAAGTCTTTGAATAATTGGTGAAGAAGATTTTGTTCTTCACAAGAAAGGCAGTGAAAATAAACAAGAGCCTTGTAAATGATCACACAGAATTTTGAAAAGTCCTTTCAAATCTCAAGAAGTAGAAGGCTTTCAAATTCTTGAAAGAGTGTAATGATTGTTTGATTGAAGTAGTTAGTTCACATATTTGTTAGAAAAAAAAAAGAATTTTGAAAATGAATATTTCAAAAAGAGGTTTAAAAGGTAAAAATGAATTGAAATAATTGTGTGAAGTTGCTATTTTTACACGACTGACTTAAAGTGGTGTGTGCAGATTCTTGTCGTGGTTTTGGTACTAAAGTAGACTTGAGAAATCTTGTTTAATTACTACTGGCTTGTACTAACCGCTCTATTTAAACAGTCTTATATAAGTAATTCAGTGATCCCAAATACTCCAGAATACTAGAGGGAACACTTTTATATATACTAGTGGGAACAACCTGAAATATACCATATCTTTACATGTCAATTTGTCAAACCACTTATGTAGTTTAGAATTTCTTTTTTCTTCTGTGCAATGTGTTCTCATGTGAATATTTAAAGGTCTATACTATAGTTACATGGCAGAATGAAAACTGTATATAATAGAATTTCTTCAAACTTTGCACATAAAAAAAAACATTTAATCTATGCATGATTTTTAAACATGATAAAGAAACATTTTATCAAATGAAGAAAAGCAATTTGGTATTTGAGTTATCTTCCCTAGAATTTTTAGATTTATTTTTGTTCTTTAGGTCATTTCAATGGCAGATAAGTTTGTCAAATCTTATTTTGATTATTGTTTGATGTTTTGCAAATAATCTTCTTTGTTTGTAATGAGTAATTGGTGTTTTTAAAGTAACGAGTCTGAACATACTTTAGAAATTGGCATACAAGTTTGAAAAATCACTCTCAAGTAATCTGCAGGAATGCTGTAACAAAGGTCACATTAAATCATAAATCATAAAATATTTGTACGTTTATTTTAGTTAACATACATGACATTAAAAATAAAGGAATTTTCAATAGATTAGTCATCTGTGAAAGGTACAGAAGTAAAGAAATAAAACCATAAGAAATTATGCAAAAGCATGATATATTTTAGACTTTTAGCCAATTTTGAAGCTATGTTTAGATTACAAAATATGTTAATAAAATGTCAATGAAGATATTTATAGTTTTATACAGTGTTGATGTGAGGCTGATTCATACTTGTAATTTCACCAGATTCTAGTAACATAAACACACACAATATGTCAGTAATCTGAATCTAGCTACTTCACTCAAGTGTGCATGTTTATGTGTGAAATACATTGTATATTCACTAAATGAATGTGAGGTAAAACTGTACCAGTATCTATAGTAATATGATAAAAAATTCAACCAAAAAATGATAAAATTAACATTATAAGATATTTTTTATTTTTTTATTTTACAGTGAGAGAAGACACATTGATAGACATGGCAATGCACATGACAAGTAAAGTGGGACTGGTTCATCAAATGCCATATATTTGCAACAGGAAGGGCTTTGCATCTAATTTAGAAAAGGTTTGTTTGTTTCTAATTTACAATCTGACCTTGTTAGGTGGTACTGACAAGGTTACATCAGCAGTTCACGTCAGGGCAGTTGTTTCTCCCATACACAACCAGGTCTTCCATACAAAGACAATTCGTCCGTGGGGTGGTTAGGGTCATTTACTTCAAACCACTTGCTCTGCACTGCTGTGGGTTCGTATACCAACAGGGACTTTGGATTCTTTCACATGAGTTAGCTATCCAGCTAGCTTTCGTAATGTCTGTGTTTCGACTCGGGTGTCCGGTCGTGCTTGAAAAAATGCAGGGAAGGCTGCCTGAGGTCTTCCTTAACCAGTAAAACTCTAAAGTCACCGTATGATCTATACTGTGTTGGTGCAAAATAAAACCTAACCAAAAAAACCTGCAAGAATGTGCAGGTTAGCCTGACTGTATACTGGTGGATTAGGTCTGTTACTATGGCAGAAGGTTAAAATAAGATATATTTAGTTAGTAATGGCCCTTCAGCATCTCATGGTTCCTGATTGTTTTACGTTTTAGATCTAAAATCTGTAAATAAAGGACAAGGTCATTTTTAAATTTCCTATAGCAATGTTTCCTTACAATGTGCAGCTGCACTAGAAATATAATGCTTTCAAATACATATGCACTGTCTGTGGTTGAAATAATCTATTTTCAACACAGCTGTTACCACAGTTAAACTGTTAAAGTATTCTAAATTTGTAACCAGTCTTGAATTATTTGCCTCGTCTAAGGAATGGCCTGGTTTCTTGGCAATCAGTTTGAGAATTTACATTAAATCTTGATTATGCACATAAACGATTATTTTTAGTCTACAGAAAGTCTAGAAATGCTTGTGGGATAAATATTCAAATAGTTATTCAGACATAGTTATTCAGACATTTGTATTCTAATGCTATTCTTTACAAGTCTTGAAAAAACTTTATTTCTTTTCATTTGTATGACAAGTTGAAATGGCCTGTGTCCTAAGTATGAAAATAATTAAAATGAACTTTGACATAGTTAAAAGAAATCATCTATGAATTATGACTTTCAAATTCTTTTAGGACTGATTCTTAATCTTAGACAGTGATGTGTTTATTTTATCCTCTTATTTTGTGAAAGATAGTTAAATCTTGTCTTAATAAAGAAAGTCATATCTTAAATTTTTTACTAAATTCATCAATAGTATATCACTTAATGAATCTTAGATGGGGTTAAATGAAATTATAATTGGGCATATAATGTGTAATCCAAATAAAGATCACTAACAATAATGTAAAATAAA
The DNA here is from genome assembly GCF_026571515.1 of Ruditapes philippinarum. Classification (NCBI taxonomy): domain Eukaryota; kingdom Metazoa; phylum Mollusca; class Bivalvia; order Venerida; family Veneridae; genus Ruditapes; species Ruditapes philippinarum. The sequence continues at coordinate 249,460 of NW_026860999.1, forward strand.
ATAGCATCAAAAATAACTAATGGAACTAATTTTCTTTTTTGCTTATGGAAATGATATTAGTTTATTTGTATTTAATGAGATATGGAAAATGTCATCGCCTTTCTTTAATATACCTGATTATCTCCATTAGGGAGAAATAGGTTTATTAAGGACCTCAGACTTGTAAGTCATTGACACAGCACATGTTTTTACAAATGACCTTTTGGCTGTTAGCAATATAGATAATGACATTAGCATTTCATGATTTTCTCAAATGATTTAAGTTGTTTCATGATTTTCTCAATGATTTAAGTTAGTATTTGTGTAGAATCAAGGCTCAGACAATACAATGTGAGTGTCTGTATATGGCTACAAGAGTACAAAACAATGCCAAACTTTGCTGTATATTTAAGGCAATGACAGAATTGCACCTCTTTATTATAAGCTGATTTGATCATTTGTTTGTAATTAGTGATTTAGACTTGTATATTCCAAATGAATAGGATCATAACATAAAGTAACTTATTGTATATTTCAGGTTTATTTTGGAACTCAACATGCCAAGATTTATTTCCTTGCTGATATATTACAAATAAACTGTGCTACAGGGATGTCTGTTTTAATGCGTAAATCCGTCCTAGAAGAGGCTGGTGGCCTGAGGGAATTTGGTCAATATTTGGCTGAGGATTTTTTCATGGCACAAGCTTTTCTTGACAGGTATAAAGATAAAAAAAGCACATAACTACATCAGCATGAGACTATTTTAAATGAAATTTAACTTGTGATGACTTTCCATAATGCCACCGGTATAAAGTTGATCCAGCCTGCACATCCCGGCACATATATCATACTACATACTGGTTGCTTCTTACTTTTAGAATTTTACCACTTAGCTTGCTATCACATTTGATTCTACCCATGTGCTGTCTGATCATGGTCTGCATTATTTGGTATTCAGTCAGTACATATTTTGAAATTTTCTTTAAAGATGTTGAATAATTTTGTCCAGATTGAAAGATAAGGATAGGGTTAGGAATTTATAAATGGGTACAATAGGTTGGGTGAATTATGCTTTCAGTCTTTCTATTGTGAAAATTTAAGGTTATTTATAATCCTTTGTAAAATGCTGTCAGAAATTTATATAAGTTTTCAAGTTATAATTTTATACTGTATGAAAAGCCATGATGCAGCCATTCAGTCAAATACCTTTCCATATATAGAACATCTATGTAATGTAATTAAGGTGTCTAAAATCAAATATTGGATGCAGCTTACAGTGTAAACATGCCTTTTAATTAATTATAAAACTCCCATAAGTATATTGATGAATGTATTGAAGTAATAATTTATATATCTCATAGGAGAGAAACTATGTCAGGGAATTGTTTTCATTCTCTCTTGTATTTACCTAATTATATCAGCTTTTTGATGTTTCTCAACTTTCTGTTATATAAACTATGATTAACAGAAAATTTGAAGTTGTGATAGTTTTGCCTTACATCTGACTTGGTCATGCGAGCAATTGAAATGCATTTCCATTTAATAAATTTATTTCTAAATAAAAACAGACAAAAATATCTTATTAAAAGATTTTAGTTAATTGTCATTTTGTACAATTTTCCAGCTATATGTATTTTTTTGTGAGATAAAATGTACTTTCATAAAAAATTTAAATACTTGTACATTATATGTAATGTATAATACATGTATAGTTCACATGACTATATCAATCTTTATTAAACATTTTGAATGCCAGAAATGTTAGTTACTTGCCTATACTACCAGTGTAGAGGTCAAGTCAGTGTGTTCTACTCAAAGTTTCTACAGTCTGACAACAGCCTGTAATGTTGTCTCCTTCACAACCAGGCAAGGAAAAAAACGACCCAAGACTGTCTCCGTATCTATATAGTTTGACCCGATTCTCCACTTCTAACTGCTCTTGAAATATTTTCTTCTCTAAATTTTAAGAATTGCATAGTGTTAGATAAGTATTTGGTTAATAAGTTATGTTTTTATTTTGTTGTAGGGGTTGGCGTGTTAAGTGTTGCTCACAGTTGGCCCTGCAAAATTCAGGCACTTACTCCATCTCTCATCATACCAGGCGCATGTGCAGGTAACTGCTTTAAAATGTCAATGTCAAATACTGTATAAAACATATCATTAAGTTACATATTAGTTTATAGCAATAGGAAAATGTTAATTATGAATACACAAATTTGTCAGTGTAATTTTAAATGGAACTGAAAATTACTTAGTTATACATACATGTATTACATTGAGGTTGTTTTTTTTATAATAACAAAAAAGCCATTTATATACCTTTCATATTTTGCATGAAAGGACTTAAATTTTCACTCTCTGATCTGTTATGTATATATTTACCAATGTTATAAAACAAACTATTGCAGTGCCTGTCTTATACCCTTTCATGTTATTCGGAATTGGATATTTTACAATTACTGGATAATATATTGGTTGTGCTGATGTTTTATTTTTGACATTACAGTGAGTCGTGTTATTTCAGACATAAGGAATCCCATGTCCTGAAATAGGATTCATTACTTCTGTCTGTCTCTCTATATTTATGGCTTCCTATGGGATTTAACTTTTCCATTTATATGTTCATAATAAGAGACTGAAAAATTATGTGAAACTTTTTTCTTAATTTGAGATAAATTTTGGTATTTTCTAGTATTCACATATGATAAATAAAGCAAGAACAAAAAAAACAGCAACAGGGATTGTGTCATATTGTTCTTTCAGTCCAGACATTAGATTTTGGATATGATTTTACTAAATGTTCTGAAATTAATTCATTTTTGTTCTAGATATTCTGAAGACCAACAGGAATCTCTTTCTATGCACAGAAAATGAAAATATGCAAATTGTTTGTTGATCATAATTTAACTCTCTCTTTAATTTGAACCACATTTTTGATATTATCACTCTGACATTCCAGATGGATGAAATTGAGGAATGCGATGGTACCAACAACAGTTTTGTTTGAACCTCTCTCACTGTGTTTTGTGGTAGGCTTGCTTGCCTCCTGGGGCGCCACCTATATCTTTGATGTCAGTCCTCTCACATTCATGCTTGTACATACATTATTCTGGTTTTTATTAGATTACACCAGGTTAAAACAGCTAGAAGTAAGTATAGCTTTATTGTAAATTTATTCCTTATTGAATGCTCCTGTAGATTTGGTCGAAATAACAATTTGATACTCCTTTTAGAATTATCATCAATTTCAGAAAAATATAAAAGGGGAGAAAACTGCTTCATACTATTTTTATTCCAACATACAAAATTTGTATCCCCTTAATGCCACTTGACTTATGTAACTACATTTTATGATATATTTTGTTTACACAATTGAAATATGATCAAAATGTAATTGTTCTTTTTTCAGAACGCAAGTGTGCCATTCCCGAAGTTTGACTTTGTAGTGTGTTGGTTTATGAATGAGATAGGATATATGCTCCTTTTAATACAATCCCACCTAGAACCAACTATCACCTGGAGGGGACGGAAATTCAAGCTCAAATGGGGCGGTGTCGTTGAAGAAATCTACACCAAACAAACAGTGTGATCATCTTGTAATCATTGAAACTTTAGACATATACCACAGCATTCCAAGAGGAATCATTCATCAAATGTCATCATTTCTTATCATATAACAGTACCCTGTATGACTCTAGTTCAGCTCGGACAGATATATCATTAAGTTGAATACTATTTCAGAGACTTTTAACTATACATTAAGTTTCTGTTTGTGTCATAAAGTTTCAGCATGTTCCTTGTGATGCAAACTTAAACTTATTTTCCTTGAATGTGTATGGATATAGATAAACTTTATAGCAAAATTACTAGGATAAAGACACTTGGAAGGAAAATATTATTTTTAATAACAATATTATATTATTTTCAAGGTATCTTCTCTGTGTTTTAGAACATTACATTGAAAAAATAATTTTTGGTTTTAGCTACATATATACATATATTTGTTTTATATTATTTCTCAGAATCTCATTTCTTGGCCAGTTGATTTTTATTGTAATATATATATGACCTTGTGAGTAGGTCCATGTTATTTATACATATATCTAGGGTCATACAGGGTTGTTAGTCATCTTACAGATGTGACCAGTATTTGGTTGTTTTATTCTGTGATTATTTGAAGATTTGTTCATCTTATTATGTAAATATTAGAATGCTAACAGAACACTTTTAGTCAGTATTTTACAAATGCCCCACTATAGAACATTTTAATGTAGCTTTTTATCTAAAAGATCATTGTTTTAATATAAACAGATACAATTTTATTTTATATATATCTAGAAATATTTCTAAGTTAGCTTGTCCTTATTTTTGCCAAACAATAAAAAAAATCTGCACTTAGTAACATTTTTAGCTGCACTTTTCAAAGATAAAGCATTGTTATGATCCACTTGATGACATTAGTAAACCTGTCTTGTTAACTCTTTTGGTACTTAACCTTTATAGTAAAGTTTTCTTGTATAGTCATCAATGCTGCAAGCCTCCAGATGAGACAAAATATTTCAAGAAAATCAGACTTGAGAAAAATGTATTATAACTTTAGTAAAAGTAAAAAAGATTCAAGATTAAAGTAATATTTTACATGTTATTTGTTATTAAAGGGACTCCACTGAGGTTTAAAAGCCTAAAAACATAACATTTGAATTTCTTACATAAATGAGCTGTGGCACTTTAAACAAAAATATATGCAAAGATAATTCAGAAATATACTTTAAAATAAAATGAAAATCGTATTTTGATGCTTTTCCTAGCCCGATTTGAGTGAAAAGCGTTAAAACGCTTTTTATTTTGAGTCTTTTTTTCACAATTTGAATAATTATTTTGGAAAAACTAAGTGTGCGAATAATCTGAAATTTTGTGCAAAGATTAGTTGTCTTAACCTACATCAAATAGTACATTTGTCTTAACCTACATCAAATAGTACATTTATCTGGAAAAAATATTGTCAGTCCTATCATGTCAAAAAACCTCAGTGGAGTCCCTTTAATGAACGATTTTGAAGTATTTATCACCATATTTCTACTGCATGACTAAAGCAGAGGGTGCTGCTCCTCAGAGATATTAGGAAGCAATTTTAATGTGTTCTTGTTTTTATTATTTTCATCATGTTGCATTTTCTCATATTTCTACTCAAGTTCAAATATACTCCAGATTATTGATGAAAATTTCACATGTTAAACCTAGTCTGATACTAGTGTAGGAAAAAAGATATTTGTTTTATGTATATATACAAGATATTGTAATCTAGTCTATTATGTGCAAAAAGTAGTTTGATATTTGATAAACAGTATTCTTATTGACAACTATTTGTTAATGTTTGTTTGAAATTTGTCTCAATAGAATCAAAGTATTTATATCATAATTATGTTTATCACTGACAGGCAGAAATGTTGTTATGTAACATGTCTACTGTTAGGAGGAAAATATTTTCAATGTTCTCTCCTTTTTTTAGACTTCAAAAAAAAACAAACAACAACAAAAACCATGAATATTATTAATGAATATTAATATTTAGAAAATTTATTAGTCAAAAAACAAAGAAACTTGGGGGAAAATTCAACATATATTTGTAATGTTCCTATCCTACCTATATCTTATTTTATTTTTGGTTGTTTGACATTTCTGTAAATGGAAATTTATATAGATTTAACTCACTACAGTGTTGGAGTACTGTCTCCAGACGTTTGCAGAAATCATGATCACAGTGTAGAAAAAATATTGCTTTTCGCGCAGATTTTTACGTTTTTCATTCATTGTCGTATATAAATCAGTGTGAACAGATGAAAACTGAGAGATTTTAATATTTAGTCATTCAAGCACCTTGTCCAGTATATACAGGAATACGGCATTAAGTGTGGTGTTCCAACACTTCTTTTAAGTCTCACTCTATTTATATTGCTTATTTGAACAATATTTCACGATACTTCTTTAGTAGAACATATTTTTCTGATGATTTTATTAACATTTATTCTCTTCTGTTCTTAATAAGTATTTTAATGGCTTCATTTTGCCGTGCTTTGAAATTTTGTGTCTCTTGTAATCAAAATCATTTCTTGTTATAAGCTTCTTTTGCCAGTTTGTTGTCTTTAAAACACTGATGTTTGGGACAAAGAAGCAAACCAAAAGTTCATTGTAAGATATATGGTGTATTTCTGTTACCTGGACAAGGGAAGTTTTTTTTGACAATGAGCTTGGTAAAATCTGGACAATTTTCTATGACAATCATTAATAAAAAAAGTTTGGCAAATCTATCAAATGACAACTTTTGAATGATGATAATTCAGCACGAAAATCTGAAAATTTCCTGTCTGTTCATATTTCAAAGCAGAAATTATTTGGAAAATTCTTCTGCTGTCGTCCAAAGTTCAAAGACAAAAGGTCAATATCTTGAAATGATGGAGGACAGAAGTGATCAATTCTTCATATAATCATAGAATTAGCACCTTATAATCACCACCATGATAAAATGTCTCTAAACTTGAGATTTCCATCTTCCATTAAATTAGAAAAAAAATCAGAGCTAGGTTGGATTTGCTTTGACCTTGACCTGCCCCCACAGCTGTGCATGACTAACCTATTGCATAGGTTACGATTTCAGCTGAAGGTTTAGAGGACAAATGCTTATTGCCTCTTTGATTTTTTTGGTCATATTTCTTTTCATCATTTTATTATACACATGCTTGATAACAATGCAAATTGAACTTGTTTTATATTGTTGTTTACTGAAAGTGGAGTATATAAAGCTATGGAGACTATTTATGAAGCAATAAGAGGTTGAAGTATAAGAGAACAATCTGTCACCATGATAAATAAATGAATTAAAGTAAATTATTAAATATTGATGGTAATAGGTCTGGCCAGTATCTGCAGTAATGTGTTTATAAAAGTCCCTTGTATTTGATGTTGTTGTTGTTGTTCAGAGAAAGTTTGTTTCATGTTCATTGAATTAAAACAGTGTTGAATAAAAATCAAATGTAAAGACATCGTATCGGCAATATTTATGATAACCTTTGTTATACTATATAACTCTGTTATGTCATATTGATGTAGTTACTGTAAGAGTTGTTATTCTTGCCATAAAACTATTTATACATACTCAAAAGTAATATTTAAATTTTTAGATCCCATTTGTTTATGTAAACCACGATTAAAAGCATAGAGATTATTATTCATCTTTTAGATAACACACTGTTGTATTGTTTAAATGAGTTAAAAGTGTTTGGTTAAATGTATTATTATTATTATACAGTGTATATATGTTGTGTCTACTTAGTTATTATTTGAATTACTCATGACTGTAAATTGTTTTCCATATTCTTAAAAGACAAACAACATCTGAATTCAAAATTTATAACAGGAAGTTTATTTACTTCAGACATTATTTATACTTACTTAAGCTTTGAGTTTTTTTCATCTGACATTTCTCTATAATTGAGGATAAATTTTTCCAATTAACCTCATTTCCTTCTAATAAAAGGAAGAAAAATTAATTTATTTTCTTTAGAGCATATGATATGGTGACAGGTTAAGAGTTCACTCACATGTTGATGATTGATGTACCATTAGGTAGATAATATGAAGAAGTTGATTTTTCTTGTTTAAATTTTATACAGCATTTTTTATTTTGCTTAAAGAATCTCACTTAGCATAGCATTGGGTCAATTTTAATGTCTTTATTGTTATGTATCAATTATTTCTTCTGATAATATTTTATACCGATGCCTTGTGCAATGTAGATTTTTTTTTAAGAATAGTGCAAAAAGTATAGTTTTTAGCTATGTTTTATTATTATTATTGTTTTTTTTGGAAGGTGCTATTTACTTTTTGCCTGAATTTTATTATGTTAATTAGCATGCCAGGTATGTTTTCAACAGAGGAAGTTGCAACAAGAATTAAAAACAGTGCCATGAATGAATTTTATGATTACTTACTTTATGATGTTTAATCTTAATCAAATTGTAGCTCACTCGTAATTTTGATCATTTCTGTAAGATTTTATATTTTAATGTTTCACAATATTTCTTGAAATATATCAAGGATTATGAAATATGATAAAAATGTTCATCAAGTTTAGATGTAAGTAAGTGATACAGTTTATAAATGATGATTTGATATTCAGATTTTCTTGGTACGTATCTAGGCAACATTATGTTTAATGTACAAATATACAATATAGAAGGCACATTTATTTGAAAATCATAGTTACTTCCCCTGTATATTGTTCACACCTTTATATAATGTATTTAGGACAGTCAGACTTGTAGTTTTAATTGCATTGATTTAAAAGCATGGAATGGTCAAGGGTAGATTGCCGAGTTATGACGCTTTTTTTGCCGTCCTTTTTTTAAATCTATGGTTATTTTTCAGCATTTATTTTGTCACTGTTTGCATGTAAAGTTCTGCGACTCTTTAGACCTTACTTGCATGTTGTAAGCTTTATGAAAAAAAAATCATGTTTAAAGGTTTAAAAATAAATTATACACATTTCATTAAAATGAAGACTGGTGAAGTTATGATATTATTAATGTTATCAAAGTTAAAGCAAAACATGTTTCTCTTATTTATTTATTTTTTCCACCCTTTTTATTGAAAAATTGATATTTTTTCACGCAAGAAATCCATAAAAATCTACTACCATAGAACAGTAAAGGAATTGTAAAATTATAAAGCTGAACCAGTAACCTTTGACCTTGTGTGTATGTCACCCAGCATACACTGCATGATATGCATTTTGATTATTTGTAATGCAGGCCAAGTAAAGTTATATTTGTTTTCTCTGAGCAAGGAATAGAAAGATTTTTAATAGAACCATGACATGTACATGTAGCAACAAATGCAAAATGAATTAGATACTTTATGTTAACTATTTTGTCAAGAAAAAAATAAGATAATTAATAATTATGATCAATTTGGTTACATTGTGTAACTTTTGTGTGTTTGTGGTTTTTTGTTTGTTTTGTTTTTAATCATTCTATTTTTGCAAAAGGAAACACTGCATGTTTTTATTTGGCCTGGAAATACAGTGTTGTTTTTTTCTGATAAGTTTCATGACTGTATTTTGTCTTATTTCTCTTTTTTTATTATTTCATTATGTTTTATTATAGAAAATGTATTACATACATACATTTAGTGAAACTTCCTCCTGCCTTACTTTCACAATTTTCTACTTTTTAAAAAGATTATTTCTTGTATTCATATTACTTTTATCGCATTTTGATTACCCATAGATCAAACATTATATTTAATTAACAGCATTTTATTTGGCCTTTTTTTTCAAGTAATTTTCCATGTACATTTTTTTTTGTATTTGCTATTTCATGTAATAATGTTTAACCATCTTAAGATATAAGTGCATGCATAATTTGATTAGTAAACACACATTTTTGCTTTTGATTTTAAAGAATTGTATATCATAAGTTTTGTAAAGTGCAAGATAAATGATGTCACAGAAGTTTTAATTATTTGTATAGACTATAATAATTTCAACATAATAAATGTTAAGGTCAGAATTGAAAAAAAAAGAGTTTTAATTGCTTATTGTGCACAAAAATTAAATGGAAAAATAAAATGCTTTATATAAACAACAAGTGTGTGGTGAATTATTAATGAAGTTGTTGCTGAAAATGAAATAACAGTAGCAAATTATGTATATGTATAGCGATCCACTGGCTTAGCTCTAAAGGGACATGAATTTGTAATCAAGGGGTTGGTAGTTAGATCCTCGGGTGAGGCGAAATTTCTCTGACCGTCTCAGACATTGAATCTGATTGTCATTCAATTTTTAATAAAAAACTGGTAAGTTATCAAGGAATACCAATATGGTGGACCAACCACTGAGATATGACCAAAAGATGTGTTAAATAACAAGACATGTTTACCAGTGTCGTTAACGTTTTAACTTTTACTCTGTCTAAGTAAAGGAATGGACTGGTCATGCTTTAATTTTTATGCCCCTGGGCATGTAGTAATATAACCGTTTGTTAGTACAAGGTAAACATAAAACAGCAATTTGGATTTTTCTTAGTTCTACATGTACCAATCGCTTCATAATTTACATCCTTACTAATCAATACAAAGTACATGATCTGGGCAAGTAACATTACTATGGCTTCCGTTTTTTTCTTCAAGTTATTGCCTTTTTCAGCACTTAGAAATGGATATGGCTAACCTAAACTGGAAAGATGGATATATCTTAAGTTCAATCTATTCTAATGGCTTCATAATTTCCACACTTACCTATCAATACAAAGTACATGATATTGCCAAGTTATATAACTGTGCCATCCATTATTCCCTGTTATTTTCCTTTTTATCACTATGAAAATAGGATGCCTTGTGTGGTTAACCTATTTCGGCACGTTTGATTTATCCTAAATTTCTCCTAATTACTTTATTTATTTGATGATATCTTCCATATTTGGTAGTGGATACCTCTTACCTCTAATGATCCTCTTACTTTTTGTTGAGTAAAGGTTTAAGGTCAAGGTCATTGATTAAACATTTTTGCTCATACAACATATATTTTTAAATTGATATCTTTCATGTATAATACGGCCATGCCTTGGGAGGTCCTCCCCCTTTGGGTTCACCAAGGGTCATTTGGATCAAGGTCACCAATGTCAAAAATAGATTTTTATACTTTTACAGGTGTAACTTTATTCTTTTGACTGATGTCTTATAATTTGGCAGGAACATAGAATTGAGAAATCTCCTTCCTTTGGATTGAGTTAGGAGTCACTTGGGTCAAGGTCGCCAGTGCTAACAATAATTTTACACTTTTGCCCAGAAAGCTTTTATTTATGGACAGATGTCTTTCATATTTAGCAGGGAGATAGCTTGCATTGTCTTCTTCCTTTTGATTGAGGATAAAGATCAGGGATGCTAAAAGTAGATTTCTCACATTTGATTATACAGCCTTTATTTAGAATGATGTTTTTCATATTTGGAAGGAACATACCTTGGATGGTTCAATGTTGGGAATCACAAGGTCAATGTCACTTGTGCTGACAATAGATTCTTTCACACTTTTTGTGCCACCACTATTTAGATTTTTATGCCCTTGCCTGTCCGTCCGTTCATTCTCATGTTTTGTCACATGTAGCTCAGCTACAAAATTTACAGGAATGTTGTTCAGCACATGGGGTTTCATTTGTGGATTAATTCAGTTTTGTCATTTAAATGCCTTTGATTCATGAAACTTCACAGGAAAACTGGTCACCATGTGGCGTTGTGCACCTGGGGGGTTGCTTGAGAATTTTTTCAGTATTTGTAGACTTATTGCCCTTGACTTGGTAAACATTTGCAGTTTTCAACTTTTGTCACGCATAGCCAAATAAGGATTTGATAGTAAGTCGGAAATCTTTACAGAAATGTTTGTTAGCATACTCGTATATGGTTGTGCACCAGGGTGTTTGCTTGTATATTGATTCAGAATTTGTAAATTGACTTCGTAAAAAGCATTCAAAAATGTTGTGTCATGTGTACTTCAATGAAAAAAATATGAGCATAGTGTACCTCAAATGTAGCAATGTCTTCATTATTTGCGCACAAGCTAGAAAGACCTGAGTAAAACAAGTACAACGATAACTTGTTATTAATTTGCAAGCATTTATTCAAAAGATATAGGAAAACTAGTGATACATAACATACATGTACAATGCTATAGATATGCTGTTGTTAAAAAACTGAGTTTGTGAACTGGACAAAAGAAATGTACATTTAAGTAGACATTAATCATTTGAAAATAACAGAAACAATGATTTCTATTTTTTATTTGTTTGGGTCGTCAGACCAAACAAATAATGGTAGCGAAATTTCAGACTCTAATGCTGTTAATTTCAAATGCCGAAAGTAGTCCGCTTTTTTGAAGCGGTTACTTCCCTTTATATGTAACACTTAGGCCGAAACATTTAGGGGAGATCACTACGATATGGCCACATGACAGGCGGATTAATTTTCAAGCAAAATAATTCCCGAATGGTCGAAGATTTCTAATATTGTTTTATTCTTTATAGATATACATGCTTATAGTAAGCGCTATGATTATTTACACAAGTGTTAAACAATAGTTAGCGTCGTTACAAACCCTAACTTAGAATAATATGGTTTTCTTCAGGCCATTAACAATAAATTCACCGTGGCCGAGGGGTTAGCGCGCTCGCTTACGAAGCGAGAGGGCTGGAGTTCAAATCTCAGTTCAGGCAACTCATTTTTTTCTCAAATTGTTTAAGTCAAATAAACATTGGATTGAATATCAGTGTTGCAACAAGTCTTATAGCCAATCTACTACAATTAAAACGCTGGAAAGCATTGGTGGCACTATACAAAAACAAATTGTGTTATAATCTCACAACCTTCACCTTTCTGACATTCTGAGACCCAAACAAATTCAGCGCCTTCTGTGCTTTGATTAAAGTTGTATGAGAAATCAGCCCAATGAAAATAAAACAAGGTCACAAATGACACATTAGTTCTTCAACAATTGATGATTCAAGTTATTCGTGCCCTTTCATGTACAACTCTTTTATAATAGTGCTGATTAGATTTGTGTGGTTAGAGAAATTGTAATCCACATTGCTTTGGGTATCTGCTTCGGTGATGACAATCTGTCAAGATCAATATCAGGTAGGAGACAACCGTGTCCAAATATCTTAATAAACTCATCATTTATATATCATTTCTTATTTTTCTTTATAAACCCATACTGTCATAATATTTTTATAGATCCCGTGTTCCAATATTATATGAAGAAAAATATATAGAATCATTATATACTCACAGCCCCTAAAAAACCCTGATTTTTCCTTTGTTGGAGTTGATACAAATAAACTATCAAATAAAGACAAGGAATGTGTGAAGAGATTTTAAGTGAACATAAATGTTAAGTTGCCTGCACTTCCCGGTAATATATCATAATAAATAACAAATCACCTGACTCTGGTGATCTAATAACATGTTTTTTTTTAAACATTTATTGGAACAACATAACATGTCTTCGATATATCTACAGATAAAGCAAACTATCAGTATATCTATTAAGGAACCTTGCTTAGGAAAAGCTATGATGGTCATTTTGTCAGCAAATAACAGCGTAATTAACATAATGAAAACAACATCATCAAATGACAACCAGCAAAATCCTCTACAAAGAGAAGAATAAAATTAGAGAAATAATCTTCTACTTGGGTAATATTTCAGTGTAATGAAAAGAATGAGACTAATTTACTTTAACAAAACTCACACTGCTAGATCGGATATATTTACAACATAAACTTAACTTGAAAACCGACAATGACAATGTATTTCAGATTTCTAACTTTTAGTATATTTTATTCCATAATTTTTTACAACATTTATTTTCGGTTGAGAAAAGAAACTTTGTTCGTCGTCATTTCTTGAATTCACAGAGAGTCACACCTGATATCATGGCACTCCTAATCAATCCAGATTGCCAAAAAACAAACAAAAAGGAAAACAACAAGAAAACAACTGCGATCTTCATGTCTTTAAAGAACATATAATGACGGATAAGAACTTACAAACAATAAAAATAATGTAGAATAGACCTATCCATCATTTTTACATAGTTAGAAATTGTTGAGTAGACATTTCCTATCATGCATAACACATTCATATATTGTATTTGCATTATGTATTTGACTCCATCTACATCTGATTATAATGCCAATCTAAATAATGATGTTAATCTCTCTCATACCATTGTAACCTGTATAATCAAAAAGTGGCAGATATTCCTGGTGTCGTCCTGGTGTTAAAAAACTGTTTTCGATTTTTTCAATTAAGTAATAATTAACACAGATAGACAATTGAAATTAATAAAATGGCTTCTTGAAGCGATTTTAAACCACCATCTGATTTAAATTTCTCAGGGAACAATAATTAACCAGGCGAATTTAAAAGGTGGCAACAAAAGTTTCATTACTATCTTGTTGCAAGTGATGACTGTAGCATGTATATTAAACTACATGTCGTTAGATCAAAACGTGTTGTTTTGTTAAGTTCACAGACATCACGGGATTCGTACATAACCGTATTAACGAAATCATATCTTGAATTTACAAAGAGTTCCTAATGGGTGAGCACATCCAAAATCGTGCCACATCTTATTAAAAATTGCCAAGCAATTTTCAGTACCACCATTCGGTTGGTCCGGTCCCCAGCTGTTAGTCCAGTTACCAACTTGTGTACCATCCAGCCAACGCCAATCCCCTTCATTATCTAAATCATTCCCTCCTATCCACATCCCTGTCAAAATAAAGTTGGAAATGAAACAATATGTACATTAATGACCAAAAATTTTCGTGTTATAATCATACAAAAAATAATAGGAAGCAAATCAAGATATTTAAGGACAGAATTGTTTCATCATGATTCTTATGGTATTGCACTTATTTGATTATCTTGTTTCAATTACCAGGCAGTCATCTACACGTTGTTGCTGTTGCTAATTTTCTAAATCGTATAGGTCATATTGTTTCTTATCGATTACTCCGGCAGTTCTTTTATTTGGAAAATGAGGGGACGAGAATCTTGGCGTTCAGTAGGTACACACTAAAAGAGGCTAAAACATTATAATTATGTAAGACTACAGTTAGTTGTTGATGTTCTTGTTTTATTCTAGTGCGGCGTATAAAAGATCGTGCTTGCACTTTTTATTCCATCTTTTTTTAAATATCATCATTTTTGTCGAAGATACACTGAAATGCTTTGAATCATAATGTACATGTATATGCATTGATGCCTTTATCGAATTTTATCTTTTTAAAAGTTTGCTATGCTAATATGTTTATATAATTTTCACTCATCATTTAAAATTTGACATTGTTCTTAAATACAAACAAATCAAATTATTAGTTTTTAAATGATTACGCATCATATGAAATAGATTTAAGTTCCTAACAAATGTTGTCCAACTCAATCTTAAAATTATTTAGAATACAATTCACTAGTAAATCTATGAAGTAAAACACTTTTCTTGCGGAAAATTCTCCTCTTTTGTTCTGGATGGAGAGTAGTATGTATTGCTCAAAATGATAAGCTTTTGAACATACATGTAGTGGTATCGTTGTTTATACCTAAAAATATCTTTACTCTTTAGGTTAACTGGATACTTACAGTAGACATTAAGAACATTTTTTGCAATGAACAAATGTTCTTCCTGCGTTTTAATATCTGCCAGAAACGCTCCATTTTCAACACAGTATCTCTACATGTAAAAGAAAGGTGTATTATTGATACTTCAATCAACATTTTAACAAATGAAACATTCTATAAAAGTTAAACCCGATCAAGACAAATTACTAAAACGAAAGATATTGAACGATTGTGTATACACATGATCATTTAAATGCCTACATTGGAAATCATATCTATTAACTAACACATAATAATCAAATTTATATGTTATTTATTTATGCAAACAAATCACATATAAATTTCCTTTTGTCAAAAAGAACCTGTTTGTAATCAACGATAAATTAAATAACAAATGAATAACATGAATTACAAAATGCAAATTAACAACAACTTTAACCCTTTAAGAAATACAAAAACTTTATTTTTTATGCTAAAATGCTCTTTTTTCATTTTGTGAAGATGAAAAGTGGTCTCTGTTTAACTTGAGGCAATATGTTTTTTAAAACATCATTCAAAGTCAAAACATGTACTGAATCATGACATGGCAACCATCTTAATATTACCAATAAATCGTTTAGATAAAAGGTTATATAAAATAATACTAGCGTAAAATAATTCCATTCTTTAGTCCTAAAATAAAAAAAAAACAACAAAAGTTTATTGCATGTCAGTCAGTGTCTGAACAGAAAGGTGAACATAATCAATTGATATAACACCACCTTTCCATCATCCCAATTCCGCTGAGTTTGGTCCACAAAATAACACGAGTTTCCATGGCAAATCCATTCATCTGTAATATGAAGTTATAGCAAATTTCTATATTATGTGCTTGATCTTCATACGTGTCAAACTTTCATGAAAAAATCTAAGTAATCAAGGAGAGGATGAAGAACAACACGTCAGGAACACCAGAGTGGGTTTCATGAAAAATGATAAATGATTTCATAGAGAAAGTTTTAATGCAAACCAATAGACATTCTATTGTAAAATAGTTTGAGACTTTTTACAAAATTTACCACGCCCTGGTTATCTATTTGTTTTTTGTTATTGTACAGGAGATATTCGAATTATAGATATAATATAGATTATTTATATGAAAATAATTTCCTTTATTTAGCTTGAGAAATAAATTGTTTCCTTCCGTTACATTGTAACGTTCGCTTATTTTAAATCAGGTCCCCCGTTATAAGTTAGGCGCAGTATAATAGTATAATTTCATAGATGGTGGTTTAACGCGTTGCACGAAAATTCCCGTTGCAACATTTCCCAGTACAAACATTCTCAGTTAGGCTAGCTATTAGTCGACACGACATTATCTAAAACGTGAGAGATTTAAATTGACAGCTAAAATAGATTTAAGATATCCAGCAATGCACGAGTAGAGGCGTAAGGAGAGCTATGGTTCGTAGAGGAGCGCCGAGTCAGGGCAGAGTTGTGAATCAGGGGGTCCTACAAATGAAGACCTGTTACAAGGGGGCGCAAACGAAATCGCAGATGAATAGCGGAATGGCGCAGTAATGTCGGAACACTGGAAGCACGTGGCTTGAGCAGACCAGAGTCTGTGAAACGTCGAGATGGCAGCAGATTCTTGCCAAGATAATGCTGTTAGTCAGTTCGAATTTGGCCTTGCCAGAAGCAATTATAGACGTGCCCAGTACCCGTCTTTTTCTTTGGAATCTTCGATCAAAGAGGCGGGCAACTTTCTTTCAAATGGGATCACAACTAATAACCTCCTTAACCTATCAAACACGCCATACAGGTCGGTCTCGAAAAGTTTAGACACCTGTATAATCTTAACGTCAAATGTCAATCCCAAATCAGCAGTAATATATATACGACTTATTGCTTTGAAAAAGGGAATGTGCGCCCAAAACAATTACGGACTTATATAGCGGGGCCCGCTGAATTTATTTTCATTAACTAAGCGCGGCTATTTAATGACATTTTCAAATAATATCTTCATAAACTTTAGTAGGGTTGCCATAGAACCGCTTACATTTTGATGCAGGGCTCCACTTACACTGCCTAACTTATGCTTGTATTGTGAGAGGCCTGTCATCAAGTATTTGCGTTTAATAGTTATGAATCTAAATTTTACTTTCATTTGTTTACATTGGACCACTACTTCGGTCCTATTAGGGTTAGCGAGCCTTAGTCGCTTCATATAAACAGGTCAAGAATACTGTACCACTCAGAAATTGCGGACGCCGTTATATTCATCCAATTCAGTATGTTATTGCATCTCTCTTAGATAATTTAAATACATCAATCAAAGAGGCGAAAGTTTTACATTACGTTAAAAAATACAAAGGAAACTTTGGTGCGATTTGCCAAGTGCGTTGCATTATTGACTATGATTACATAAGCCTCAAATCATAAAGTTTTTCTTTTTGCCATCCGGACGGTGCTGCCTTGTAATCAAAAACACAATTTTGCGTCATTTTTTAAAAAATGTGTTCCAGGGCGTGCCAAACTATCAAATACGTTTCAAATCACATAGCTTTTAGGACTTGGCAGAGCTTCGGACTTAGCAGCCAAGGCTATTCGGGCAGAGGTGATAATAAATTAGGTTAGATGGACCTTCTGTTATAAATTTGTATATCCGGCATAGTTTGTTTTCGCATAACAAGTCAGTCTGTAACATAATAGATGTTTTGTACATGCCTGTTCACTATATCATTCATTTTCATATTTTGTAGACGTCGGTGGCCCGGTGACTAATACCTATTGGCAGGAGTCCGTAGCCGTGACAGCAGCAAAGCCCAACCTAAGAATTACAGGCAATGACTATGCATGGTGGGGTGTAAAGGTCTAAAATGGCAGATTTTAGGCATTCAATACAAACACAAGTCCTACTTTCATTTCACCACTTCGATCATCACTCATACATTTAGGTGGTAATGAATTTAACATCTATTTCTCTAATCAAACTAAAAAAAGGTTATTGAATCAGACATTACTTACCTCCGTGATGCTTTTCCACAGTACGACACTTATTTGGCATGTTGACATATTACCAAGGAGGGTCTGGAGAGGGCTCTTACTTTGAAACCAATTGAATCAAAGCGGAAAAGGGTTAATCGGTCAGGGCAGACAAATTGTTAAACTGTCCGGGGAAAAGTGATACTATCTCCCCTGACATTGACACGGAAAACAAATTTTTTCCGTGATGACGGGGTTACATTTAAATGCCGTTGGCTTGGAATGTTTTACCTTTTTCCATTTAAAGGAATCAATTATTAAAAACACTGTAATACTCGCTATAATTTGGGGATAAATTAAAATTTATTGTGGCGTAAAATTATATCGATTGAAGGATGATCAGGCGTACAGTTCTTTAAATAGCAGTTGTTGAGGTTATTTTGGCACAGTAATTAGTACCTCTTTCGCACATTCACAAAGTCTAACTGCGTGTTCATAGTTTTTCTTCTCTTCACGTTGGTAGTGGTTTCCATTACGTTACCGTGGGGAGCTGAGATCTATGATCATGTAGTTGGATAGACTCTAGAGGTAATGCGTTGGTGTGTAGCTATTTGCTGGCTTGAGTTGCTCAAAGCCATTGCGTTGCATTAGTTTTATTTAGCTTGGGTTTGCTTCAAATCTTTTGCATTGCATTTTTGTGTTTATAAAGTTTTGGTATTGCAACTTGCTGATAACGCCTGATCACCTTCGATTGATATAACTTCTTGTGGTAGGAGCATCTAAGCTCTTAACCTACCCATAAGTGAGCGGCCAATACACGCCAGCCTTATATAAATACTTAATGATCAATTATTTGATATATCATGTCATGTGAATTTTATATAAGCAGATGCGTCGTAAAATAAAAACTGAGAATGTTGTATGTTCTTTATTATTTTATTTTGAATAGTCTTAAATAATTACACTCTAAAAATATGAACATGATTTGTAATATTAATAGTTGTCCTATTGTATCTATAATTTTAGAGTTGTTCATTAAAACGTAGATATAAAATGTCTTTTAAAAGTAATTCTAAGCCTTAAAATTTCAAAAAGTTCTACTAAAGTTCTGTTACATACCTTTAAGACACTTGAAATCGGTGATACTCCATGTTCCTGAGCTTTGACATGTCACTATACCTGTGTTGTTAAACATGTTTTTGTAGCCTTCTTGACATTTGTATTCAGCCTTGTCCCCGATAAAGAACATGTTTCCGTGTATAGTTGCAAACTCCTTTTCCCTAGGCGGACCACATCCTATTGTAAAGTAATAAAAGAGCTGCAACCTTATCTAAAGTATAAAGACACTCGTTACCGCCGTAAGATCCTTATATTCGTATACTTAAAATAAAAATTCAAACACTACATGCATTTAACTTAAAAATCACAATGAAGAAAGCAATCATGGCAGATCTGTATCTTGCATAATACTGTAAGAAAAAAGTTCCCAATGCTGATGTCAATAATATGGCAACAGTAATGACGACATATGAAACAATATCTGTTCCAGAAATTTTATATTGTGTTACATTAACCAAATTAATTAGATTCTACTACGGAAGCCCATAAGTGCCATTTTGTCTTAGAACTTTTGTCTTATGACTAATGACTTATGTATTATGACTTTTGTCTTATGTATTATGACTTGACAAAAAAGGCGGCAAAAAGGCTCGTAGTTTCATCACATGCGCCCATTTGGCTGACGGAGGTAAATCTGATAGTGAAACAGAAGAACAATTTGGTAAGTGTTGAAATGTAAACAGTTATAGGCTTCCTTATACAAGCTTATTTCTCAATGTATTATTGTTTGTTTATAGCGAACACTATTTATGCTATTTATTTATAGCACATACTTGCTCCGATTCATGTATCAGCTAAAACTACAAAGATTTCATCAATAGTACAAAATTTAGACATATTTAACAGGCTTAAACGTATTCCTGCTGTTAGTGCAAAGCACTCCTCACAGTGTTATCTCACACATATCTGTTCATTAACCTGTGCAATCACTTGAACAATATGTTTTGACTTTCTTTGAGTTGAAATAGTAAGGAAAATAAATGAAAAATATCCAAGATTAATCAATAAGTGATTTTACTGCTTTGAGGTTTGCAAACATCATGATTTACTATGGCCACCTGTTTTTTTATGTTAGCACGCATAATGCTTGTCATAAGAATCAATTTCAAAGATAGATAAACTTCATTCATGAGTGTAAAAGCGGAATAAGGTTCATTTCCCTAAAAAAGCATGGATTATGATACACTTGACGGCTTAATAAAGGACTGGTCCCACTTGGCAGAAACAGCGTCATTAAAGCCAGTTAGCATATTATAACACGTTAAATGTGTGGTAAGGTGATGTGTATTTTTGAGAAACAGCAATAACATTAAAGAATATTTATAGGTGCTGATCATATTTTACTCAATGATTTTTTACAGCACATAAAATTTCAAAAATATCTATAATTCATCATTTAAATTTCGTAGAGTTTTTTTATCTTTAATTCAGTTTGGTATATTTTGTTCTGTACTATGGTCTGTATAGAAACTATGCGAACAACAGGGAAAAAATAAATCACCTTTTATCTACATCTTTTCAAGTTGCTGGCTAATTTAACGTTGTAAGGTGAGATATAAATGATGCAATGTTGACCCGGTATGAACTGATAAGTCACAAACACTCGGAATAAATCTAGTCATGTGTAACATAGTTTATTCAGGAGACCACTTAAATGATTCAAGGAATTATTACTGATAATTTATCAGAATAAAATAACAATATCTATTTCAAAATCATATCGAAGTAAAACATCTTTTCTGTGTCATTAGGCTTAATAAGCACATATTGATAACACAACGATTTATATTGAGACATGTATAAATGTTATAATGTAGACTTATAGATAATGCTACACTTTAATTTAAAACTTTGCCTTTATGAGTGTTTTTTTAAAGCACGTTACAATAACAAAATTCAATTAAAAAAAAACTGACCAGGAGGGTTTATTTGTTCTCTAGAACTGAATTGGATAACAAAAAGCGAGGAATGTTCAGTTTTTGATTTTGAGAAAGAAACATAACATTTTGAAGTAGATTTATGGAAGATATAACATAAAGTACCTTTGTAAATATTTACAAAAAGGAAAGGTTTGGGAGAAAGAAAAGTGTATTGGAAACCCTTGCATTTCCCGCCACTGTGAGATAATCTTCACTATGACACTCAGTGACTCTAGTGAAACGGCTATTAAATCACCGTGGCTATCTCACTTACTGGAGAATTTGAATTTTGCTAGCCAAACAACAAAGCGATGATATATGTGTGAAAATGTTATTCCATAAAGATATATAAAAATATCTATGTCCAATTTCAAAATATTGTTTTGTTAATAAAAGGAATTCAACTTCCAAAGCTCTTCACTGGCATGTGTATCACTGAAAAAGAAAAAATGGAAACAAAGTGATCCCCGTGAAGCATTATCACAACAAAATTACGCGAAAATTGCAGACTCATCTTGATTTGAATCTGTACATGTCAGGGATAATGTAATAAGTGCAACATCCCTCACGCCCCCTTGCACCGTCTTGAGCGGGCTACTCAATTATCCACACTTAATACTGCTGGCATCAATGATCACGAAGGGCCAGAAAGTATACCAACACTGACTACATTTTAGAACCAGTCTGCTCTATTTATAGTTTTACTTTTCACCTCGATTCTAATTGCAAAGTTTGTCTCATATATCAGGTTCTTTTTTTTTAGAACACATTCCGTCAAACAGTGACTTAGTAAGGTTTTATGAATGTGTCCATCCACATTAATACAACTGATGGTTACTCTTGCCTCTGTTGAACATGGTCAGGATGTTGTCCCAAATATTTCTCGGACGAGTCCTAAATATTTTTGGACCATTTTCATTTCGTCGAGAAAAAGTAGTTTACAGTGCTCTAAATTCTTAACTCTCTAGATAATTTTACGTTTTCACCCGCAAATTTTTGAAGATTTGCCAGGAAATTGTTTTGATTGTTTTCTAGTTTATTCCACTTAATTGGTCATTCTTTCTGATTTATGAATGAATATTATTTGTTAGATTAAGTAACAAGATTCTATGCAAGACAGACACATTTTGATACATTTGTGAAACTTTGATTCTGCAATATTTCTGTATAAAATATACATATATTTCTCCCTACAGGAAAATGTGAGAAAGAAGAACGAATTAAGGCAGCTATGTTAAAAAATATGTGAGAAGGGCAAAAATAAGAAGAAGAAAACGCTTATGATGGAAAATGCCAATAAGGTAAAAGATACATTCAGTCTGTTACGTTACTCTTTTACAATTGGAATAATACAATACTTTTAGAAATGATGTTTTATGATTTATAAGTTACAATCCCTAGATACTGAATAATGGAGTGTTACCAAATAAATTTGGGTTTGTAGTTGCTGCGGCTTCTCCTAAGAAGTGTTGAAGACTATGTTCCAATACTTAACTTGTAACAATAATATCATTTATTATAGAAAAACAGTCTTCATTATGTACATCTATATCTGAGTTCATGTATTTATATATAATATTAAGGATTTGAAAACTCTTTAACTTTGTAAAGCAGGCATACTTCAAACATTTCATAAAAGTCTCATTAAATATTATGAAAAGAAAAATATTTGTTATGAACAATAGTAATAGATCTACTTACAGATCCGTCGGTAAATAAGCAAAGGTTGGTTAAATTGCAAATATAGCCCTTTCGTTTACGCGTTAGGAGGAATCCTATATGTGATTGCATACTGCGTCAATACTCAGTGATTTATCCCAACATTGTAAATTATACTTAATTCTTGAATCTTCTTTACTTTTCTTTAAAATCTTAGCATATTTATCTTAAGATTTGAGTGTGTTTTTTTAAAAATATTTCGACTCATCTGGAGGCATGCATCTTTAATGCTTAAAGTCATCTACTATGATTACTTTTGCTGCATGTACAACTTTGTTCTTTGTCAGTTTACGTGCCATATAATCCTTATTAATATAAAAATCAAGTTAAGTGATAATGTGATTTGATTCAATTGCAAAATTAATTCAGCATAAACTTATTCAAATAATAAATAAATAAGAAGTTTCACACCTATTGTCTTTTTTTGCGTTTATTGACGCTGCCTTAACTTGTTGATTTTGTTTATCATATTTTGTGGAGGAAAATGAAATATGAGAGTACCTGAATCAGTTGTATTTTGATATCACTATATTATACATGCAATGATATGTAATTAATATGAAAAATAAGACAGCTTGTAGTATGTAATCATTCAAAATATTTACTTTTTTCCTCTCCAAATTTGAATGTTTTATGCAATGAAACTTTACTATAAATGTACATTAATATGTGAAAATACAAAGAGTACAATAAATGCATAATTAATAATCTGATATGAGGAATCTATGGTGAAAACAAGGATTTTTTTTATTAATTTAAAATTTATGACATTTTGAAGCAAATTCTTTGTTGTTTTTTTTCTTTAACGATGATCAATAGGTGGAAATGTAAAATCACTTAAAGAATGCTCTGATACATGAAAATGGTTCTACCAAATCGATAAAATTTCTTGAAAAATGACCAAATAACAAATGTTTGACTTTTCATTCTTCTATTTTTTCTAAAGCATTTTTGCAATGTTTGACACTACATAATATAAAAATAAACACTGTAAATAACCTACATGCCAAAAATCTCTTTTATTCTATTAACAATAAAATAATTCGAAGCACTAAGATTCAATTGTAGAAACAGTTGAACATTTATGATTATTTTGCGCACAGACAGAACCGACATGCAAATAGCAGTCCAGTTTAGTATCGCAAGTAAAAATATCACCAAGGATATAGGGTAATAGATGAGCCAAGCTGCGAGACTTCTTACATGTCTGTATAATTCAAATGATGCATACTTTCTTTAACCCGTAATACACAATACATAAGCCGTATTACATATGTCATGATACAAAATACAAAAGTCAAAATACATAAGACATAATACAAAGTCAAAATACATAAGACATATACAAAAGTCAAAATACATAAGACATGAATACAAAAGTCAAAATACATAAGACATAATACAAAAGTCAAAATACATAAGACATTAATACAAAAGTCAAAAATACATAAGGACATAATACAAAAGTCAAAATACATAAGACATAATTCAAAAGTCAAAAATCTGGTCTTTGTTATACATTGACAGAATTGTTCATCTCTATAAATGTTTTTATTTGAAAGGCTGGTCGAGTGCAATCAAAAAATGAATGAAGTCAAGAAGTCAAATCAAATTAAGAGCATGCAGGTGTCTAGTGTGTCCATCCCGTCTGTTTGATGTGTGATGTTGTGTCTCCATGCTACACAACAAACTGTTTAACATGCTACAAAGTTAGCTGAAAAAATTTACAGAAACAATACAATTGCTTAATTTGCAATAATCAGGTAACACAGTCGATCATGATCACTGGTTGCTCGCGACTGTATTTAAAGACACAGGGTATCATTTCTTTTTTGTGATTTTCACCTGAAACATGTTCAAAGTGTTCATAAGTATTCTCAATATTGGACATTAAATGAGTTGGTAAATACTAGATCACTTGGCTTAAAATTTTAGTCTGTGTAACTGTGTTTGATTTTGTCAAAACCTAGATTAATTTAACGAATCAATGAATACGACCAATTGCTCTAAAATAATCTACTTTTTGAAAGAAATAAACAGCAAGTTTTTATGTGTTAGTGACACATATTTTTGGGCGCTTTATTAAATGAACGTATACATTTAAGTTTTCTATGAGATTCAGTTGATGATGGTCTTAAAGATTCATTCAAATTTCTATAATATCCCTTGGTGTTATTTTCAATAAATATTCTAGATAGCTTTTATTTTCTTCTTTCAGAAACAGGATACGGTACTGGTAGACATGCCATATATAAGTGCACCTTGGATGGCTTTCATGAAACTACGTGGGAAGTTTAAGGACAAGTTACCGCATAGGAGAGGAGGCGGTACAAGGAATATATACGAATTTAAACAGAAGAAGAGCAAACTGTTCAGACAGTTTATAAATTATGCAACTAGCATTTTCTTTCCAGATGGAAAAAAATGATATGGGAAAGTTATCAGATATGGTAGTGAACATGCTCTACATTTAACGGAGAAGTAATCTCAAAATTTGTTCCATGCCAAATTGGGGGAAGAATGTAATTTGGCAAAACAGTACTTGAAAAGTCTATCGACGTGTTTACCTGCGTCAGTACTTTTTATAACTTTTGAGAACATCTAAAAAACAGGAGATTGACTAGGTAGAGAGCCAGTTAGACAGCATGTAGATGATAAAAGCATTCCGGTCATTCCCTTTAACAATTACCTTGATAGTACACGATGAACCAAATACCTGGTGAAATATGTGTAAAGTACACTAAACTTTGCAACTCATCATACACAGCAGAATGTTCACAAAAAATCTGTCAAACCATTGATGACTGCTTTCTTGACACAATTGTAAGTTGATCCTGACAGAGAAAGAGATGGGTATAATCCACTGGAAATAGTTTCAAAGTGACAGGCATAACAGTCAACAAGATCTCTATTTTGAGCCAAGCAGATCCGAGTTCTAACCACTTTGAATATCCAACAGCTACATCAAATGCAAAAGGAATAATTCATACACCTGACCAGATTGTGGGTTTTGAGAAGCAAGAAGAAAACAAGGAAATCATACTTGGAGTACTTTATAAAGAACATAATTCTGGTGCATATTTTTTCAGGTGGTATATAAAACAACGAACTCTTTGCAAGTGGACCTGACCTTTGCTTAATCCCCGTTAACTGATCCTGGTGAATACTTGGTGAAGGTATCAGATGAAGATACACTTTATGAATGTGCAGCTGTAAGGGTGGACTCTCTAGCTTTGCTGGCAGAAAAAAACAAAACTTTCAACAAACACTTGTCATGCAACTCAGGAGATTTTTACTGACCGAGTAAGACTTCAGTCCCTGGATGACAGTACAGTTGATACTGCTTATGTAACTTAACCATCAATGGAGGACAGTAGAGTTGATAATGTTACTGTTACTGAACCATCAATGGAGGAGAGTACAGTTACTTCTGTTACTGAACCATCAATGGAGGACAAAACAGTTGACACTGTTACTGAACCATCAATGGAGGACAGTACAGTTGACAGTGTTACTGAACCATCAATGGAGGACAAAACAGTTGATATTGTTACTGTTACTGAACGATCAACTCTCCTAGTTATGATTCCATTACAGACAATGAAGGTAATAAAAAGTCATGTCATGAATGAGAATGTGAGTGAACAGACAAACTGTGACTATTTCAAAGAAACGTTCAAGTACAGCCAAGTATAATCCTATACACGCGCTTAATTTCTCAACAGATGTAAATGTGCCAGAAATTCCTTATGATAGTTTTATGTATGGGACCTAAAATTGGGGAAGGCTCTTTTTGGAACAGCTACATTTGGCACATTATCTTTTTACTCCAGTTGCAATAAAAACTGTAAAAATAAAGGCGAATTAAAAACTAGTCCAGAAAGCTCTTGAACGAGAAGTAAAAGTTTCTCAGCAGAGTAAGGCATCCACACATTATACTGTTTATGGGGTATTCGGTATATAATAATGCATTACACATTGTGTCTGAGTACATAAAAGGATCAAATTTAGATGAGATGACCTACTGTTTGGTGATCGATGCCAACAAATCCCCCTTCTAAAAAAGTGCCACATTGCTGAAAAGATATCCCAGGCTGTTGCTTACTTGCACAACAGTTCTCCTATTATATTACATCGAGATTTAAAGCTAGAGAACATCATTGTATCAGAATCTTTAGAAGTAGTGAAATTATGTGACTTGGGGATTTCAAAATTGTTAACAATAAATAGTTCTGCTACCACACCTATGCACCAGGGTATGCAACCAGGTACCCTTATACTTTCAAGCACCAGAAATTTTGCTTGAAAAATAGACCTGCATCAACAAAATCTGATGTTTGGGAATGGCAGGCACTCTTGCAGAATTATTCAGTGAATGTCCAATGTGGGGATTACAAGAGGAAGAATGAAGAAGAAAATGAAAGATCAGCTGTTGAAACAATTAAAGAATTATGAGTCAAAAAGAAGTCCCACATGCCATTAAAAAACTTGTACAAATGGACTGTATTTGTAGAAGAATAGTAGACATTGTAACCAAGGGCTGAACTATGATCCCGATAGCAGACCAGTAGCGACTTGAATTCCCAACAGAGTTTAGTAAATAAACTAAGATATGAACGGGCTCTTTGTAGCAAATAAGTAAAAGTGATATAATGGAACTGAAAATTAATTGGTTTGCTATACTATTGAGAGTGATTCGTCAACAAGTTGTAATATACATTAAATAAAACTTTTTATTTTTTTCCCCTCCCCGGGGAACCCCGGAAAGTTATTTGGGCCGGACGGGTTTATTCTATACCCGAGGGACAATCAAAAAAAACACCGCTGGTTGGGGTGGCAGGGGTTTTTTTTTTTTTTTCCCAGGGGGGGGTTTTCCGGTTTGGGGGTTTTTTTTATTTGGTTGGTTTATGCTGGTTGGTTGGTCTCGGTCGGTCGTCAAGCCGGTCCGTTGTTCATTTCCTTGTCGCGAGCATAACCTGAAGATCATGGTCTGTAACTTCCTTATAACCCTTCATACAATGGTACATAGCGAATTAAAGGAAACGTGCAGTACTCGAAGACATCCTAAACTCCATTTAGTCATTAATTACAGAGCGTTATAGTCCCTATTGTTTCTTGTCTTGTCTGGAGCATAACTTGAAAACTATTCTGGTGAAGTTCAATTACAATTTCATACAATCGTCAAGCACAATAAGAGGAAGTGCAGTACACAAGAATCATAACTCCATTTTGACAAATTACAGAGCTTTTTAGCTTTTGCCCTTTGATATCTTTCCTTGTCCGGAGCATAACTTTAAAAGCACGGGTTCGAATTCAATACAATTTCATACAATGCCCTTTGTTACTTTTTGTCCATGTTACTTCATTGTCTGTAATGGAATCATAACTTGAAAACTATGGTTTGGAATTCAATACAACTCTATACAATGGTCAAGCACAATGAAAGGAAGTGCAGTGTATCACAATAAACCATAAGCTACATCTTTCAGTATTTGTAGAGTTATTGCCCTTTTCCTTTTTTCCTTGTTAAACGATGCATAACTTTAAAATTAAATGTTTAGAATTTAATATGCAACTTCATACATGTTTAAAAGCGCAGATTGAGATGAAGTGCAAGCGCTCAAGAAGCGTAACTCTTGCTGAACTTATGTACAGGGTAATTCAAAAAAAAATATCCTTTTATCAATGTTAACCACATTGACTGGAACTGGCAACAACAAAGTAACCGCCGAACTATCTTTGTAATTGCCCACAACCCATAACCTCGAATTTTCAATTCTTTTAAAAGTTATTCTGCCATTACTAATACTCTCATCATTTTCCGGAAAGCAGGTGTCTTGCCCGGGCTATTAATCACATTTTAGTGATAGTTCTTGTTTTGCTATTAGGCTGTTTTCAAAACTATAATTATTTCTGGTTCTTTGATATAAGTATTTTCAATTCGTTTAAATTTAAGTAAAACTTATGACTGATTTCAAAATATTTAAGTTTAAGTTTATGCCGAAAAAAAGTTGGTTTTAAGTTAACACTTGTTTATTGTTTTACTTAAAGACTTAAATAATTGTCAATATATTTCGTTAAAACCATTTAATTTTGTTTATCAGATTATATTTCATATAAGCGAGCTCTTTTCCTTAAAACAATATTTTTTGAAAGTGTCAGTCTTTAAACCTAAGCAAGGAAATAAAACAAATGGACATAGTTTAAGATAAAATGAAAATGATTCGTGTTAGTAACAAATATTCATGTTTAGATATCCACCAGTGCGAAGTTTCAAGGGTTGTTTGAATAAGAAAAACATATAAAAGGGAAACAGAATAGATATGAGTTTATGTAATTTTAATTTACATAACTACTTCTTATGTTGTGTATGAATTTTAAATCATATAATAGACAATTATATACATTTATATAATATATAACAATATAACAATATTATAGGACATATATCCTGTAAAATCTGCATGTTTGGAAGTTACATTGTGGGCATCTCAGGACAACATTTTGGGAACAAGCATGTAACTAGTTTAGCCCCCTTGTATCAGATAGCTATCAGATCAAATAGCCTCGTGTTTCATTCTTCTTTGTATTACTTTAATGTCCTTGAATTGACCTCAAATAAGTAAAAGATTCTGGTTCAAAGGCACATAACTCAAAAGTGAGATCGCAGAATTTACCAATACACTACGCAAAAGCAATTCAAAGTTAACATCTGATACTATCTGATAGCATTTGGTTTTGTTTCTTTTTCAAAATTGAATTTATTGCATGACTTAATTATTGTAAGATATAACAAATTGCTTTACTTTATGATTTTTACATACTCCTTTATTTAACTCCATATAAAAACCCATTTTGCGGAGGAACAAGCTTACACAACATTACGTTTCGTACTACAATCCATTTCTTTTAAACAAGGGGAAAGGGGAGCGGTAGCCTCTTGGTTAATGTGTCTGCCCCTAAACCTTAGGACTATGGGTTCGAGTCCTACTCGAGCCATCTCCATGTTTCTTCATATGTCACCAGTACTGGTTGGTTCAAGGGTTTTGATTTAAAAAAAACCTTTGCAAGAACTTGTTCCGCAAACGATCTAAATGAATTATATTAAATATCTGATACTTGAAGAGAATTTATTCAGGGCACATATGAGAAAAATTATTCCATGGCTTCATCAATAAGTTCCAGTAGTTCCCTGTTTAGTTCTAGAGCATCTTGTACATCCATGGGAATGCGGATGTCAGGCTTTAGTTATTTTACCAAATCTTGAAATTCTTTAATGCATGTTGTCCTACGTAAGCCGTACATTTCGCAACAAGCATCAACATCATTTTGATCTACAATCTTTCCATAATTGTGTTCGCCAAACAATTCCGGAACGAAGTACATTAAATCGGGTTTTCCATTTGGTACCTCAGAATTTCTCTGTTTACGTATGGAATGTAAGTTCCAATTAACCGCTATTCTGTCAAGTTCGGCCTGAATCAAGTGCATAAAAGAGAATTTCAAGCATTCAACATGTAAAGGATTTAATTCATCATACTCTTGATTGTCTTTAAAATCTTTGAAAAAGGAAATCCACCATTGAATTCCTTGGCGTCTCATAGTTCCCCACCAGGCCTCTATTCGTTGATTTGAAACGCTTTTTCCGTATATAAAACTTCTAAGTCCCGATATACTATCTGTATCATTGTACCGGAAGAACGGTTGGAGCAAAGACAGAGTTGAATTTTCTGTTCCCTTATCACAACGAAGAATTCGGGGAACAACCCGAAGCGTCTTCAGCGCTTCAAGATAATACATAGCGATGACTGCAGGGTTGTTGTTACTTTGTGACACTTCTAGCCAAAATATCCTCCTACTGTAACCATCAATAGCACCGTGTATACAAAAGCCATATGGTTTCAGTTTATCGTAACCGTCTACGTGCCATACATAATTTGGCCCCTTTATTCTGTACTTGCGTCTTTTAATTCTGTGGGCTTTCCGAAAATTAATTCCGTCAGGGTCAATAGTTTTCATAAATGAAAGAACTTTATTTCTAGGAACTCTTAATTTATGTTCATTTGTCAAGCGTTTCCAAATCGAACGATAACCAATGCACTGACCACTTGTCTCAATTTCCTTGGAAATATAATCAAGAACAATGTGATCTGGTGTGTATCCAGTTTCGACGTCGTAAGTTGTTACATTTAAGTACTCTATTAAGCTGTCGCAACGATATTTTAATGTTATTTATAACAAACAACAAAAGAATAATTTCCGGATATGAAAACCCACAGTAAAAATAGTGTTTCACTAATTCAAGCCGTGTACTTCCTGCTGTCGATGTGTCTGGTATGTTTTCGTTAAAGTTAAGCCGTATTTTGAAACGGGGCATGTCTGATGACCTCTCCAATAAAACATTGACTTTTTTAAAAGGGACACCACTGCGGTATTTTTGACGTAAAGGGACTGAAAATATTTTTTTCAAGATTTTTGTATAACTAGATGTATGCCTAACTCCGTTTTATTGACCTAAAAATGAAAACCGTTACAATGCCACTCACTCAAATCGGCCAAAAATGCATAAAAACGATTTAATCAATTTAATACCGTGTATATTTATATATCGTCTATTGCTTGGTTTCAAATTAAAATTTACCAGTTGATTTAAGAAAGAATTACAAAATTATTATTTTAGGCTATTAAACCTCAGCGGTGTTCCTTTAACAACCAATAACTTCCATAGCAATGATTGTTGCATTTTAATTTGGTTGAGTTTAAATAATTATGTCACAGTGTACAGCTCATCATTGCCACTTTCTCAAAGATAAAGATCATTGTGGAAACTTCTTTGTCTCAACTTGCTTTGAATACGTTAAACAACTCGTGTACAATGTCATGTCGTTTAACACTCTCTAGACTAACCTTCTCAAGAATAGCTTTTAAAAAAAATCAGGGCTTATTACTTTGAATTACTTACTTATATTCTTATTACAGTCGTCGATTACATATAACTTGGGTTTGTCTTTTTATAACAATACTTTAATTTTATTACGTTTATTTGAACCAAAATTCATATTAGAATCACACCATTTTGACAAACACTATCCTCTTAAACAACATACACTTAATCGCTTTGGAAATATATGCAAACTTTGAATCAGACATCGAGGCTAACAATTGTTCCAACGTCAAAATTTTATATAAAAAACACAATAATGTTACAAAATCTACTCCGCTGTTGTTACTATAGCTTAGATTCTCTATCATTATCAAAATTAAAATCCCTCCCATGATAACATACACAAATAATAGTTCTTGAGCAATATGCTAACGTTGTTTATTGATACACATATATCTATAATCTAAAATATCTTCTTAAACCTATAGTTTTTTTTCAGTCATGGTTTACAAAGATTAGCCTTTTATATTTATGACGACAAGTGTTGACTGAGTTACCATACCAGAATAAAAAAAAACTGATTTCTCAAATAGTTATGATGGTAATCGACGATTTTGTTACCTAAACACAATAACTGCAGGCCTATTGTCCAGAGTTACCACACCAAAAAACAGGTGCATAGCTAAAACTATAAAACTAACTAGGATTATAACAACAGAAAAGAGAGCTTCTAAGTTATGTGCTTCCATAATCAAGAATTTGCTACCTATAGTTACTATATTGCTGGTAATGAATAAGATTTATTCCCCTTATCTTAATGTATTTTGGTTCTTACAGACTAAAGCTCTGTCAAATTTCGCATCTTGCTGGTTGGTAAGGATTTATTATAATAAACAGAAAAAGAGAAAAACGGAATCTCATTAAATGTCCAAAACCTCGAAATTGAAAATGTTGCAGGCTCGGTTTGATTGAGCCTGTTCATAGACGGATATGCCGTCTACTTCCAATAGAAGCGGCTTAAGCAGGATTCAACATATAGACATGAAAATGGTGAAATTTTGAGTTTAGAAACTTCCGCAGATGTGGTTCATACAGCGGTAATCAAGGAAACTTCAATATGACATGGAGTGCAATTCCATGAAAAGCTGTGTATGGTCCCCAAATAAAAGACTGTGTGTGCCATAAACGAGAAAACAATGGGCGAAACTAATTAAATAGAGTTTTAAAAGGGGATCATGGGTTATAAACCTACATGTCAAAGACAGAGCCTCAAAAAGAAGACAAATTAAAACAAAATACAACAGCAACAACAACAAGAAAAACAGGAGATATTTATACATGTACAGTATTCAAGAAGGAATTCTGGAACCACCTAAGTATAGTAGTAATCAACTGCTAGAAATAAAAAGACCACTAACATGTACATATAACATAACAATAATGTCGTGCTGAACGATCTTCAAGGATCCAAAATATCTTTGATTTTATGTATGGGACAACTTATATGGCCTCATACGGCAAAAGAAACACTGATGTGGCAATTAAATAGTGAAAAACGGATTCCTGAACAACGCCCAAGACAACAAAATTGAAAATGTTGAAGGCTCGGTTTGATTGGACCTGTTCATGGACGGTTATGCAAGATACACAGTAAACCAGTTGAATTTTACCCAACCAATTTCTATAAAACCTTTTTTCCAATAACGGCGCATTTTATGTAATCAGCGTTGTGTAATTTAACTGTTAATATAATCATATTTTCCATACTTGACTATCTCACTATTTCTCATTAATTGAAACTGTTCGTGGGAGGCAGTTAATAAAAATAATAAAACCTACAGATGCAGAACTAAATGATTTCAAATAATATTATATGGAGTGAGTATCAATGTGAAAACATCTATAGGTATACTTATTGACCGATCATCCAAAAAATATTTTCCTAATAGGAACGATAATAAAATCATTCAGCTTTTTCTCAAAGTCACTTGGTTTTAATGGAAACACTATAACTTTGATTGAACTGTCACCTGTGACAGCTTCCTTTATGGTTATTTATTTTGCCACGACTTTACAGAAATTCGATAAAAAATTGTTAATGTAATTTAACCTTATCTAAATTATGCTCACCATCCTCCAGTCCTTTTTCTTTCCAAGAACATATCCCTTTTTCTTCTCTATTTTTTCATCGGGATGGAAAGTTGACTCATCTGAAATATTTTTTTCGACTCCAATTAGAGAGCACATGTTCGCATTAACTTTGAAATTAATATATTCGCACATTGCCTTTGTCTTACAACTTTCTATACAATGGTCAAGTCCCTTCATTAAAATAGTTTCAAAAATGTAAATATTTTTTGGATACTCAGTGTCTATCTTTATCCATCTTGAGAAATGTGTCTTGTTCGCAAAACACATGTTTGTAACTAAGAAACCTAATAGCAATACATTTCTGTAAAAATGAATCATTTTTTTTAAATATCATTCCTACGAAAATGTACTGTCCTGTTCAAGAGCAAAACAAAAATGAGTTACAACAAAAGTTTAAATTTTGTGATGTATCCTTTGATAACGTAAATGCATTATGATAGATTCCGTTGACGACGACGAAACTGCATATCATTCTTACATTTGCTTGCATAAATAAAATAATGCTTTATGGAGTTCTGTCTAATCGATATGATGTAATGATACATTCATTAATATATAATAAGTTTATACAAACTGACTTTAATACATTGTTTTAAACAAAACGTCATTGATATTAGCGTATCGATCAATTATGTCTTAGTAATATAAAAAGTTTTGAATTGACATGTCAGAGAAGTCATTTTTCCGACTTCTTGCCGCTGCTTCCCCTGAACTATCACGCAAAAGATTTAGTCATATGTACAAACGCCGGGCTGATCCTACTCACAATGAACTCTTTATTTGTACAACAATAAAGTTTTGAAAACAAATTACAAATAGTAAATAGAAAGATAGCTAAATATATGTTCGGTCAACGGAATCAGATCTTTAAAGCATGATTCAAATAAGCCGTATCTTATCATAAATAGATTCAAAACAAGAGAACAACATCCAGAAATATCCATTTAACCTATTATTGTAAAATGTTGAATCTTTTCACAAAACAGTTGAAAAGACCGACACAGGAAATTGCCGTCTGTTACACAAAAAGGGGAATATCAATTTGAGTGATTCCAGTTTGGGTTGTTCAGGACTAAAGCATTTTTTATGAAAATGTTGTAGAAGTTTTCCTGTCAGTTCTACATACTAGTACTTTAGATCTAAGCTCTAGGCATTGTTGTTTTCCATAAGAAGATTAAAATGTATAGTTTATATGAATTGATGTCTTTAAAAAAGTGACACCGAGGGCGGGGCAAATCGTAGCTTAATATCTATGCTTTTAGGAGAAAAGCATAGTGGTGGACTTCTTCGGTTCGAAGTATTTACAGAAGGGAATGTAAAGATCTGGAAAAAGACAGAAGAAATAATGTCTGAAATAATCTGAATTTGAGTTCATCTTTCATCTTCCAATTCAATGGGTAGACTATAACAAGTTTGAGACTTCAGACGATAATATTTGGTATTTGACTGAAACAGACAAAGTCCTTGAAAAGGACATCTGTTTTAGAATCGATACAAGGTTAGCTTTTAAAAAAGCTAGTAGCGACTCGCTTCGTAATTTTTTTCCAGGGGTGCGTTTAAATGTAAAAATGACAGTTCTGTTAACTGAAGAGACTTCAGCGAACATCAAAATAAAAGTGACATAAAGTTATGGAAGCCAGTTCTCTCAGTTTAACAAAGAGGAATATGAGTATATATGAAGATGCATGTTAACAGATAGAATGAAGTCCCTATGTCTATGCACATTTACTGTATGGCCTGTTGACCTTGACCAAATAAATGTTAGATAGGTAGAATTCATAAAGATGTTTCTTTTTACGAAGTTAAGTTGTAATATGTTATTTAGTATTGGAATGAGTGACAGACACAAGTCCTAAAGTAAACACAAGTTGTCAATCAATTCAGCCAGAAAAGCCGGGATCCTATTAAAAATATAGGGATCCCGGAAATTGACCAGTCTAAGATGTTTTTCAGATAAGCCGGGATCCTATTAAAACATATAGGGATACCGGGAATTGACCAGTTCAAGAATATAGTTTTCAGAAAAGCCGGGATCGTATTGAAATATAAAGAGATCCCAGGAATTGGCCAGTTCAAGAATATAGTTTTCAGAAAAGCTGGGATCGCATTAAAACATAAAGGGATCCCGGGATTTGACCAATTCAAGAATGTAGTCTTTGATTTTTCCAATTAATTAGGCATATAATTATAAGTATTGGGATTTCCCCATTTTAAGTTTGTTAATAAATAGCTCTAAATATATTTATATCATAAGTTTAATTAATTTAACGTTCATTACATACAATAAAAAAAACTTAACGTTTAATGTCCTTTCATTACGACAATAATCAACACAAATATAGTTTATTAGTTTTACCTCTATATCTTGTACGATCCCGGATCCCGGCCAGTCCGGGCGTCCCGGATCCCGGCCAGTAAATATATACACTAAAAACCGGAAAGGATAAAATGACCGGAAAAAAAGGAAAAAGAAAAAAATGCACAGAACCAGATGTACACTTATGTTAATTAACCAAACGAAAACTTACTACAGAGGAACAGGTGAGGTCGCTAAATCAAAAGTCAGTGTAAATATGATTTATTGAAAAGAATTCATGAAAACAAACATTTTAATCATCATTATATCTTTGCGCTCAAAATAATACTTGCTGCTTTTTAAAAATGGCGTGAAAATTGAAGGTTTTTGACGCTATGTAAGATTAAATTTGATTGGCTAAATAATTTTGGATCCTAGCCTTGATAGATAAATTTTGTAGAAAGCTGGAAGCCAAGCTTCGATAAAATTTTTGGATGGATTCGGAGTTTTAGGTTGTTTTTCAGTAAAATCCTAACGTAATACCGGCATAAATAATCAAGGCAGCTCTTGGGTTTCTATAGCAAACTATCGATCTATATCGTCTAATAACATATACTTTAAAGATTAATTATTCAATTCAAAATCAATTCACAAACAATAAACAGTAATTTCATACATGATAACACATGATATATTCAATATGCATTGTACTTGTTCCAATACTCATTTATTCTTTCCGGGAATTTATTAATCACTTTGTTATTATTTCAGATAGAACTTTGTGCCACAAAAAATGACACACTATACGTACGTTGGCTGATATTTCTAAGTTTGCATACTAGGTACAAATAAATCCATATTTATAAAGATAAATATATTGCAATTATGGTTTTGATTTTTAATTTGAATAATTATGAATTATAAGATTAAATGAATGAATTAGAAAATTTGGTCCGAAGATAACTATTCCAGATAAACCACTGAAAAACAAATTAATGCACATAGTGACAAATGAAACCTATGTTATATAGGTAGTTAAGTAATTGTTATCAACCCGAAACGCTTTGATCACAGTCTCAAAGCGTTTTTATATTATAAATTCACTAATTTAAAAAAAACAAAACAAAAAAACAAAACAAAAAAAACCAAAAAAAAAAACGCATACATTTATATAACCTTAGGGAATGTTAATAACCTATAATTTGTTAAAAGTTGTAGTCTATAAAAATGGTAATTATTTAGGCATTGAAGTACTTTGAACATTAAAGAAATATTCTTGCTACAAAAGGCCGTTTTTTAAAAAAAACAACAACCACAACAGGGGCAAAACAAAATTACAGCATTTTCCAATTCATTATTTACTAACAGCTCTTGTGATAGTTTGTGTATAGTGTTCTGAACAATTACTTTGTTCATGTTCAGCAATAAATAGTGTCAATAGATTATGAATTATAAAATACAAAGAGGAATTCTATAATTTAAACTACAGACATTACATGCGATCTGTTCAAATTCTCTTTCGGGGAAAATATATATTACAGTTTGAAACACTACACGCTGACATTTATGCTAACTATAAAGACATCATTTTAATTATTTACGATAATTAACATTATGACGACTCATATTCATTTTATTTGTTCTAGCCTTTACTTTTCGGCATTTTTCTAGTTGGGTGGTTCCAATATTCCCACTTGAATAATGTTGAATCACCCTTAGGACATGTTGCCTTTTTAAAATTTGTCATTTGACATTTTATCTGTGACATGC
Organism: Ruditapes philippinarum; assembly: GCF_026571515.1. NCBI lineage: Eukaryota > Metazoa > Mollusca > Bivalvia > Venerida > Veneridae > Ruditapes > Ruditapes philippinarum. The sequence continues at coordinate 287,432 of NW_026860999.1, forward strand.
AGGCTTCATTACCTCTGACCCTCTTTCAATTCTTTAGTGATTCATATTTTCTCTATACTATAGGATTTTTTTACAATTAATACCACATCATCAGGGAACAACAAATGTCTTGAAGGGGTTCACTTCAGTGTTGTTATAATCATCTGTTTTTTTTTGTAACTTTTTCTAGATAGTTATACATCACAACAGCAAGTGTCAAGAGCTGTGTGGCAGCCGTAAAAATTTGCTCCGTCCTTCACTTCAGTGTTTTAATATTTTTCTGGTTCTTCGGGATCATTGAGTCTATAGTACCTTTAAGTGTTGAGAATTGAGAAACACTCAAGCCGGTGCTATTGGGCGTGAGGGATGTTGGCAAGCCGAGTCTGCAAATTTCATATCATTTTGCTGTTTTAATGCCCTCGAGGGATGACTTTAAGGATCTCTTTTTCAGATATTTATACCAGAAATAGCATTCTGTTGCAAATAAAGTTCTAGATCTTCAGAAAGTTAGGAAAATCTAACTTTGGTAAATATGCTATCCTTTACGTATTCCAATCGAAATATAAAAAAAATCACAGTAATTACCACGGAACATTACACAAGATTTAACAGAGCTATAATTTTCTTATAATTCTTAATAATTTACCGTTCAAACCAGCATAATAATTCAAAACCAAAGTGCAATCATGACCTTGTTATAATTTAGTCCTCAAAGGCTTTCAGTCAGAGGAAAATTTACCCCGGAGAACATAGTTTTTAAATTTTGCTTTTTGTTTTTAAAATAGCGCCAAAAATCACGTGGCTAACTCTTTTTTTAATTTCCAAGTTCATTGCTTTGTTGCCATTTAAAAAGAACGACGCTTACCTAGCTTTAAGTTGAAATAATTTCAATCAATCAGTCTCTGAGTGTGACATATTTAACAGTATAAATGCATTTTTGTACAACTGCTTTGCTTTCCTACAGTCTAAATCAATGAAAGAAGTGAATACATATTATGTTCAGTAGAATTAAAACAAGGTTATCTGACAAGCCCGATTCTTTTCTCTCCCTATATAGATAAATTTCAACATATTTTAGATGATAGTGGCATAAGAAGAATTTAATTACACCCATCTGAGACACAACTTTTATCATTAATATTAGCAGATGATATTGCTCTCCTTTCTGTTACAGTTTCTGGCTTACAAAAGCAGTTAGATATTTTGTCAACTTTTTGTAATACATTTAAACTTAAAGAAGTTTAACATTTAGTATCTCTTTGAACCACAATGATGATAAAGAAACTCCAAGAAAATTTGATGATTTACAGTCATTCTCAGTTAAATATATATAGTACATTTTTTGTATATGCTTAAACATTGTGCACATGCTATAATTTTGTGTAAATTGTTTCTTTGTATATATGTTTTTGCATGGGCCGAAGCCCTTAAAGCGAACTTAAGTATTTGTATTATTGTATTGTGTTGTAAAAATCAAACTTTTTACAAGATTCATCAATTTCAGATATCAACTCTTGGAAATGTACAGGCATGTTTAAAAAAAAGAGGATCTGTCGCTTCCCTCACATCACTCGCGCGAATAAATTCACCGTATTATTTACACTGTTTACATTATTTACATCACATTTTATTAATATATCATTTAAAACAGGCAATTTTGCTATTTTTCAGAATGATATAATTTTTTTTCATTATCGCTCCATTTGATATACTCATAATTAGATACTTTGGATCCATTTGCGTTAACTGTCAAAAATTAAAGCAACGTGGTCGCTGAATTCATGAAAATTACAAACATGAAAATTGTTTATCGTTTCGAAATCAATTTCACACAATAATGAATATCTATTAAGTTTGGACCATTGTAATTAATTAAAACATGTTTAAACAGCTTTCCTAAGCGACAGTTTGTTATTCTAAGAGAGGTCGTTTTAGACATACATGTATTACCATATGAGTTACCCCGCTTGTCCATTAGAAATCTTGGCACTGGTGTATCGACGAATCGACGACGAAGGCTGAATTCTCAAAATAAAAAAAAACCCGCGCATCTTAAGGGAGAATTACCTTTTTAAAAACATTTTTTTGCTTCGCATCTGGAGATATACCTATGAAAACTTTTTTTCGCTCCCGCATCTGGGGGTAGTACACCTGTTTACTTTTTTTTTCAAGGCATGCTACCCGATATTTATTTAAAATATTTGAAATGCGAGTCTTGTATTCTGTTGAAACGGAAATATCTTTACAACGCTGATCAAGTCTTGGAGTGATTCTATTTTGCGGAAAATTTAGATTCACGGAGGCCGTGTTGATTGCGTTTTGACAACGTGCCAACAAATTGTTACCACAACATATGTATCCATCCAATATCTTTATCCAACAGTCATCGTAAAAGAAAACCGAATTGGGATAAAAATAAAACAGATAAGAACAAAATTTTATTTTCAGACATTTGCATAATCTTAACTTAAACATAGGAAAATAAAATAAAATAAATAAAAGTATTACACAGAGTTATTTTTACGATTAAAGGTTCTTGCATATATTTATGATAACTTTATAAAAACATTTTTTTCTTGAGAGTAGATCAAAGATTTTCTAACATTATAAAACTATGAAAGAAAGAACAAATGCACAGATAAAGAGATATTAACTCGCTATGTCAAATGCATTGCGACAATAAACAATGTCACTGTTCACAAGGTGTATTACAATGTATTATATTGATTTACAAAAAGTAAGATCCATGTTTACAGTGAAACTCAATTTTAGCACATCTGCCGGAACCACTATATCCGAGGTTTCTTGTAACAGATATAACCAAGTGGTTTATGACCAGCTTATAAAAAAGCGACCAAAATTGTAATTCGATACACATAACTAGAGGCAATTATTAACAATATACCGTAATTACTGTTAAATACCATGTTAAACAAAGCATTTTCTATTACCAATGGTGACATGTCAAAATGTCAGCCGATAAAATCGAAATTAGAAAATATTATCATCAACCAAGCTTAATTGTTAGTTTGTAAATATAACTAAAGTCTCTTTAAAATTGTTGAAAATAACCTCCACATAGCATAATCTAAAAACGGACTGAAAATAATAAGACTTTAACACGATTTACCACAATAGTTAACCTTTTTATACATATCTGTAATAATTATTAAACTCTTTACGTTTAAATTCTAAGTTTTATATTTCAATCGTCTTGTATTTTTGAATGAAATCGCATTAGCTAACAAAATTGGTGGTTTAATAAATGTTACATTAGTTTTTTTTCGATGCCAAATTGAGTTGAATAGTTATATATTTCAAAAGATTGTGATTGATGCATAATTGATAAAGAAAATTGTTGATAATACAATATATTTACTGTCTTAATTATACAAAGACTCTTTTAAATAATTGTGCGTTACCGATTGATTAATTTTATTATTAATTTAAAGAAATTACTTTTGATCACGTGGATTATAGTTTTCCCCCTTGCAAAATATATAAAATTAGACATTATTATGAAAAAAAATATCAAATTATTTTGGTTAAACTATTCACTGACCATTTACACTTTGATTGGCATAATTGAACAAACATGTCAACCCCCGACTAAGTTCATGCCGTAACAGAACTCTACAATATTTACAAACAATAATAATAATGTATGATAGATTTTTTTCTCTCAGTTTTAGACATAATATTTACATAATTAAACAATGGCTGAATAGAAATGTTCTATTATTGCATAATGCAATCATATGTTGAATTTACAAAGACTTTTAAATTGCAAATCACATTTGGCATCATGCCACATATAATCAGTCCAAACTGCCAAACAATCTTCACCCCTTCCTCCCGGTTGGTTCGGTGCCCAGCTGTTAGTCCAGTAACCAACTTGTGTACCATCCAACCAACGCCAGTCCCCCTCATTATCTAAATCATTCCCTCCTATCCACATCAATGGTGCTAAGTTAAAATAAAATTGGGAATACAACAATATGTACTAATGACCAATGATTTTTGTGTTATAATCATCCAAAAAATAATTGGATCAAAATATTTCAGGACAGAATTGTTTCATCATGATTCTTATGGTGTTGCACTTATTTGAGTATCTTGTTTCAATTACCAGGCACAGGCGTTCGACACATTTGCCATGCCAATAATTGTCAAATAATCATAAAATAATCACCCCTTGATCATCAAGACCAAAATAACTATCCAGCATCCGTTTACTATATAAAGTATATGTTATATATAGTAAATAGGTGTTGGATAGTAATTTTGTTCTTGATGATCAAGGGGTGATTATTTTATGATAATTTGGCCATTATTGGCATGGAAAAGGTGCCGAACACCTGTGTTACCGGGTAGTCATCTACACGTTGTTCTTGTTCCTAATTTTCTAATTATTCATTCGCCTCTATTTTCTTCTTATCGATTACTCCGGTGAGAATCTTGGCGTTCAATAGGTACACGCAATAAGAGGCTGAAAACATTATATTTAAAACTACAGTTAGTTGTTGCTGTTCTTAGTTTATTCTATAGCGCATGAAAGATGGTGCTTGCACTTTTAATTATTTCTTTTGTTTTTAGATATCAATTTTTTTGTCGAAGATACACTGAAATGCTTTGAATAATAATGAATATATGCATTGATGCCTTCATCAAGTTTTATCTTTTAGAAAGTTTACTATTTTAATATGTTTATATAATTTTCACTCATAAACTAAAATTTGATATTGTTATTAGAATAAAAAAATCAAATTATTACTTTTTTAAATGATGGACAAAGACTTATTCCCATGATAGACTTCTATACATATAAAATAGATGTAAGCACCTAACAAATTGTGTCCAGCTCTATCTTAAAATTGTTTAGAATCCAATCCACTAGTACATCTATGAAGTATGATACCAAACACTTTTCTTGTGGAAAATTCTCCTTTTTTGTTCTGTTTGGAATGTAGTAAGTTTTGTTTAAATTTATAAGCTTTTTAAAATTGGTATTGTTGAAAGAAATATCTTTAATATTTAGGTACACTATATACTTACTGTGGACATTAAGAAAATTCTCTCTAATGAACACATTTTCTTCCTGCGTTTTAATATCTGCCAGAAACGCTCCATTTTCAACACAGTATCTCTACATGTAAATAAAATGTGAATTATTCATATTTCAATTAACATGTTAACAAATGAAACATTCTATATAAGTTAAACTCCAATCGAAACAAATCACTGAAATGAACGACATTGAACGATTGTGTATACACATGATCAGTAAAATGCCTACATTGAAAATCATATATATTAACTAACACATTATAATCAAATTTATATGTTATTTATGCAAACAAATCACATAGAAATTTCCTTTTGTCAAAAAAGAACCTGTTTGTAATCAACGATAAATTAAATGACAAACCAATAACATGTATACGAACATTACAAAATGCAAATTTACAACTGTTACAACTTTAACCCTTTAAGAAATACAAAAACTTTACTTTTTATATTAAAATGCTCTTTTTTCATTTTGAGAAGATGACAAGTGATCTCTGTTTTACTTGAGGCAATATGTTCTTCAAAACATCATTCAAAGTCAAAAAATGTACTTAATCATTGAATGGCAACCATCTTTACGGTTAGATAAAAGGGTATATCTAATGGTATTATCGTAAATAATTCCATTCGTATCCTAAAATAAAAACAAAACAAAATGTTTATTGTATATCAGTCAGTGTCTAAACAGAAAGGTGAACATAATAATTATATAAATATAACACCACCTTTTTCCCTATCCCATTTTTGCAAGTTTGGGAACAAAAAAGCACGAGTTTCCATGGCAAATCCATTCATCTGTAACAAGAAGTTAAAGCAAATTTCTATATTATGTTCAAATTGTCAACATTTGCAACAACAAAAAATAAGAACAACAACAACAACAACAACAACAACAACAGAATACATGTACTAGATCTTCATACGTCTCATACTTTCATTGAAAATGATAATGATTACAGACGTAAAGTTTTAATCAGGCATTTTATTGTAAAAAAGTTTGAGACTATTTACAAAATTCACCACGCCCTGGTTATCTGCTTGGTTCAGCCGGCCAATACTGCTTTTGTTATTGTACAGGAAATATTCGATTTATAGATATAATTACATTCTAAGTTTATAGAATTCATTTAATTTTTCATATACATATTGTGTATTGAACATAAAATCAACTATTAACATGACTCGCATTATTAAGAGTTGTCCACGTGATACATGTATCTATATTGAGGTTAGCATAGTATTTATCAAAACGTAGGTATATCTTTTAAAAGTTTATCTAAGCCTTAAAACTTTATAAAGTTCTACAATGTTCGGTGACACACCTTTAACACACTTGAAATCGGTAATACTCCATGTTCCAGAGCTTTGACATGTCACAATTCCTGTGTTGTTAAACATGTTCTTGTAATCTTCTTGACATTTGTATTCAGCCTTGTCCCCGATGAAGAACATGTTCCCTAGTATAGTTGCATACTCTTTTTCCCTAGGCGGACCACATCCTATTGTAAAGTAATAAAAGCTAAAGTATAAAGACCCTCGTTACCCCGTAAGATCCTTATATTCGTATCCTTAAAATAAAAATTCAAACCCTACATGCATTTAACTTAACAAATCAGAATGACGAAAGCAATCATGACAGATCTGTATCTTGCATAATACTGTAAGAAAAAAGTTCCCAATGCTGATGTCAATAGTATGGCAACAGTAATGACGACATATGAATCAATATCCGTTCCAGAAATTTTATATTGTGTTAAATTTACCAAATTAATTAGATTCTAGTAATTTGTTGACATATTAAACTCTTAAAATATCGTTCAGATGGTTTGATATCTAAGTGCTTGTGCCATCACCTTTGTGATCAAATTGCTACTGACTGTGAAGTTTGGTAAATATCCTGCGTTACGTCTAATGTATCAGTTGCTCACCTATCCAGTCGCACTGTCTAGCGCTCATGGTCAATACTATGTGTACAATTTATTTTTAACTGTTTGAACGGTTTTTCGTTCATCTCTTAAGCACTCTATGAAAATTACTTTTTAAGTGTCTTGTATTTTTCCTTGATGTATCTATTGTATAAGATATTTTAAAGAAACTGAAAATGAAAGTGATCCTTAAACTATTGGATTAAAATTACACAAAGTATAATAATTTATGACCAATTCAATGGCAGAAATGCTAATTCATGGGCGTATAAAATTAAATTTTTGTCAGATTATTTAAGTGGTGTTAGTTTGAATTTCTATCCAAGCCAAAAGTATATTTTTACTGTAATGGCGTTTTCAAGCTAAGAAAACTTAATCAGCATTATATTAAGTTGGAAAGCGCCAATTAAGAATGTACCAACACTTGATTATTTCAAACAGTTTAAATCTACCCTTTGCTAAACAAAATATCAGATGCTCTCATAAATGATGTCACAATCATAAAGTTTAGAAACAGAAGTGGGTCGTAATACATGTATTGATAGAAACAATGAAATATATAAAATATGTTCCAGGCAATTTGTTTAATCTGAATACGAGGGGTGTTCAAAAATAAATGCAACTGGGTCAGTTTTCAGAAGCGCTTAACAAACATGCAGTGCCAAAGTAATTATCTCATTCCCTCAAAATACTCACTACCATGAGCTATACAAAGTTTTTAATCCAATATTTAAATATGTTTTTAAATCGTTTCGAGGTTTACTGTTCAGACACTGGAAAATAGCCAAAACAGAGTGTTTTTTTCGCGTTAAGCAATGTATTTTTGAGCCTCGGGAATAGGAAATGGTCAAAAGGGGTAAAATATCTGGTGAATAAGGAGGGTGAGGAAGCTCATCAACCTTTTCCAGTTGCAGATATTTTCGTACATTGGCCGCTGTGCCTGACGAAGCATTGTCATGCAACAACCTGACACCACGGAGACCAGTTGCCGGTCAACGGTTTTTGAAAATTTCTTTAATTGATGAGGGACACTGCCTTTGTAAAATTTGACATTTACTCTTTTGTACGACACTTTGAATAGCAGGACCTTGATTGCTAAGGACAATTATATACATGACCTTTTTGACGCTCATGGTTCGTTGTTATAGGTATTTATATATATTTATACACATGCCTTTAGATGTGTTGATCTATTGTACGTAAATGGTCGAAATCATTTGAGATGCCGATTTGTAAATATATGAATGACAAGAATAAAACATGTTTTTTTATGTTCTATCAGTGGTCACAAGACTTGGTTGCTGCCGTTAACTGACTTATATTTATTTAAATTACCTGAATTTTGACATTTCTGGTCTACATTGCATTCTCCAGAATGATTACATGATTTACACACCTCATACTCGTCCTGAAATTAAATTGTTGAACCAAATCTAATCATATCTAATTATAGCTATTGATATTATAATTTCACATATAAAGTATCAATGACAACAATGTTTAAACAAGTATTTGTAAGTAAAAAGTCACAGAGGACAAAACTATTCTAATTGAAAGAACATAAATATTCAAGACGTAACGCATGTATATTTGGAGACTGGGGTAATAAATAAAACCAATAAGGTTTATCTTCTGTTTGCAACACAAGAACTTAAAATTATTGTGAATGGCGAAAAATAAACCAGTGAGGTAAAAGTTCAATAACCAAGACATCTATCTTCAACAAAACATTTGTGTTTTACATAGTACTGGTTAGCTTGTATTATTTATAAGTGATTTTGCTACCTTAAAAATGATTTTATTACTGGTAAATGAATTAGATTAAGCCACTTTATAAATCTCAATATATTTCGATTCTTACATACTATTTTGCATATTGCTTTTAAAATACATGTACTTTCAAACCAGTTTATATCTGTCTTGCCTATTTCGATTTACAACGACGCCTTTTAAGTTCATGTAATTGGCATCGCGTAACTTCAAGTGATATCATAACCATCCAAGAGTTAATGTAAAATCAAAACATACATAGCACAATGTCACTTTAATTGTTAATGTAAATATATTTTTTCTGTATATTATTTTTTATATTCGTCTTCCTCACAGTTACACATTAATTGAAACTTTCTTGGGGCAGTCAAAAAATAATGACACCTGCAGTGCAGAACTTGGTGAGTTTTAATAATATTAATTGAGTGGACATCTGCGGTTATATCTATTGACCGATTATACAAAAAATATTTCCCTAATACATGTAATAGGAACGATAAATGTTTTTGTGAGTTAATACAATAGTTCAGCATTTTATCGGAGTTACTTAACTTTATTAAACTACCATCATTTTGATCGAACTGTCACGATTTTATAGAAATTCGGTAAGAAGTTACTACTGTAATTTAAAGGAACTTACTAAAGAACAAAAGCCCAACGACATAAAATTTGAATCTCTTGACAGATCGGCTGCGGCACTAAAAACAGAAACATATTCAAAAGATGATTACGAATTTATATAGTCAAAAATAAATTGAAAATTGAATTACTGGTATGTTCATTGCCCGATTTGAGTTACAGAACGCATTTCATATTTTTGTCATTTTTCACAAAAAGAATACATGTTCTGGAAGAATTGAGTGTACGGAAATTTTGAAATTTTACATAAAAACTGTTGATTTAGAAATTCATCAAATAGAATATTGATTTCAAAAAATATTTCCAGAGAGAGAGCACATGTCCACATTAACTTTGAAATTAATGTATTCGCACATTGCCTTTCTCTTACAACTTTCTATACAATAGTCAAGTCTCTTCAGTAAAATAATTTCAAAAATGTAAATATTTTTTGGATATTCAGTGTCTATCTTTATTCATCTTGAGAAATGTGTCTTGTTCGCAAAACACATGTTCGTAACTAAGAAACCTAATAACAATACATTTCTGTAAAAATGAATTATTCTTTTGAATAGCATTGCTTCGGATATGTAGTGTCTGTTCATGAGCAAAACAAAAATGAGTTACAACCAAAGTTGATATTTTGTTATGCATCCTTTGACAACGTAAATACATTATGATGGATTCCGCGGACGACGAATAAACTGCATATCATGTTAACAAATGCTTGCATAAATAAAAAACTGCCTTTTGGAGTTCTGTCTAATCGATATGATGTAATGATACATTCATTTATATATCATAAGTTTATATAAACTGACTTTAACGCATTGTTTGAAGTATAACAATAACGTCATTGATTTTAGCGTATCGTTCTTCTTGTCAGTGCTACATACTTAAGATATTAGTTCTAGGCATTGTAGTTTTTCACAAGAAGATTAAATGTATAAGTCTATATGAACTGATGTCTTTAAAAAAAGTGACACCGAGGGCATGGCAAATCGTAGCTTAATATCTATGCTTTTAGGAGATAGTTGTGGACTTCTTCGATTCGAAGTATTTACAGAAGGGAATGTAAAGATCTGGAAGTAGACAGAAGAAATCATGTTAATATATCTGAATATGAGTTCATCTGTGAGTGTCAAAGGTTACTTTCAATTCAGTGGCAAGAATATAACAGGTTTGAGACTACAGACGATAATATTTGGTACTGGACTGAAATAGACAAAGTCCTTGTTCAAAAAGTACATCTGTTTTAGAATCGATATAAATAAACAAGGCAGCTCTTGGTTTCTATAGCAAACTATCGATCTATATCGTCTAAAACAAATAGATTAATTATTAAAATCAAAATTAATTTACAAACAATAAACAATAATTTCATACATGATAACACCTGATCTATTGAATTGTATGACTTTGTTCCAATACTCATTTATTCTTTCACATTGTTATTATTTTAGATAGAACTTTGTGCTTTTACATTATAGCTACAAAAGATGACACACTATACGTACGTTGGCTGATATTTCTAAGTTTGCATACTAGATACAAAACAATCTATATTCATAAAAATAAATATATTGCAATTATGGTTTTGATTTTTAATTCAAATGAATAATTATGAATAAAAAAGATTAAATAAACAAATTAGAAAATTTGGTCCGGAGATTACTATTCCAGATAACCACTGAAAAACAAATTTTTAAGACACTGCGAAAAATGAAATATGTGTTATATAGGTAGGTTTGTAATTGGTATCAATCCGAAGCAATTGGATCACAGTGTCAAAGCATTTCTATAAAAGAAATTCACCAATATCAATAAAAACTGACACAGCACATACGTGTATATAACCTTAGGGAATGTTGATAACCTATAATTTGTTAAAGTTCTAGTCTATAAAAATTGTAATAATTTAAGCATTGAAGCACTTTGAACATTAAAGAAATATTCTTGCTACGAAAGCCTATATAAAACAAGACCAACAAAATAACAGCCATTTTCTAATTCATTATTTACTAACAGCTCTTGGATAGTTTGTGTATAGTGTTCAAAACAATTACTTTGTTCATGTTCAGAAATAAATAGTGTCATGAATGAATTATAAAATACAAAGTGGAATTCTACAATCAAAACTATAAAATATTGCATGAGATATGTTCAAATTCTCTCTAGGGGAATATATATATATAAAACAGCTTGAAACAGTGTACGCTGACATTCATGCCAACTAGAAAGACATCATTTTAATTATTTACGATAACTAACATTATGACTCATATTCATTTTGAAATTATAATATCTTTAGCAAGAGAAAAAGAGAAAATAGTCGAGAAAAATCGACGAAAACCATCCCAGAATCTGACAAATTTCGTACAAAACATTATTTTTATCTTTCCATTCTTCCAATTCATACTAGCTCTCCATTATTTTTTTCAAATATTAATCTATTTAAAACAACAATAACACTATTTCGATTTACGCTTAAAAAGTTTAACCATACCTCCAAAAAAACCGTGTTTTCAAATCGACTTCGTACATTTGCAAACCAGTTAATATACCCCATATTTATATCAGACATACATGAATTAACAATTAAAATTATGATAATAATACTTGAAGTTATTATCTTAAACAACAATTTTAAAATTGTGACATATCTGTTTTAGGATTTTAAACATTTACAATGTTGACATCTGACAGTACTGTCCGTGAACAGGGCCTGCAACATTTACTATTTTGTCGTTTTGGACTTCCTTTATGGATTCTTTTTTTTCTCTATTTCATTGCCACATTAGCGTTGTTTATGCCTTGTGGAGGCCATAAAAAGTCGCCCAGTACATTCAATCAGAGATGTAATATCAAGATAGTTCAGCACGACATATTTGTTGTCTTTGTGATACTTCTAGCTTTTACTTTTCGGCATTTTTTTAGTTGGGTGGTTCCAATAGTCTTACTTGAATAATGTTGAACCACCCTTAGGATATGCTGCCTTTTTTAATTTGTCTTTTGACTTTTTACCTGTGACATGAAGGCTTCCTAACCTCTCATCCTCTTTCAATCCTGTAGTGATTCATATTTTCTCTATATTATAGAATTTTTACCAATTAATATCACATCATCAGGGAACAAAAGTACAATGAGGCAAATGTATTGAAGGGTTTCACTTCTATGTTGTTATATTCATATGGTCCTTCGGATAACTTTTTACAGATAGTTAAACATCACAACAGCAAGTGTCAAGAGCTATGTGACAGCCGTAAATATTTGCTCCGCCTTTCACTTCAGTGTTTTGATATTTTTCTGGTCCTTCGGTAAAATTGAGTCTAGTACTTTTAAGTGTTGAGAATTGAGTAACGCTAAAGCTGGTGCTATGGGGCGTGAGGGATGTTGCACCTTTTCATTAACCCTCTCATGTACTGACTCAATCAAACCGATTCTGCAAAAGTTCATGTTTGCTGTTTCTAATGCTTCCGAGGGATAACTTTAAGGATTTCTTTTCAGATATTTATACCAGAAATAAAATTATGTTACAAAAAAAATTCTGTATCTTCAGAGAAAAATAGGAAAACCTTACTTTGGTAAATATTCTCTCCTTTACGTAATCCAATCGAAATATAATAAAAAAAATCAGAATATTTACCACAGGCCATTACACAAGATTTAACAGAGTTGTAAATCTTCTTATTATTCTTAATAATTTACTGTTCAATAATAATTTATAACCAAAATGCATTTCTGTATAGAATCAAAACAACGTTATACATCAATAAATGCACAATGCAATCTTTTATTCTAGTTCAATTTTTTTTTCAATTATGGAATGTTATTTAGAGCATCCGTAGTCGAAATGCCTTTTTGAAACCAAATTGCGTATCAGAAGTTATATTATTTTCAATACACCATTTAGTTTTTCTTTGCTTCGAAATGCTAGAAAACAATTTTCCAAGATGACTCCCGTACTTCTCTTCAGTGTTGTTATATATCTTGTCCTTCGGGATCATTGATGCCAGCACTATTAAGTGTTGAGCATTGAGTACAGCTCAATCCGGTGCTAGGGGGCGTGAGGGATGTTGCACGTATTCATTTTCCCTCATGTACAGTCTCAATGAAACCGAGTCTGCAATTCTCTTGTAATTTTGTTGTGATTAATGCTTCCGAGGGATCACTTTGTTTCCAGATTTCAATAAAGTAATCGTACATTTTTACACAGGGTTAAAATCATTACAATCATGATCTTGTTAAAATTTTGTCCTCTAAGGCTTTCAGTCAGAGGAAAATTGAACCCGCAGAACATAGTTTTAGAATTTTGCTTTTTGTCTATAAAATAGCGCCAAAATCACGAGACTAACTTCCAAATTCATTGGTTTGTTGCCATTTAAAAGAACGACGCATTTTTTAATAACAATATATTTTTACCTAGCTTGAACAAATTTCAATAAATCAGTCTCTGTGTGTGACATATTTATTTAACAGTATAAATGCATTTTTATACAACTGCTTTGCTTTCCAACCGTCTAAATCAATGAAAGAAGTGATTATGTATTAAGTTCAGTAGGATTAAAACAAGGTTATCTGGCCAACTGGATTCTTTTCTCTTTCTAGATAGATGAATAACAACATATTTTAGATGATAGTGACATAAGAGGAATTCAGTTACACCCATCTGAGACACAACTTTTATCATTAATGTTTGCACATGATATTGCTCTCCTTTCTGATACAGTTTCTGGCTAACAAAAGCAGTTAGATATTTTGTCAACTTTTTTCAAATACATATAAACTTAAAGAAGTTAAACATTTAATTATTAATATCTCTTTGATACACAATGATGATTAAGAAATTTCCAGAAAAAATTGATGTTTTACAGTCATTTTCAGTTAAATATATACATGTATATCATATTACATGCTATAATTTTGTGTAAATTGTTTTTTTGTATATATGTTTTTGCATGGGCCGGAACCCTTAAAGCGAAACAAAGTAGTTGTATTATTGTCTTGTATTGTAAAAATTAAAATTTTAACAAGATTCATCAATTTCAGATATCAAATCATGGAAATGTACAGCCATGTTTTAAAAAAAAGAGGATCTGTCGCTTACCTCGCAACACTCGGGTGAATATATTCACCGTATTATTTACACTGTTTACATTATTTACATTACATTTCATTAACATATCATTTAAAACAGGCAATTTTGCTATTATTACAGAACGATATAATTCTTTACCATTATCGCTCCATTTGATATACTCATAATTAGATACTTTGGATCCATTTGCGCCAACTGTCAAAATTTAAAGCAGCAGGTTCGCTGAATTCATTAAAATTACAGACATGAAAATTGTGTATCATTTTAAAATCTTTTTCCACACAATAATAAATTCTCTATTAAGCTAGCACCCTTGTTATTAATTATAACATGCAAAAACACATTTCCCAAAGCATCCGCTAAGCGACAGTTTGCTATTCTAAGGGAAGTAGCTATGCCCATGTCTATAAATGTACATGTATTACCATATGAGTTACTCCGCTTGTCCATTGAAATCTTAGCAATGGTGTATCGACGAATCGACGACGAAGGACGAATTCTCAAAAAAAAAAAAAAAAAAAAAAAAAAAATGCCCCCGCATCTTGAGTAAGAATGACCTGTTTTAAAACATTTTGTGCTCCCGCATCTGAATGGAGATATACCTGTTTAAAACATTTTTTTGCTTCCGCATCTGAAGGGAGATAATATACATGTTTAAAACTTTTTTGCCCCGCATCTGGATGGAGATATACCTGTTTAAAACATTTTTGCTTCCGCATCTGGAGGAAGATATACATGTTTAAAACTTTTTTTTGCCCCGCATCTGCATGGAGATATACCTGTTTAAAACATTTTTCTCTGCTCCTGTATCGATTTAAAACAATTTTTGCTTCCGCATCTGGATGGAGATATACCTGTTTAAAACATTTTTGCTTCCGCATCTGGAGGAAGATATACATGTTTAAAACTTTTTTTGCCCCGCATCTGCATGGAGATATACCTGTTTAAAACATTTTTCTCTGCTCCTGTATCGATTTAAAACAATTTTTGCTTCCGCATCTGGAGGGAGATATACCTGCTTAAAACATTTTTTGCTCCCGCATCTGGAGTGAGATAAACCTGTTAATAACTTTTTTTTGCTCCCGCATCTGGAGGGAGATATACCTATTTAATACAATTTTGCTTCCGCATCTGGAGGGAGATATACCTGTTTTAAACATTTTACGCTCGCATCTGGAGGGAAATATACCTGTTTTAAACTATTTTTGCTTCCGCATCTGGGGTTTTAAACATTTTATGCTCCCGCATCTGAACGGAAGATATACCTGTTTAAAACAATTTTTGCTTCTTCATCTGGAGGGAGATATACCTGTTTAAAACATTTTTGCTTCCGCATCTGGAGGGAGTTACACCTGTTAAAAACTATTTTTGCCCCGCATCTGGAGGGAGTTACACCTGTTTAAAACTTTTTTTCAAATGCATGCTTCTCGATATTTATTCAAAATATTTAAAATGCGAGTCTTGTAGTTTGTTTATGTAATTTAAGCGGAAATATCTTTTACTGGTCTGTAGATGAATCGTGTATGCATGACCTTTACTTTAACAGCCATTTACTGAACAACTCTTTCTGCTATTCTTTTAGCTGCCGGCTTCTGATTATAAATCAGTTGACGTAACGGTGAATAACTATTGGTTTTAGATATCTTATTTTCAGACTTATAACGGAAAACATTCCATAGCTCGATTGCATGTTTTTGTTTAAATATTTGTTAATCTATCGCACTTTCAACTAAGGATCGGTCATGTATGATTCTTAATATAGAATGCTGATCAAGTCTTGGAGAGATTTCATTTTGCGGAAGATTTAGATTTGGGGTTGGTGCGGGGGGGGGGGGGTGTTGATTACGTTTTAACAACGTTCCTCACGAACACTTTAAATAAATTGTGATCACAAAATATGTATCCATACAATATTTTTATCCAACAGTCATCGTAAAAGAAATCCGAATAGGGATAGAAACAAAACAGATTACGACCAAAATTTTATTTTCAGACATACGCTTAATCTTACTTTAAACATTGGAAAAGAAAACACAATAAATAAAAGTATTACGCAGAGTTATTTTTACAATAAAGATTCCAGCATATATTTAATAATTTAAAAAAACAAAACAACACAAGTTATGTTTTCTCTTGAAAGTAGATCATAGATTCTCTAACATTATATAACTATGAAAGAAAGAACAAAAGCACAAATAAAGAGATATATAACCTCTATATCAAATGCAGACTGAAAATAATTGGACTTTGACACGATTGAACACAAAAATGAACCTTTTTATACATATCTGTCAAAATCATAAGCGCTATACGTTGAAATTTAAACCAGTCTATTTTATGTAGTTAACGTGACTTTTTTCAATGCCAATTAAGCTTAATTGGTAATATATTTCAAATGATGGTGATTGACCAATAATTGATTATAATAAAAGACCGTCTAACTCTTTTTAAGAATTAAGGGTTACCAATTTATTCTTAACGAAATTAAAAGAAATTTCCTTTGGTCACACTTATCATAGTTTTTCTTTTCACTCGTAAAATATAGAAATTAAACACAATAATGGTAAATGTCAAATTATTTTAGTCTTAACTGTTCACTGCCTCTTTACACTTTGATGGATATAATGTCATTTTAATAATGGAACACACATGTCAACAACAGACTCAGTTTATGTCTTAACAGATCTCATAATGACAGATAGAAACTTACAGACAATAATAATAATAATGTATGATAGATTTGGCCATAACATTCACACAATTAAACAAAAGTTGAGTAGAAATTTCCTTTTACTGCATAATGCAATCATATGTTGAATTCTTACAAAGCGCAATCATATGTTAAATTTACAAAGACTTTTATGTCGCCAATAACAATTAGCATCATGCCACATGTTATCACTCCATAATAACAAACAATTTTCTAAAAAAAACCCTCCCGGCTCCCCCTGTCCCCAGCCAGTCCAGTCACCAAACTGCGTGCCATCCAGCCAACGCCAATTCCTTTCATTCTGTAAATCATTTCCTCCTATCCACATCTCTGACGCTAAGTTAAAATTAAATAGGAAATAAAACAATATGAACATGAATGACCAATGATTTTTATGTTTTAAAATCATCCAAAAGATATTTGGATCAAAATTATTCAGGACAGAATCGTTTCATTATGATTCTTATGGTTTGTGACTTATTGTCACACTTATTTGATTATCTTGTTTTAATTACCAAGCAGCCATCTACAGGTTATTGTTGTTTATATATTTTTACATTTGCTCATCATTCCCTTTCATCTACATCGATGGCGCTAAGTTAAAATAAAATAGTAACTAAGGATATCACTCAAGATGAATCAATCCCCTATCCGCCATCTAAACTATTTGTTAAATTAGTGGTTTGAAGCCAAATTTGAACCGACCGATATTTACACATCACAATAGCAGGTGTCAAGTGCTAGGTGGCATCCGTAAAAAGTTGCCCCGCACTTCTCTCCAGTGTTGTTATAATTTTCTGGTTCTACGGCATTATTGGGTACAGCACTTTTTATTGTTGAGAATTGAGTATCGCTCAAGCCGGTACTAGGGAATGTGAGGGATGTTGCACTTTTTCATTTTCCTCAGGTTAAGACTCGATCAAACCGAGTCTGCAATTTTCATGTAAGTTTGCTGTTTTTAGTTATTCCGACGGATCACTTTTTTTCCTGATATTAATATTTCATGATGTTCTGTCCTGAATTATCTTGTTTTCAATTATTTTTAGATGATTTGACACATAAATTATTGGTCATTAATTTACCAATAACAATAACAAAATATTACCTTGTTAAAAGAAATGTTCAAACATCTGTGAAGCATCATTTTTGTAAAAAAAGGGAGATAACTAAGTAAAAACATGTTCTGAAGCCGAATTTAAATGAAAAGATATTTAAATATTACAAACTACCTAACAGAGTTATCAAACTTAAAAACACAAATTGCATTGGTATTTGAAGTTCAAGTAAATATCTCTACCGGTCCTTGAGATTGGAGGGACACATAATAAAGTTTAAGTCAGTAGAAGCAATTAAAAAAGTCTACCCCAATGGAAATTTGTATCCAAGTAAGAGGACAGTTCATTCATAAACAACGACGAAGCTATAGGTGAATTTGGTATTATTTCGGGATACTTTCTTAATTAAAAGAGATGCACAATTATATGAAACTTGGCACAGACACAGATGCATTGTAATTTACTTTGTTATGTCATGTTTGGCCTAGTATTAATAATTTTCTTATGATAATAACAAAGTTACCGCCAATCATAGCAAAAATTAGTGATAATTCAATAATAACACCTTCAAGGTCAAGGTCATTTAAGAGTCAATGTCAAAAATAGTCTGACCTTTATAAAGGTATAGTCCCTAAGGAAATTGTATCTAAAACTTAGACAATCCAGTCATAAATATATATAATTTATAGCCAGTTTAAGCAAAAAATCAGAAAAATTAAATAATTTGACTTTAATGGTCAAGGTCATTAAAGAGATCAGGTCAAGGTCAGTCCGGTGAACTTTAAGAAACCTTTCCTTTCCAAGGATCGTTGTGTCAAAGTATGAAGACCAGTCAGTTTTGGGATATTTTATAATTTAAAATGGGGCATAATTATGTCAAACTATCAGCGTTATGAAACTTGACGTAGACAGTTTCATTGCGATATTGCAGTGATATGAAAACCTATACCAATTTCTAAGATGTGACGAGACGGGACAAAGTGATTCCTATATAGCCCCTGACCCCTAAAAACTATGTTTGGTAATAACATTACATCAATATGTAAATTCATGACCATTAATTTGTTCGATATAATCATCAAAAAAGTGTATCTATATCAATACGGAATCTGTTGTCTTACACAGATGTACTGTTTTGCGAAATCATTTCTTTTGTGCAGGATTGGAAGAAGTTAATAGGTGGACATGTATCAATAGGTATTAGCAAGAAGGAGGCTTAAAGAATGAAATACTCGTCTTATACTTGTGTGTATTTCTCAGAGTTAAAATTTTGAACATCAGGTATTGCTCGTATCTAAACGAAACAGTTTTAATATTTAGGTTAACTGGATACTTACTGTAGACATTAAGAACATTCTCTATAATGAACAAATTTTCTTGCTGCGATTTAATGTCTGCCAGAAACCCTCCAGTTTCATTACAGTGGATCTATATGCAAATGAAATGTATATTATTAATATTTCAATCAACATTTTAATAAATGAAACATTCTATGTTAGTTAAACGTTCAAAACAAATTACTAAAATGAAAGATATAGAACGATTGTATAAATAAATGACTATCAATAAAATCAAGTTAAAAGTTCCTTTTGACCAAAAAAACAACAACAAATGTTCAACGTTATTTTTACATAATGATCGATTTAAGTAAATGACCAATCAATTATACGTACAAAAACATTTAAAAAACCAAAGCCGGTTGAACTCGGTGATGCTCCCCGAATAGGTATTGATTGGACACAGATAAGTAGTTTTGTGTAAATATCTCTTGTAGTCTCAAAATAATGTCCCAGACAAAGTTAAAGTAAAAAATGTAAAAAGGGCAATTACTCCAAAACATGGTAAGGCAGGGTTACAGTTCTTATGCATTGTACATCTACCGAATGAGATTTACCTACTAAGTTTCTTGTTGATACATCTTATAGCTACAGAGCTATGTCCAGAGTTAAAGCAGCTGACCTCCAAAAGATAGTAGAAAAACTGCTGCTGTCTTGCTAATATTTCAAAATCCCCCCTCAAAAACATTATATAGTTGAAAGAAATCGAAATGATACTTCAAAGTGTTCATATTTTACCATTATTGCTCTAAGAACAAACAGTTCGCCTTTCCACCAACGGGAAAAACCTTCTTTTATTATACCACGATATTCTTTCACCCGGTTTTTTTCTATTATCAAGCGATCGTACAGGACAATATCGCGACCTGTGCTCCGGAACGCACGGAATCCGGAATTTTATCAAACATATAGGGATACGAATAACTGCTTTGTTTTTATAATTTTATTAATTCAAGGCACTGAAATTATAATTGATTAATTATTTCATATATATGATGACCAATTTATCGATTTAACCTTTAGCTTGAAATGAGATAGGGGCCTACTTAATGACGAAAATTGATAAACGATCCCGGGCATACCGGATACCGGGATTTTTCCGGATCACTGTTGTGACACGTGACCGCGTTAAATGAATTATCTTCTCCTATTTATATTGGCTACTGCGTTAGTAACGTAGTAGATTATGGAAAAGAAAACCCGATATATTAACGCTTTTGTCAACATTCTTTCTTGAATTAAGGTGTCAGTAATGATGGATTTATACAATAAACCTAACTAGATCAGTATTTACCATTTACTTGAAATTTTATTTCATTTTTTTTCATTTTACCATCTGGAGGTCAGTGGCTTTAAGGTTCAATGTGTAAAAATGGAAAAGTGTAATAACTCAAAAAATAGATAAGGCAGAATTACAGTTCTTATGTACTGCACATTTATTTAATGAGATTTATCTACCTACAATGTTTCTTGTTGATACCTCTTGTAGTTTCAGTAGTTTCAGAGTCATCTCCCGGACAAGGTTCATGAAAAAGGGCGATATCAAAAATAAGACAAGGCAGAGTAACGGTTCTTATGCACTGCACTTTTACTTAATGAGATCTATCTACCTACAAAGTTTCTTGTTAATATCTCTTGTATTTTCAAAGGTTAAGTCCAGGACAAATTGACGGACGGATGGGCGACGACTTTATGCTCTCGCTTCAGGATCGAAAAAGGAAAAAAGAAAACGCAAATCAACAACAATAACAGCGTCATCCATTTTAAAAATTCATTTTTACAACTTGAGGCAATATTTCTTTTTATATGCTGGGACTTAAAACATTGTCATTTAAAGCCCCAAATTATACTTAATCATTAAGTGGCAAATATTTTAATAAAAAATGGTAAAGTAAAATGGTAAATATAGTATCTAATAGTGCTAAAATTAAATGACAAGAAGGTGATTTTGTCATAAAAAAATATCTTCCCCGATTGGACTCTAAGTATGGAACAGCGCTATGCAAATCCTGCAAGCATTTTGACCTGTGAAAATCAGACACAATTTTGCTATTTTTAGCTCTGGCGGTCATTTTGTGTAGCGAACGTGCATGTGATATACAAAACTAGGATTGGCACTGTTCCATACTTCGAAGTTTCGTCGATACCCGTCAGCAGTTTAACCTGTGGAAGCCTGACAAGATTTTTCTTTCCTTTTAATTTTTTCAAACTCAGGCAAAAATTTTGTACAGCCAAGCGGAACGTGCAGGCGACATGCAAAACAAGGGTTGGTATTGATTACTCCTGTGAATTGCCAACATATTGAGCTGTAAAAATTTGACAATGTTTTTCTATTTTTAGCACTGCCACCCCCTTTGGTACAGCGAAGAGGAACGTGCATTCGATATGCACAACAAGGGATGGTACTAATCATTCCATTGAAGCTTCATCAAAATCCCGCAAGAAGTTTGACCATAAAATATCTTTATATTTTTAGCTCTGGTGGCCTTTTTTTGGGCAAAGCGAATAAAAAAAACAACAACAAACAAACTTTCTTGCATTACGAAAAGCGAACTGACATAGACATACTTACACTCCTGGTAAACAACAGAGTTACTTCTTTCGGAGGTAAATGTATACGATGAATTATTCTATCTATTATTCCTAGCTAGTACATGTATTAACAGAGGTATACTGTTGTCTTATATATTTTTGTAAACTCAGCATGGAATTTTGAAAATCGAAGAATGTTATACCATGTAGATTTGAATGTAAATTTGATGAAGAAATGTTTTAACTGAAGTTATGGCGATGTTTTCCGTATTAAATGTTGTATTGGACTTTTTTAACATGAGATAATTGCAATTGCCTAATATTTTATATATCCAAGAATGCAATTAAAATCTAACAAAATATATATGACAAACTGTTCTATTGTGAGAGAGGTAGTCATGTCGCTTGCTAAGGAGATTACTCTGAGTGATAGGTTAATATAATAATTTCATATACACAACTTTTCTTCCGCCACACTTATGTGATTTTAACAGCTTATTACTTGATGAATCCATCGATAAAATAAATGTATTCGGCATTCACATGGTAGTACATGTAATTAACAAAATGGAAATACAGGTGATTTCAACAGTTTATGTGTTATGATATTATAAAGGCGGAGATAAAATTGATATGTTTAGGAAGCCTCCGGTGCCAGTGATCTATAGGATGTTAGCTCAACGTGTAAGGAAAGTTAAGGAAAGTGGTCGTTTGACTGCTGTGTGTGTGTGTGCGTGTGCGCGCGCGTGTGTGTGTGATATGTATATATGTGTTTATCTTTGTGTGTAAGTATATGTATGTTGTTCCACGAACACATTTTATACTTTTTATTCCATGTTATAAATGTAAATGATTTGTATTTTATTTACTAATGTTAATTGTTTTTAGATATTGTACAACGCCATTGAATATGTTTTGTATGTAGTTTTTGTACAAGATTCAATTTACATCATACACGAGGTGTATATGATATGTATCATGTTACAATTTCAGAATGAGTTAAACATTACAAATGTGAATAGTCTTGCTTCTCAATAAGCAGGAAATTTCATATTTCAAAAATGCACAAACAATTTTCAAACAAGAAATTTTTTCACATTTATTAGTAAACATGCGAGATTGAACCGTCATATAGGATATTTCTGTAAAATAACCTATAGCCCATTACGAAAGAGATAGCTCCTTGGTGATATTAGTTCCTCCTTCACGACTGAAAGTCTTTTGAATAAATATCACTAGTTCCTTTTAAAAGATAAGCTTTGTTTCTGATTAAATTTTTTGTTACATTCAAGACATTATATCTATTTGAAACACATTCGTTTTTAATCTGGTTTGCTGTTTAAATGAATTAATGAGGCAATAGCATTCTTTTAAAATTAATATTAATCAAATTAACATGGTATAGCATTCTTCGATTTTTGATGCAGAGTTTACAAAATAAAACATACAATAAGGCAACACTATACCTATAATGACACTTAAATTCGGCGACATGCACTAGCTCGGAAGTAGGTACCGATATGCGCCCGGAAGAGGCATCTCTTATGTTGATCAGGCGTGTTGTTAACAGACAGTAAATATATTAATATAATGTCACCTTCCCCTCATACCAGCTCCGCTGAGTTTGGTCCACAAAATAACACGAGTTGCCATGGCAAATCCATTCATCTTTTAAAAGAAGTAATAGAAAATGTCTTAAGTGAATAAGTTAATTTATTAAATATCAAAACAAATATTAACATTGGTAAGATTAACAAAAGTAAACAGTATACCAGAACAGCCTCCGGAATAAGTTTGCAAATCCGGAATTTTCGCAAACTCAACTACCCTATTTAATATAGTTTCAATACAAAAAGTTAAATCAAGCAATTTGGATAAAAATAGACAATTATTGGCCGTTTATACAAAGATAGCGCAATAATTAAACGTTGGGTGAGCGTTCAAAGTGTGGCCTCCCATGGGGTTTTTCAATTCTCCTACGGAGTTTTACCTGTCCCACTGTGACTTCAGTGGCGTTAAAACCCCATCTCTTAAAGTGGGAGAATAAAACCGTTGGAGGTAAAACAATTTTTTTCTAAATATTTTTACATGTGTTGAATATATAATACTTATAATAAATTTATAAGTATTCGAGGAATATGTTTAAAGAATTTTGCATTTCTCCCATTGGCTGAACTAACCCATTTAATAAATGGGCGGAATCTCCCAAAATTTAAATGGTGCGGAAAACTCCAAAAATTAAAAAGGTTACATGGCGGCATTCCCATTGGCTGAACTAACCCATTTAGTAAATGAGAGAAATCTCCCAATATTAAAATGGTGCGGAAAACTCCAAAAATTAAAAAGGTTACATGGCGGCTTTCAATCTTTTCTGGTGGAAGACATCGGATGCCCTTCCGAGCATTATTTCAGGCGTATGCGGACAACTGCTTAACAATTCCCTCTCAAATGAAACTATTTCACTGAGAACACGGGAAGGGACATCTTAGTAAGTTCTAACATCAAAATTACAAACATTATATATTTATTTGTTCTCCTCAAACCCCAAAACTCGATGCCTTCTTCAATACAACACGGGTATTTATGTGCATAGACAATAGTTATGTCTTAAACGATATGAAACCGTTTCATTTCAAATAATGAGCGTCTACTGAATGCCGATATTGAACGTATATCTTACATTTTAATAAAAAGCTATTACAAATGTAAACGTTTGTGCTTATCTACAAATGTTTACATTTCATTTTAATTTTTCAAAGACTTAAAATAAATGTAGCTAAATTAATAAGTGTAAAAACCAATTACCTGATATTTATATATTTATTCATAACATCCCCCCCCAAAGTGAGTTGTAAATGACGATCATTTATCAAAGGGGAGTAACAATGCATGGTCATTTATTTGCAATACACCATTTCTGTAACCTTATCTCGTTCATGAAAAAAAGTATTTAAATGGACGATAAAACCATCTGACAGAGCTAAGAATTCAGGGTACCCTGCGTTATTTCCAAAACATGTTACATCAAAAACATGCTTGAATTGAGTAAAATCAGTAAAGTTGTATATGACTTCGATTAAAAAAGAAAAATGATAAATGAATAAAGCGGGAATTTGCCACCTTCACATTCGTTAAGAAAATTAGGTTTCGTCACAGTCTTAATTCACGTATGTCTCCGTTGAGCAATCTATTATATCTTACATTATTTATTTGTTACTTGCAATGTTTTAGAATTAACCATGTCCGGTTTAAATGAAAATATGTAGACATTGATTATTCTTATAATCATAAAAATATATTTATCTTATCAACATTAAGGTTTAAAATTGTTCACTTTTTAGGATAGAAGATGTATGATCGGCCGGATAGTTCAGTCGTTAGAGCTGCTAAATGACAGTACATGACTGCACATTCTTGTTTTGGCGTCCGGGTCGGGGCGTGACTGTATCATGTGTTTTATTGTCAGAATTGATTCACATCGCTCTTTAACCACGAGAATTTCGAGGACTAATTTCAAAATACCACAGTAGAGAAGAAAAGATGAGTAAGCGACAGGATTTTTTTATTTGGTGTGTGTTTAAATAATCCCTCTTTAAGGACATATAGGAAGGACACTTGGTAAATAATAAGCAATATGGTTCCAATGCTAGACTCAGTTTAATCAAAGAACGCATTATTGACAATTCAATTGTATCACTTTTTTTTAAAATCAGCCCTTATATGAACTGCAACTACACTACGTTCGTATCCGTGTATTACGAGCGAAGCAAAAATGAAAAGGTCAACGGTTATTAAATAGTTCATTTCGCCTGTAAAATATTTTTGTATCGGCAAAATAGAAGAAATAAAGGAGTATTCTTACTATAACAAAACAAAATGCATTTAAAAGCGATAACTTTTCTCAAACACTGCAAAAAAGTAATAAAACAAGAACCGGTTGAACCGGAATAGGTTTTCGGACACAGAAAAGTATACCTCATTTAGTGTCAGACACTTATGTCAGACATAAAATGCGAAGTGTAAAAAAATAACAAAGGGCTATGACTCCAAAATTAAGCAAGGCAGAGTTAAGGTTCTTTTGCACTGCACTTCTGTTCAATGAGATCTATTTACCTACAAAAGTTCATGTTGAAACCTCTCAAAGTGGTCAAAGGGCAATAACTCTAAACTTAGGCAAGACAGAGTTATGGTTCTTTTGCACTGAACTTCTTTCTAATGAGATCTCATTACTTACAAAGTTTCATGTTGAAACCTCTTACAGTTTTATAGTTATGTCCTGGACGAAATTCAAAG
Source organism: Ruditapes philippinarum (assembly GCF_026571515.1). NCBI lineage: Eukaryota > Metazoa > Mollusca > Bivalvia > Venerida > Veneridae > Ruditapes > Ruditapes philippinarum. Next base: position 313,816 of record NW_026860999.1, read on the forward strand.
TATAAAAATGAGGAATGTTGAACATTCATGATTTTAGTGTTAATAGATGTATAGTAAGTCGCAATAATTTTCGTGTGATTAATTGTCCGTGATTTTTGCTGTTGTTTAGTAATTAAACTATTCTATAGTATCGCTAAAAAGTCGTCTGCTAACTACGACATCAAATGGAGAAGGTGAGATATTATTACTTTCTTTCATTAAAAGGCATAACGATATCATAAAGATTAATAAATGCATTCAAAGATATATCTGTCCGTTTGCCCGTATTCGTTGATGTATAGATAAAAATGCGCGAGTCGAATAAAAGCAGTATTTATTCATGTCCTTCAATTATTATACAAAACGTTATTTAGAATTTAGACTATTTCTATGAAATATTCACTTTACTGTAGGGATGAATGTATACTTCATGATACAAATGCATTTAAGGTGTCTTTACCGTTTATAAAATCTACAAGTGCATGTATGCTTCAGAAAATTCGGACAAAAACAAATAAAATTGGTGTTTTTATAATGTTTAATTATTAAGAGTAGCCCTATTTGCTAGGTTATCTATATGAAACATAGAAAATATGTAGGGACACATGTATACTTTACGATAAATAAATGTATTCATAGATATATCTGTGACTATATTCGTGAGAGTGAACATAATACATGACTTACTCGATTAAATGAAATGTTCAATTCTTACACAGGACGTTAGTCACTAAAATATATCTAAGATAGATAGATAGAGACGAATATAAACTTAAAGATAAATTTAAGACACATCAGGCCGGTTGTCAGTCATAATAAATACAAGTACATGTATATCTAAGAAAAGTCTGACAATACAAATAAAGTTGGTTTTGCTGTATTCATTAAGATATCTTTATCAAAACAAAATTAAACCATATGGCATATCTTAAGATAAACTTAAACCGTCCGTTTATCAGTGATGGTACCGTCGTCTGCTAGTTCAAACACTGTTTATCGGTATATAACCTGATTGTACAACTAATGTAAACTGTCAATTCTATTGTATTCCTTAAAAAATATAAATTGTCTGATTTGTTTATTATGTCTCTTTTCATTATTATTATTATTATTATTATTATTACTATTATTATTATTATTTTTATTTATTATTATTATTTTTATTCTCGTGATGCTTGATTTGTCTGCTGCTTTTGATACAATTGATCACGGAACGCTCCTTCGCCGCCTTGAACGACACTTTGGAATTGCAGGCAAGCCACTCGCATGGGTGAAGTCATACCTGACCGACCGATACCAGACTGTATGCATAAACAACAAACTATCACAGCCAGTCCACATGGAGTACAGTGTACCTCAAGGGTCTGTCCTTGGACCCAAGAGCTATGTGATGTATACGAAACCTGTCGGAGAAATCTGCCGTAAACATGAGCTAAACAACCATTTCTTCGCAGATGACTCACAACTCTATCTATCCTTCAAACCAGTGACTAGTATTTCAATTCAAGAGAATATAAACCGTATTGAAAGATGTCTTGATGATATTGTAAGTTGGATGAATGCCAACATGCTGAAGCTAAACGGCGACAAAACAAAGTTGATCATCTTCTCATCTGAACATAACGCACAACCTGTTTCAGATGTTACAGTAACAGTGCTTCCAGACAGCCGCAGCGAAATTATGGAATGCGTTACCACCTGGCATTAGAGACTGTAATACCTTGCCAAGTTTTAAGAGAGCTCTCAAAACACATTATTTCATAAAGTTCTATGGACGTTAGTTTCATAAAAAAACAGACATGTACTACTTTTGCTATATTATCAGTGTAAATTGTGTGTTTGATTTTATGTCTTACATTATAATTGGTTTCTTTTTAACTTTTGTTTGTTACTTTTTTTAACAATCTTATTTCGTTCAAATCTTTTATAGGATTTTTTTTTATTGAGCCTTGATTTTAAACTAAATGTGTCTGTATTTCTTACCATCCTTTACTGGTTTTAGATTATCATTATTGTTTAATAGGTTTACTTAATTAATATTGTACCTTATGTCTTATATATATATATATGATTATGTTTTATCAGATTTATGTAAAGCACTCTTGAACATTTATTACTTATGAAAAGAGTGCTATAGAAATGTGGTATATAATAATAATAATAATAATAATATTATTATTATTATTACTATGCGCAGGTAAAGTAAAATCGGTATGAATAAAAAACACAGATATTTGTTTTATAATGCGTTGCTTTTGTATATTAATTTCTATATGTAGAAATTTATTGACTTTTTGTGTAATAAACTAACTTACTCGGTCCGTCAATATGCCAGTTATATGGTAACTTTATTAATGTACTGATTAAATAGCTTTAAATTTACATAAAATTAAACTAGACAGGAAGCTTGTCTTGGGTAAATGGTGGAATTCGCAGGCATCTTAGCGTGAAACTGATAACGATCGCTGATTGGCTTATCTCTGTGGCCCCTGTCAGCTTGATTGACAGGCGGCGTAATGTCAATTATCAATGACTGCATGTTTGATACAAAATAACTACTTGTATGGTTTTATGCAACGCATGCCTTACGGCACACTTTTTCATCACTTATTACTTAATCGCTAGTATCTTAAAAATATGTATGACACCGATTAGATTACCATTTTGAACATATTACCGTTTTATCTTACAAATATTGTTTATTTTTTGTTTGTTTTGAAAAATTTTCACTACTAATTTTTCAACCGGCGATGATAACAATAGAAAAATGAAACAATTTCCATTATTGGAATTGCTTGGTTTTTTCCATTATATGAATAACATTTAAAATTTGTTTTTTCCATAAGGTTATTATTACAACTAAAAGAAGTGATCAACATCTTGTTTTTTTTTCGGAAAAAAAACCTTACCGCGGTATATATATGTAATGAAATCATATAAGTTATATACTTCAAATCCAGGAGAGACTTGCCATTTATCTTGTGAACCTATTTGCCTGTCAAAATAGACTGGACGAGACAGAAAATACAGAGAGGAGACCGGCGAAGAGTACATCCCAGCATTTTGGAATTTTTCTAATTTAAATGGATTTTGTTGATAAAATCGTTACATATGATACTTTCCTGTATTCATTCCCGTCATATTCCAAGATAAAAAGCCAATGCCTGTTTTGTTATAATTTTTATTATCATTATCATCATAATTATTATTATTATTGATTATTATTGATGATTATTATTATAATTTCTTCTTCTTATTATTATTATTACTATTATATTATTATTTTTATTAAAATTATCATAAATATTTATATTATTATTATTATTACTTTTTATTATTATTTTTAAGATGATGATGATGATGATGATTATTATTATTATTTTTTATTATTATTACTATTATTATTGTTATTTTTATTATCATTATTAATAATTTTTTATTTTTATTATAATAATAATTTTTGTTATTATTATTATTATTATTATTGTTATCATTATTATTTTTATTTTTGCTATTATTTTTATGATTATTATTTTATTATTATTATTTTTATTATAATAATTATATCATTATTAGTTTTATTTTTGTCATTATATTTTTATGATTATTATTTTATGATTATTATTTTTATATCATTATTGTTATTATTATTATTACTATTAAAATTTTTATTTATTATTATTTTTATTATTAATTTATTATTATTATTAATATTATTATTATTTTTATTATTTATCTATTATCTGTTATTATTATTATAATTATTATTATTATTATTATCATTATTATTATTTTTATTATTATTTTTATTATTATAATTATAGTTGCGTATTCCCTGCCATTTTATTTGTTTTTTGGATTTTATTTTATCCGTATATTTTGTATTATAGGTTATAAGCGTCACATCTAATAGATAGAACACTCTCCCATTTGCATAGAATGGGAATTATCTCCTATTATAAGAAATTGGATTTTCTCCCATGTATCAACATGGGACTTTCCCCCCATAATCAGAATTTGAGATTCCACCCATGGGTTGATTTTCCCCGCAACTAAAATGGGAGGATTTTTAAACATTACTTTTTATGTTTTTATTTACACAATAAAGTATTTGAAGACAACAATAATAATTTTCTTGCATAAAAGTTAATTCTTAATTTTTTCTAAATCTCTCATTATTTTTATCTCCCATTTCTATAGAATGGGAGGTAAAACCCCATATGGGATAGCAAAACCACAGTGGGAGAATGATTAAACCCCATGGGTGACTCAACTTTGATTGTCTCCCCAGCACTCATTGTTAGGGGTATGTGAAATTTAAAGACCAGTTTTTGTTTAACTTTATACCCATTGTTAACTGAACTCTTCATTTATTCTCTAAGTACTTAAGAATTGGTAGCTGAGTTTGCGAAAATCCCGGATTTGCAAACTTATTCCGGAAGCTATTCCAGATTTTTATTTGTCGAATTCTTTTATGAAAAAAAATAGAGAAAAAGATAAATAAGACGATTACATAAGCTAAGTTTTAATGAGGCGAACCGATATTCATTTTTCTGATAGGGAAAGCTTACAACATAAAATATTGATTTAAGATACAGATAAAAAATGCCTTAGGCTTAAAATTTCATACACAATGTAACGGTAAACAAACCTTTAACACACTTGAAATTGGTGATACTCCATGTTCCAGAGCTTTGACATGTCACTATACCTGTGTTGTTAAACATGTTTTTGTAACCTTTTTGGCATTTGTATTCAGCCTTGTCCCCGATGAAGAACATGTTTCCGTGTATAGTTGCATTCTCCTTTTCCCTAGGCGGACCACATCCTATTGTAAAGTAATAAAAGAGTTGCAACCTTATCTAAAGTATAAAGAGTCTAGTTACCGTCGAAAACAGTTACCCTCGATATGGATATTCAGGTCTGTAACGGAAGGCAGTGTAAGATCTTTATATTCGCACCATTGATAAAAATTTAAACATGCGTTTTAGCAGATCTGTATCTTGCATAATGATCTACGAAAAATATATTCCCAATTCAAATGTTAATAATGACGACATCTGACACACAATATGAAACAATATCCGTTCCAAAGATGTGATTTTGTGTTACATCTATCAAATTAAAAATCTCTTATATTCTAGTAATTTGTCGGCATAATAAACACTTAAAAATTTCATTCAACAACAACAACAACAACAACAACACATCTTTTATTCACTCAAACATGCATATAACATGTAAGATGAGGATAATGTCAAAATGTTTGAGGCATTTATACAAACTGAGATCAGAATATGAATATTTAACAATATAAACATATCTATTACATATTATTTAATTATATGCATATTTTGCCTTAGAAACAATTTTTTTAACTTCTTTAGAAAACATTTAAATATTGCTTAAACAGGATGTAATATATTTGTTACTAGCAGAAAGAAGCTATAAATGTGATATAATTTGTCATAAAAGTTGTAAAATGTAAATAAAGTAGTATTTTAACTTCCATACAAAATACTAATTCACTATACTTGTATTTATTTCTAAAAAGCAACAGTTGAAATGAAAGATGATTCATGTAATAAGCCAGTGATTAATCTTTTAATACTATAAAAGTACAGCAAAATCTTAGTCTTATGAGAAATTAAAATAAAAGTATAATATAGGACCTTTGCTGTATAGTAAGAAAGTGGCAAGTGAATACCAGTAAAACAAAAATATATCTCAGAGCATTACAAAATCACAACTGACTTTAAAATGAAAACATAAATATTTTATTACATTCTTACATTTCTTATAATTATCATTAAGAATTTACATAGTTTATAAAATGCAGGTGAATCTTTTATTGTAAAAAGTTGTTCTAATTTATACATATTAGGACGTCTATAAAAATAAGGTTTTATAAATTGTCTTCTTTCATTAGAAAATCTATTACATTCAAAAAGATAATGAAACTCATCACCGATTATATTTCTACAAAATTACACATTATATGTATATTTGACCAATTTCCAGTTTCAACTGGTAATCTATGGTTTCTTGTTCTGAATTTGACATAATTAAAAATCATTGCATTTTGGGAGTACGAAAGATAAGGTTCAATTTCAAAAGACTTTTTAAATTTTTTGTAAAAAGAACTATTGCTCGATTCATTTATCTTCGTACTATTCATTTAAGAAAAGATCTTTAACCTTTTGTTTTACTGTTTATTTTAACCATTTGGTACCGGGAAAATTATGATAAATCCAAACATTGTTGATACTGCATTTTATTAGTATTGATTTTTAATTATAAATCCACGGATAATTACGTTCAAAATCATTATCATTAATATCTATTGTATTTCTTAGCATATGATGCTATACAAAGTATGATAATTTATTTGGAATTAAACCATTTTCGTTCTGAAGGAGACGCGCCCAAAATGAAACTATTCTTTCCCCAATATCTACAGACAATGGCATGCATCCCGTTTTACCGTATATGAAATAAAGTTAAGGATGTGTTTTTAAAATTTGAGTTGTACGCGTTCAATTACGTCAAGATTACCGTATCCCCAGATTTCAGAAACATAAAGTAATATTGGTTTAAAAGTTTTGTTAAAAAATTCAATTGGTAAATTTAATCTATTTGAATTTCTTATCAGGCTGTACATCGATTTTGCGGCTTGTTCTGCAATATGTGTCTTCGTTTTAGCGAAAGAACCACTTCTATTAAAAAATATGCCGAGGTATTCATATTCATTTACTATTTTGATTGGTTCATTTTTATAAGTGAAATGATAATTTCTTTGTCTCCCTTTTGAAAATACAACTATCTTTGTTTTAGAAATATTGACTGTAAGTTTCCAAATATCGCAATATCTTTCATATGTATATAGTGCTTCTTTTAAGTCATTTGCTGTCTCAGCCATAATAACAGTGTCATCTGCATATAACAGAATAAAGATTTGTAAAAAATTTAAAGCTCGATTATTTTTCTGATCATTATGAAGCAAAATTCCACGAGTATTACTATTATTTTGAAAGAAATCTTTAAGATCATTCAAATACATCGAAAAGAGTAAGGGAGATAAATTTTCCTCTTAGCGGGCACCTATATTACATGAGAAAAAGTTAGATAATTGAGAATTTACCTTCACACATGATTTAATTCCTTTGTACATATTTTGTATAACCTGCAGACATTTTCCTTGTATATTAGCATTAATTAATTTTTCCCATAGACCGTTTCTCCACACAGTATCAAATGCCCGTGTTAAATCAATAAATGAGCAAAATAGTTTAATATTAATATTGAATAATACGGTGTTAAATGAATATATTATCTGAGGTTGAGAAACCTTTTCTAAATCCTGCTTGTGTGTTATTAACAATATCATTTGACTCTACATAATCAGTGATTCTTTTATTTAATATGCTTGTGAAAACTTTGCCTAGGCTACTTAATAATGTAATTGGTCTATAATTTTCTGGTTTTGCAGGATCACCCTTGTTTTTATAGATTGGATTAATGATTCCAACTGCCCAGTGTTCTGGGATTAGACCCGTATCAAGCACTACGTTGAATAATTTGACATAAACATGTTTCATCAAAGAGAGAGAGGCCTTAGTCTGTTCGTTTACTATGTTATCATAACCACTCGCTTTGTTATTTTTAAGATTATTAACTGCTTTAACGACTTCATTGATATCAATGGGCATAATAAGAAAGTTATTATTATTATCATCATTATTGCTATTATTATTATTATTACTATAATTATTATTATTATTATTGCTATTATTGTTATTATAATTATTATTATTATTATTATTATTATTATTATTGGCACCACCATTGCTTTCATCTTTACTATAGTTTACTCCTTTGAAATAATTAAATAAATCTGTTATATTTGCTTCAGTTTTATTTTCCCTTTTGCCTTTGAGAATTTTCCAGTATTTTCTAGTCATTGCCTTTTATTAGTCCCCTACCGGTTTACCGGAGGGGACTTTAGGTTTACCCTCCGTCCGTCTGTCCGTCCGTCTGTCCGTCTGTCTGTCAGTCCGTCAGTCCGTCCGTCCACAAAACTGGATCCCGCGATAACCTGAAAAGTACTGAAAATATTTTTATGAAACTTGGTATATAGATAGATGGCAGTATGGAGATTATGCACGTCTTTTTCTTTTCTTCCTATGTTGAAAATTCTGGTTGCTATGGCAACAAATAGGCTGAAAATATGGCAAATTTTACACATAAACTGGATCCAGTGATAAAGCAAAAAGTACTGGAAATATTTTTATGAAACTTGACATATGGGTAGATGGCAGTCTTGAGATTATGCACGTCATTTTCTTTTCTTCCTATGTTGAGAATTCTGGTTGCTATGGCAACAAATAGGCTGAAATTATGGCAAATTTTACACATAAACTGGATCCAGTGATAAAGCAAAAAGTACTGGAAATATTTTTATGAAACTTGACATAATTATGGGTAGATGGCAGTCTTGAGATTATGCACGTCTTTTTCTTTTCTTCCTATGTTGAGAATTCTGGTTGCTATGGCAACACATAGACTGAAAATATGGCAATTTTTACAGATAAACTAAATCCAGTGATAACTCAAAAAGTACTGGAAATATTTTTATGAAACTTGACATATGGGTAGATAGCAGTCTTGAGATTATGCATGTCTTATCTGTTCTTCCTATTTTGAAAAAATATCAGTTGCCTTGGCAACAAATAGGCTTAAAACATGGCAAATATAACAATATTTGTGATTAGTCAAAAAGAGCTGAAAATTTTTATGAAATTGCATCTTTAATTCAAGAGTTATCTCCTCTTTAAGAATTTTGCTTTTAAAATGTTATATTTTGGTAACAGGGATGTTTCAAATATTAACTTTAGAGTGTCCTTCAGTCTGTCTGTTTGTCTGTTCATAAAAACTGTTTCCTGTGATCACTTTTAAAGAACTTTTCCAACAAGTTTACTTAAAATAGAGAAAATTGAAACATTAGTGAATGGCCAATGGCCCTTCAGAATGTTGATGGGGTTCTAACCGGTAGGGGACTTATGGATTGCTTGCAATACTATGATAATTGCTTGTTTTCCTTAACTTGTAAACATTTGAATATTTGTTTTTGTCATGGAATCTCTTCATTGTAATTTCATTTGCTTTTCTTCTAAGATTTTCTTTTGTTTCATTGTTTTTTCGAAGTTTATATAAGATATTAGCAGTATGAAAATTTCTTCGTGCTTTCTTACATTTGGGTCCGAACCATGAGGGATTAGATTTATTGCTTTGTGTATCATTTGTATTATTATAATTTAATTTATAGCCAAACGCTGTACGTGATGTATCGATGAGAGTTGATATTTCGTTAACTAACATATTTAGATCATTTTGACTGATGTCATCAATTAATATTATGTTATCAAGACTGCTGTTTAACATTTGTATTTTATTTTGATCAATGATATTGATAAAGTTATCAGCCCTTTTTTGATCCCAAAGCTTCACAGTTGGAGACTCGTCGCACTGTAGTTTGATTAGATTATTTAGCTTAAATGACAATTCCAGTTCAACCGAACTATGGGCGTCTGAAAATAAGGGGCAAAAATCACATACCTGTAGGGATGTGACATACTTGAATATTTTCGAGTTACAAATAAATCGTTGATGATATCATCTAAATGCTGACTTTCGAAAAGTTCGGTATCAAGCGTTATATAATCTTTTAGACTTTTAGTTCGAGAATTGAAATCTCCAAACAAGCATATTGAATCATAACTTCTAGAGAATACGTTTAGTTCTTCTTGAATTTCTATATAAGACTCATCTACAGCATATAAGACTCATCTACAGCATAAATAGAATCATATGGTGGTATATAGACCACTGCGCATAATATGTCTGTTTCTAGTTTACATAATTCTTTCGATATGGTAAACCATAGTGCCAATTTACTTTCTGATTCTTTCAGATGGTTTGATATTTAAATGCTGAGCACTCGTGATCGAATCGCTGCTGTGATTTTTGGTAAATATCCTGTTTTAAGTCTAATATATTATCTGCATATACCTAGCAACCATTAGTTGTGCACCTATCGAGTCGCAGTGTCTAGCACTTTTGGTCAATAATATGTATACGTTTTATTTCTAACTGTTTTAACGTTCATCTCTTAATAGCTCTATGGAAATTAAGATTCTTTTAAAGTTTTGTAAAAGGTATTATGTATTTTTCCGTGACGAATCCATTATAAAATATGACTTTTAAGAAACTGAAAATGAAAGAGATTCTTAAAATATTAGATTAAAATTACAAAAAGTACAATATTTTATCTGAGCAATTCAATGGCAGAAATGTTAATTCATGGGCGTAAACAATTAAATCTTTGTCAGATTGTTTAAGTGATGTAAGTTTGAATTTCTATCTATATTTTTACTGTAATGGAGTTTTCAAGCAACGAAAACTTAATCAGTATTATATTTATTTTGAAATGTTTAATTCATAATGTACCAATGATTGATTGATTACTTTTCAGTTTAAAACTATCTACGAAAGCCTAATAGTGTCAAATGAAATAAAAAATAAAAATGCAAAGGCGTTATAACGCGAATAAAGGCATTATTACGCAAATCAAAAGGCGTAAGAACGCGAATAAAGGCGTAGCAACGCGAATCAAAAGGCGTAAGAACGCGAATAAAGGCGTAGCAAAGCGAATTAAAAGGCGTAATAACGCGAACAAAGGCGTAGCAACGCGAATAAAGGCGTTATAACGCGAATCAAAAGGCGTAGTAACGCCTTTATTCGCGTTATAACGCGAATCAAAAGGCGTAGTAACGCGAATAAAGGCGTTATAACGCGAATAAAAAGGCGTAATAACGCGAATAAAGGCGTAATAACGCGAATCAAAAGGCGTAGTAACGCGAATAAAGGCGTAGTAACGCGAACCAAAAGGCGTAATAACGCAAATTAAAACACATTATAATGCCAATTTAATACCATATTTATACTAATCAAATTCGCGAGAAAGGAAGACCAATATTGATCTGAATTTATTGCTCAAGATATAAACTCGTATACAATAATACAATATACATTTACAATAACTTTCATTCTATTTGCACAGTAATTATGCAAACTATTTGTCATAAACTAATAAAGACTCTTTAATATTTGCCAATATAAGATGACTTGGTGACTTATAGGTTATAAAGTATTACCTCCTTCAAATAACAATCCTCCTACGAAGTTTGAATATTGTGGGCCAAATGGAACTTACGTTATGCTCCCGAAACCAAATTGCTTACGGACGGACGGACAGACAGACAGACGGACGGACGCACGTACGGACGCCAGGGGGTATAACATAATATGCCCGAAATTCTTTCGGGCATATAATAAAACGTACATCTAGATCAATTCATTTAAATCAACATTGTTCTTCCTTCCACTGTTTGGAATTTATATGGTATTAAATTAGCGTTATAACGCCTTTTGTTTTGCGTTATTACGCCTTTTGATTCGCGTTATAACGCATTTATTCGCGTTAGTACGCCTTTTGATTCGCGTAATTACGCCTATTGTTTCGCGTTATTACGCGAATAAAGGCGTTATAACGCTTTTCAATTCGCGTTATTACGCCTTTTGGTTCGCGTTACTACGCCTTTGTTCGCGTTATAACGCCTTTATTCGCGTTGCTACGCCTTTTTTTGCGTAATTACGCCTTTTGATTCGCGTAATTACGCCTTTTGATTCGCGTTATTACGCCTTTTGATTCGCGTTATAACGCCTTTATTCGCGTTGCTACGCCTTTTTTCGCGTAATTACGCCTTTTGATTTGCGTAATAACGCCTTTATTCGCGTTGTTACGCCTTTTTTCGCGTTGCTACGCCTTTCGATTCGCGTTGCTACGCCTTTTGGTTCGCGTTACTACGCCTTTATTCGCGTTATAACGCCTTTGTTTCGCGTTATAACGCCTTTATTCGCGTTGCTACGCCTTTTTTCGCGTAATTACGCCTTTTGATTCGCGTAATTACGCCTTTTGATTCGCGTTATTACGCCTTTTGATTCGCGTTATTACGCCTTTTGATTCGCGTTATTACGCCTTTTGATTCGCGTTATAACGCCTTTATTCGCGTTGCTACGCCTTTTTTCGCGTTGCTACGCCTTTCGATTCGCGTTGCTACGCCTTTTGGTTCGCGTTACTACGCCTTTATTCGCGTTATAACGCCTTTGTTTCGCGTTATAACGCCTTTATTCGCGTTGCTACGCCTTTTTTCGCGTAATTACGCCTTTTGATTCGCGTAATTACGCCTTTTGATTCGCGTTATTACGCCTTTTGATTCGCGTTACTACGCCTTTATTCGCGTTAATACGCCTTTTGATTCGCGTTATAACGCCTTTATTCGCGTTGCTACGCCTTTTTTCGCGTAATTACGCCTTTTGATTCGCGTAATTACGCCTTTTGATTCGCGTTACTACGCCTTTATTCGCGTTATAACGCCTTTGCATTTTTATTTTTTATTTCATTTGACACTATTAGGCTTTCGTAACTATCTTTTGCTAAACAAAATATCAGATGCTTCAATAGATAATGTCACAATCATAAAGCTTAGAAACAGAAGTAGGTCGTAATACTGACATTGATAGAAATATTCAAATATATAAAATATGTTCCAGACAATTTTTTTATCTGAATATATGTTCCTACTCCGTTATTAAAGGTATTTAGATCTACATAATTATATTTATGCACATACCTTTATATGTGTTGACCACATTATTTAAACATATTGTAAATGGTCGAAATCATTTGAAATGCCGATTTGCAAATATATGAATGGAATGAATAAAATATGTATTTTATGTTCTATCAGTGGTCACAAAACTTAGTTGCTGCCGTTAACTGACTTATATTTATCTAAATTACCTGAGTTTTGACATTTCTGGTCTACATTGCATTCTCCAGAATGATTACATAATTTACACACCTCATACTCGTCCTGAAATTATATTGTTGTACCAAATATAATTATATCTTAATAATTGCTATTGATATTATCTCATATGTATAAACATGTAGCATCAATGACAACAACAATGTTAAAAGGATTTCTAAGTGAACAAATCTTTACTAGAATGGAAAGAAAATGTACACACAATGAACGAACTAAACATATACAGCAAGCAAACAATTCAATTGAAAATAGAGGTTATATAACAAATACGGTTTATATTTCTTTTGTTTGCAACACAAGAATTTAATATTAGATCTGACGAAATAATGATTTGAAATAAACCAGTGAGGTAATATTTCAATAAACAAGGCATCTGTCTCTCAACAAAGTATTAGTACTCGTTAGTTTGTATCAATAGACATACTCAGGAATTAAGAATATTTGGGGTTTGTCTAGCTAATAACGTAGGTACAAACAAACTTTAACAGCAACAGCTTCGAAAATAAGCAAGAACAGATTAACTTATCTATTGTGACGGGTAGTGCACTAGCTATAGGAAAATCCACTTTGCCGAATTCCGGATAACGACTATTATAAGTGATTTTTGCTACCTTTAATTTAGTTTAAACATATTTTATTCCTTTCAATTTTTTACAATATGTACAATGCAAATATATAGAAAGAAAAATATATAAATACATTTTGAAAGAAAAAGGGTTGGACCACAAGTTCAAATAACATTAGTAAATCGGTCCGTCCCTAGTACGAATATAAAAAAGTATTGATACTATAGATTACATTGAAATGGCATTGAGAAATATAACAAAGTACATGTATTTTAGGAACAAGAAATGTTAGATCATTTGCTGAGAGAGAGAGAGAGAGCTACCTTTAATGACTTTATTGCTGGTAAATGAATAAGATTAAGTCACTTTATAAATCTTAATATATTTCGATTCTTACAGACTCTTTTTGCATATTGCTTGTTGATAAAAGTTTTTAAAATACATTCAAACCAGTTTATATCTGTCTTGCCAATTTCGATTTACAACGACATGTACATGTAATTGGCATCGCGTAATTTCAAGTGATATCATAACCATTCAAGAGTTAATGTAAAATCAAAACATACATAGCACAATGTCACTTTAATTGTTAATGTAAATATATTTTTTTAAATATAATTTTTGTATTCGTCTTCCTCACTGTTACAGGGGCAGTCAAAAAATAATGAAACCTGCAGTGCATAACTCGGTGATTTTAATAATATTAATTAAGTGGACATTTCTGGGTATATTTATTGACCCATTATACAAAAATTATTTCCCTTACAGGAACGATAAATGAGCCGCGCCATGACAAAACCAACATAATGGGTTTGCGACCAGCATGGATCCAGACCAGTCTGCGCATCCACGCAGTCTGATCAGGATACATGCTGTTCGCTAACCAACCCTATTACAAGTAGAGAAACTGGTAGCGAACAGCATGTATCCTGATCAGACTGCGCGGAGGCGCAGGCTGGTCTGGATCCATGCTGGTCGCAAACCCACTATGTTGGTTTTGTTGTGACACGGCTCAAATGTTTTAGTGAGTTAATAAAATAGTTCAGCATTTTATCGGAGTTACTTAACTTTATTAAACTACTATCATTTTGATCAAACTGTCACGATTTTACAGAAATTCGGTAAGAAGTTACTACTGTTATTTAAAGGAACTTACTAAAGAACGAAAGCCTAACAACATAAAATTTGAATAAAAGATCGGCTGCGGCACTTAAAACAGAAAGATATTTAAAAGATGATTAAGAATTTATATAGTCAGAAATAAATTGAAAATTCAATTACTGTTATGTTCATTGCACGATTTGAGTGAAAAAACGTTACAGAACGCTTTTCATATTTTTGTCATTTTTCACAATTAGAATACATATTCTGGAAGAAATGAGTGTACGAATTATTTGAAATTTTACATAAAAAATTGTTTATTTAGAAATTCATCAACTAGAATATTGATCTCAAAAATTATTTCCATTCCCCTCATATCAAAGATACCTTAGTGGAGTCCCTTTTAATCTCATTTTAATTATGCTTAAACCTCACCAAATTCCAGTCCTTTTTCTTTCCAAGAACGTGTCCCTTTTTCTTCTCTATCTTTTCATCGGGATCATCTGAAACATTTTTTTCAACTCCAATAAGAGAGCACATGTTCGCATTAACTTCGAAATTAATGTATTCGCACATTGCCTTTGTCTTACAACTTTCTATACAATGGTCAAGTCCCTTCATTAAAATAGTTTCAAAAATGTAAATATTTTTTGGATACTCAGTGTCTATCTTTATCCATCTTGAGAAATGTGTCTTGTTCGCAAAACACATGTTTGTAACTAAGAAACCTAAAAGCAATACATTTCTGTAAAAATGATTTATTGTTTTAAATTTCATTGCTACGGAAATGTAGTGTCCTCTTCATGAGCAAAACAAAAAATGAGTTACAACAAAAGTTTATATTTTGTTATGTATCCTTTGACAACGTAAATACATTATGATGGATTTCGCGGACGACGAATAAACTGCATATCATGTTAACATTTGTTTTGCATATATAAATAATGCATTTTGGAGTTCTGTCTAATCGATATGATGTAATGATACATTCATTAATATATAATAAGTTTATATAAACTGCATTGTTGGAAATAAAACAATAACGTCATTGATTTTAGCGTATCGATCAACTATCTCTTAGTAATATAGAAAGCTTTGAATTGTCATGTCAGAGAAGTCATTTTTCCGACTTCTTGCCGCTGCTTCCCCTGAATTATCAGGTAAAAGATTCAGTAATATTGTAGTAACGCCGGGCTGATCCGACTCATAATGAACTCTTTATTAGTACGACAATAAGGATTTGAAAACAAATTACAAATAGTAAATAGAAAGATAGCTAAATATATGTTCGATCAACGGAATCAGATCTTTAAAGCATGATTCAAATAAGCCGTATCTTATAATAAATAGATTCAAAACAAGAGGACAACATCCAGAAATATCTATTTTACCTATTATTGTAAAATGTTGAAAATTTTCACAAAACAGTTGAAAAGACCGACACAGGAAATTGCCGTCTGTTACACAAAAAGGGGAATTTTAATTTGAGTGATTCCAGTTTGGGTTGTTCATGACTAAAGCATTTTTTATGAAAATTTTGTAGAAGTTTTCCTGTCAGTTCTACATACTAGTACTTAAGATCTAAGCTCTAGGCATTATAGTTTTCCATAAGAAGATTAAAATGTATAGTTTATATGAACTGATGTCTATAAAAAAGTGACACCGAGGGCGGGGCAAATCGTAGCTCAATATCTATGCTTTAAGGAGAAAAGCATAGTGGTGGACTTCTTCGATTCAAAGTATTTACAGAAGGGAATGTAATGTAAAGATCTGGAAGAAGACAGAAGAAATAATGTTATATCTGAATTTGAGTTCATCTGTCAGCTTCCAATTCAATGGGTAGACTATAACAGGTTTGAGACTTCAGACGATAATATTTGGTATTTGACTGAAATAGACAAAGTCCTTGAAAAGGACATCTGTTTTAGAATCGATATAAATAAACAAGGCAGCTCTTGATTTCTATAGCAAACTATCGATCTATATCGTCTTGTAACATATACTTTAAAGATTAATTATTAAAATTAAAATCAATTCACAAACAATAAACAATAATTTCATACATGATAACACATGATCTATTCAATATGCATTGTACTTGTTCCAATACTCATTTATTCTTTCCGGGAATTTATTTATCACTTTGTTATTATTTCAGATAGAACTTTGTGCTTTTACATTATAGCCACAAAAGATGACACACTTTACGTACGTTGGCTGATATTTCTAAGTTTGCATACTAGGTACAAATAAATCTATATGCATAAAAATAAATATTTTGCAATTATGGTTTTGATTTTTAATTTAAATGAATGATTATGAATAAAAAAGATTAAATAAATAAATTAGAAAATTTGGTCCGAAGATTTCTATTCCAGATAAACCACCGAAAAACAAATTAATACACATAATCTTAAGACACTGCGAAAAATGAAATGTATGTTATATAGGTAGGTTTGTAATTGGTATCAATCCGAAGCGCTTTGATCACAGTCTCAAAGCGTTTTTATATTGGAAATTCATTCATTTCAATAAAAACTGACACAGCACATACATGTATATAACCTTAGGGAATGTTGATAACCTATAATTTGTTAAAGTTCTAGTCTATAAAATGGTGATTATTTA
This sequence comes from Ruditapes philippinarum, assembly GCF_026571515.1. Taxonomy (NCBI): domain Eukaryota; kingdom Metazoa; phylum Mollusca; class Bivalvia; order Venerida; family Veneridae; genus Ruditapes; species Ruditapes philippinarum. Next base: position 331,040 of record NW_026860999.1, read on the forward strand.
GGCATTGAAGCACTTTGAACATTAAAGAACTATTCTTGCTACAAAAAGCCTATAAAAAACAACAACAAAATTACAGCCATTTTCTAATTCATTATTTACCAACAGCTCTTGGATAGTTTGTGTATAGTGTTCTGAACAATTACTTTGTTCATGTTCAGCAATAAATATTGTCAATAGATTATGAATTATAAAATACAAAGAGGAATTCTACAATTAAAACTACAAAACATCGCATGAGATATGATCAAATTCTCTCTAGGGAAAATATATATTACCGTTTGAAACAGTGTACGCTGACATTCATGCCAGCTAGAAAGATATCATTTTAATTATTTACGTATATAATTAACATTATGACGACTCATATAATAGCGGATAGACTTTCAGAATTTATACACATGTTCAAACCAGGACCAGGATGCATTTGATGATACCCATTACATTCAATCAAAAACAAACAAACTTCTATTGAAAACAATTTGAATGATCCATTATATAAGCAAAGCGTATATGTTTAAACATATGGAGGGCGTTCGTTGCCAAAATTCCAGACATGTAAAGTGTTCCTTTTTAAAATGACTTTTGAAAATGCAATCTTGTATGCCTACTATTTTTTATTGAACCCGTGCATAGCACATAATATGCCTCTTGATTCAATTTAAATTGAAGGTTCCCGACTTTATATTACAAGTTTACATATAGATCGTAACAACTGACCTAACATCTAAAACGACAACAAATTTATAAGTTCATATCTTCCATTGCATGCAATACATATGCATGTTTGCACACTTATAGATCTGAAATATACAAATGAAATGTAAATCTTAAATACAGAAAATAGAGTTTAAGAAAACATGTTACCAGCTGTAGAACTACAACAGTACGTTAACACAGTAACATGTTTAAAATGACAAAAGTAGATTCACAAAGTTAAACGATTTTAAGTCAAGCATAACGCCCCGCCCCTCTCGGAGTATTTACGAACTTCTATTGCGGACAGGTATAAAACGGCGCCTCTCCCATATTTCTAAATAAAATTGAAGGACAACATACCGCATTTTTCATAACATATATTTGTTATATTTGTTACAAAAGTTTTGTCACTAGCAACATCACTTGACAATTGATGATTTTACCATTTATGATGAAGATCTATAACTTATGCATTAACTTATTATTTAACATTGTGTTTTCCTGAGAAACAGCGGCGATTTGGAAATTTTTAGGGGAAACAATGACCAACTTCAAGGGAGTAATTTTATTGATAATCTAAAAATCATCCAATATTTTTATTGGTATCATTGAAAAATGTATTGGCACAAATTTCATTGTCAACAAAAACTATGCAAGTATTTGCAAAAATAGGATTTTAAAGCGGCCACCGAGATTTCCTTTCCGAAATCAAGAAAATACTTATCCGTAGCACAATGTACAATCTTTAATAGGGTATTTTCAGTATAAATAAAAAAATTTTGCACTTGTTCATTATCCCTCATGTACAGACTCAATCAAACCGAGTCTGAAATTCTTATGTAATTTTGTTGTGATTAATGATTCCGATGGATCACTTTGTTTCCAGATTTGTATACAGCAGGTGTCAAGTGCCGCGTGGCAGCTGTGAAAAGTTGCCCCGTACTTCACTTCATTGTTGTTATATTTTTCTGGTCCTTCGAGATCATTGATGCCAGCGCTATTAAGTGTTGATAATTGAGAACCGCTCAAGCCGGTGCTAGGGGGCGTGAGGGATGTTGTACTTGTTCATTATCCCTCATGTGCAGACTCAGTCAAACCGAGTCTGCAATTCTTATGTAATTTTGTTGTGATTAATGCTTCCGAGGGTCACTGTGTTTCCAGATATTTGATATACTTGTTCAAAGCTTATGGTCTTAACTTCATTCAATATTCATTTTCTTTTTTGAATAAAGTATCTAAAGGAAGCGACGTGATTTTCTTGGCGAATATATGAGTGTGGTTTTAAGAGAGAAAAAATAAACAACGATAAGTTTGAAACAAAATTTTTAATAATTCTACGTAATAAATTTTCATTTTTAAGGCATCACTAGAAAGTTCATGAAGGATTCTTTTACTTGTGTCTAAAATTATCAAAATTGACCAAGAAATAAAAAAAGTAAGTAGAGGGCGCCATGTTTCTCTTACTGAATTTCAGAGTGTGTTTTGTTTTTTTACTTGCATATTCCGTTTTTCATGGAATGGTACTTACGTGTCACATCGAAGGTTCCATGATAATCACCATATTAACACATCTGCGGATGTTTCAAAATTCAAAATTGTACCAGTTAATGTTAAATGTTGAATTTTGCTTAAGCCGGTGCTAGGGGACGTGGACGGTACTTTGCACTTTCCATTACCGTCCATGAACAGGCTTAATCAAACCGAGCCTGCAACATTCTCAATTTTGTCGTTTTGAGCGTTCTTTAGGGATTCTTATTTTCTCTATTTTACAGAAAGTAACAAGATATACTTTTAAACAAAAAGTTAATTCATTTTGATTTTATTCATTTTTATTTTTAGGCATTATATATTCATATATTCATATATCATAAATCGTATGAAGCACACTTTTATTTCAATCCAAAATTATCAAAATTGATTACGAAATAAAAAAAGTTTGGAAAGAACGCCGCGTTTTTTGTTTTTTTTACAAATTTGAGGGTATTATTTTCAGAGGAAAAATGATAAATTTTGAAACAAAAATTTCAATACATCTATTTAATTCATTTTTATTTCTGAGGCACTCATAGAAAGCTTATGGAGTAATCTTTCATTTGATACCAAAAACATTTGACCTTTTATAGAAATAAAAAAAGTTAGAATGGACGCCGTGTTTTCCTTCACTTTATTGAGAAATAGGAGAGAGGCGACGGGAATTATACCTGTCCGTACATTTCCGTAATAACTCAGAGAGGGGCGGGGCGTCATGCATGACTTAAAATCGTTTAACTTTGTGAATCTACTTTTGTCATTTTAAACATGTTACTGTGTAAACGTACTGTTGTAGTTCTACGACTGGAAACACGTTTTATCTGTATTCGAGTTTTACATTTCATTTGTATTTTTCAGGTACAGATAGATATCTACAAGTGTGCAAACATGCCTATGTATTATATGCAATGGAAGATACGAACTTGTAATTTTGTTGTTGTTCTCCATGTTAGGTCAGTTGTTAAGATTTACATGTAAACTTGTTATTTAAAAGCGGGTGCCTTCAATTAAAATATTGGATTAAGAGGCATATCATTTGCTGTGCATGAATACAATCAAAAATGCTAGACCTACACGTTCGCATTTTCAAAAGTAGTTTTCAAAAGGAACACATTACATGTCTGGAATTTTGGCAACGATCGCCCTCCATATAAACATTGTGCACATGCTATAATTTTGTGTAAATTGTTTCTTTGTAGATATATTTCTTTTGCATGGAGCGAACTGAAGTATTTGTATCACTGTATTGTAAAAATCAGACTTTTTACAAGATTCATCAATTTCAGATATCAAATCCTGAAAATGTACAGCTATGTTTTAAAAAAGAGGATCTTTCGCTTCCCTCACAACGTGAATATATTCACCGTATTATTTGTTTACATTATTTACATCACATTTTATTAAATTATCATTTAAAACAGTCAATTTTGCTATTATTCCAGAATGATATAATTCTTTATCATTATCGCTCCATTTGATATACTCATAATTAAATACTTTGGATCCATTTGCGTTAACTGTCAAAATTTAAAGCAACATGGTCGCTGAATTCATTAAAATTACAAACATGAAAATTGTTTATCTTTTCAAAATCTTTTCACACAATAATAAATATCTATTAAGTTTGGACCATTGTTATTAATTAAAACATGTTTAAACATCTTTCATAAGCGACAGTTTGTTATGCTATGGAAATACATGTATTACCATATGAGTTACTCCGCTTGTCCATTGGAAATCTTGGCATTGGTGTATCGACGAATCGACGACAAAGGCTGAATTCTCAAAATAAAAAAAATCCCTCGCATCTTGAGGGAGAATTACCTTTTTAAAAACATTTTTTTTGCTTCGCATCTGGAGGGAGATATACCTTTGAAAACTTTTTTCCGCTCCCGCATCTTGGGATAGATACACCTACTTTTTTTCAATACATGCTACCCGATATTTATTCAAAATATTTGAAATGCGAGTCTTGTATTATGTTGAAAGGGAAATATTTTTTATTGGTCTATGGGTGACCTTTGTATGCTTTGCCTTTATTTCAACAGTCATTTATTGAACAACTCGTTCAAGCTACATAGTGTCAAGCTTTCTTAATATACAATGCTGATCAAGTCTTAAAGTGATTCCATTTTCGGAAAATTTAGATTCACGGAGGCCGTGTTGATTACGTTTTAACAACGTGCCAATAAATTGTTACCACAACATATGTATCCATCCAATATCTTTATCCAACAGTCATCGTAAAAGAAAACCGAATTGGGATAAAACAAAACAGATAAGAACAAAATTTTATTTTCAGACATTTGCATAATCTTAACTTAAACATAAGAAAATAAAATAAAATAAATAAAAGTATTACCCAGAGTTATTTTTACGATTAAACGTTCTTGCATATATTTATAATAAACTTTATAAAAACATTTTTTTTCATGAAAGTAGATCACAGATTCTCTAACATTATAAAACTATGAAAGAAAGAACAAATGCACAGATAAAGAGATATTCACTCGCTATGTCAAATGCATTGCGACAATAAACAATGTCACTGTTCAAAAGGTGTATTACAAAGTATTATATTGATTTACAAAAAGTAAGATCCATGTTTACAGTGAAACTCGATTTTAGCAAACCTGCCGGGACCACTATATCCGAGGTTTCTTATAACAGGTTTATGACCAGCTTATAAAAAAGCGACCAAAATGTTTAAACATTTTACATGTAGAATATGTGGATCATATAATTCTTTTAACAAATAATAAGTTTTTTATGTACAAATAGCTTAACAGTACTTTGAGATATGTATCATCGTATTTTTAATCTTACAATTTTAGAATTATATATACGTATATGCAATGAGGATATATTACTTCTAATTCGATACACATAACTAGAGGCAATTATTAACAGTATACCGTAATTACTGTTAAATACCATGTTGAACAAAGCATTTTGTATTACCAATGGTGACATGTGAAATCGTCAGCCGATAAAATAATAATCTAAAAACGGACTGAAAATATTAAGACTTTGACACGATTTACCACAATAGTTAACCTTTTTATACATATCTGTAATAATTATAAAACTCTTAATGTTAAAATTATAAGTTTTACATTTCAATCTTTTAATATGTATTTTTGAATGAATTCGCATTAGCTAACAAAATTTGTGGTTTAATAAATGTTACTTTAGTTTATTTTTCGATGCCAAATTGAGTTGAATAGTTATATATTTCAAAAGATTGTGATTGATGCATAATTGATAAAGAAAATTGTTGATAATACAATATATTTACTGTCTTAATTAAACAAAGACTCTTTTAAAGAATTGAGCTTTACCGATTGATTAATTTTATTATTTACCTTTGATCACGTGGATTATAGTTTACCCCCTTGCACAATATATAAAATTGGACATTATTATGACAAAATATCAAATTAATGTTAGTTTTAACTATTCACTGACCATTTACACTTTGATTGGCATAATTGAACAAACGTGTGAACCCCCGACTAAGTTCATGCCGTAACAAAACTCTACAATACTTACAAACAACAACAAGAAAAGCATTGATGCAAAGCATCAAAGGCGACAAGGCGACACCAAAACATTGATCAAGATTTGCACCTAAATACTTAACAATAGATGTATACTTTATCTTTATATCAGTACCATAACATATGACATGGAGGCCAAGTTTAAAGAATAGACTCTGTCTTGCCAAGATGCAAAGACAATTTATAGTTAGTTAACCAATCACTAATAAGACTCATGCCATAAGAGAGATTTTTTCAGTTTTATTTGACAAGATACAATGAAACCTGAGTCATCAGCATATAATTAAAAGCTTGTTGTCATGTCATTGTTATATATTAGACATAAAAGAGGACCTAAATTAATCTCAGGGGGGATACCATAGGTACTCTGAGCAGTATAAGTAAAATGAGAACCAGCCACATCCAACAGCTACTGTCTATCAGAGATTCTATCAGAGATAAATAAATACGGTATTACGTACATCCTATTAACATATCGGCTTAAATTTTCTACCTTTCATTTTTACTAAAGTTTATTTTATTAACAATTTATATATAAACACGTAGAAAATAATAATTATTTCACATAGTGATTAGAAGATCCTGTATCAGAATACCTGTAGGTATGTACTAACTGAACAAACTAGAAAAATCCAGTCTAAGGTGTATATAAAGCCAGTTAAAAAAATCTATCAATATTCACTTCTCAGGGCCTCTATGCTTTTGATGACCTTACAACCGGTAAATTTTATACAACAAAAATAGTAAGTAATACCTAAAATAGAACAAATAATTTAGTAAACATGAGTTACTTCCCCTTAAAATAGAGAAAACCTGACACGCAAAAGAACACCTCAACAGCAAAATTATGAAATGTTGCTGGCTAAGTTTTATTAAGCCATGCAACGTAATGGTAAAGTATTCATAAAAAATTAGATGGCCATGTGACAGCAGTAAATGCAGAAAATCGGATAGCTTTCCACATCCGGATACTGGTACACTTTGTAAAACAATCATTATGTGCAATTTATAATACTGCACGTTTGTAACGTCATTTTTCATTTGGATAATCGTGATCGCCAATAATATGATAGATTTTTTTCTCTCAGTTTTATATATTATATTCACATAATTAAACAATGGCTGAATAGAAATTTTCTATTATTGCATAATGCAATCATATGTTGAATTTACAAAGACTTTTTAATTGATAATCATAACATCTTGCATCATGCCACATATTATCAGTCCAAATTGCCAAACAATCTGCATTTCCATTTGGTTGGTTCGGTCCCCAATTGTTATACAAGGGACCAACTTGTGTACCATCCTGCCAACGCCAATCTCGTTTATCATCTAAATTCCCTCCTATCCACATCCTTGGCGCTAAATCAAAATAAAATTGGAAATACATGTACACCAATTTGTAAATTAATGACCAATGACTTTTGTGACATAATCATCCAAGTTTTTTTAAAAGCAAATCAAGATAATTCAAAACAGAATCATCAGCTATTAAAATTAAATACACAGTTGCGCTGTAATATTGCATTTAAGTTCAAGTTACCGTATATCTAGTAACAGCAAAATGTCTTATCATCCAATCGATTGCGGTGATCAAGTGTGAGGACGATTCATTAAAAAATAAAGAAGTTGAAATTTCAACAATTACACCTTCAAGGTTAAGGCCATTTGAGAGTCAATGTTAAAGTTAATTTGACCTTTATAACAGTCAGGTCGTTAAGGATGTTTTGTCTAAAATTGATGACAATCCACTTATAAATAGCAAATTTATTGCCAGTTATAGTTAAATAAAGATCAGTAGAATTCTATAATTTGACCTTAATGGTCAAGGTTGTTTATGACATTAAGTCAAGGTCAGTCTGGGCAACTTAAAAGGGTATTGCAAAGAATTGTTGTATCAAAATATGAAGACGATTGATTAATTTACAATAATGCTATATCCACTTGGGTACAATTTTTAGATATTTAAAGTTTAAAGACCGCATAACTAATTGTACTTATCATTTATGAAACTTGACATAGACAGTTACATAGTGATATTGCACTTAATTGTCTAGTTTCAAGTTAATACTTTTTACCAATATATAAGATATGACGAGACGAGACAAAGTGATTACTATAAAGTGCCCATTCAAAAGTGTTAGGTGGTGTGTATAATAACATTATCTGTAAATGACCATTGATTTCTATGAGTTCAAATATGAATGCAACTTGGCCAATATGTGGCTTTTAACCACGTTTTGCACAAAATATGTACATGTATCGCATAGATGGTTGGATAAGCTCTCAATTGATACATGTTTAAATCATTACAGTCCATTATTGACTATAGTTCGATTAACGCTTTCTACTTGTGAATATTAAAGCTACAATTGTTAGGAAAATACGGTCCTATAACAAAAATACGGTCCTATAACAAGAACTGCTGTATTATTGGTATACATGCGAAAGCCATAATATTATTCAATGAAATATGTCGGGTTTTATAGAAACAATGAACTTTCGTTTTCATCTGTCACACGGTGGTGTAATAAATTTAAAAGTGGTGTGGATTCAGTTAAAAATGCAACTCATGCATGCCGTTCTGCAACTTAGCCAAAAATGGTTGAAAAAGGATTTGATGCTACTGATGCAAGATTTACAACTAAGCATATAGCTAAATGTGTATTATCTTTGTAGGAGCCGCTCATACAATTCTTAAAAGTGATATAAATATGAGAAGGATCAGTGCCAGATGAATACCCATCTCCGTACAAAATTGTTTTTTTGCATTGTTTTACTTTTATGAGCCCAACCGTAGATACATAACAAAATATGGGCAATCGAAGGAAGTCAAAGACCTTGCATAGCAAAGCGCACCATGAGCGTTAAAAAGGTCATGTTTGAAATTTTCTTTTCCAACTAAGGTCCTGCAATTCAAATTGCTATACCAAAGGGTAAATATGTAAATGCCAAGTTTTACAAAGGCAAAGTCATTCATAAATTAAAGAAATATTTCTAAAACCGTCAACCAGTAACCGGCCCCGTGGAGTCGTGGAGGTTGTTGTTGCATGACAATGCTTCGTCACACAAAGAGGCCACTGTAGGAGAATATCTGAAACAGGAAAAAGTTGCCGAGTTCCCCCACCCTCCTTATTCGCCAGATATTTCCCCTTGTGACTTTTTCCTATTTTCGAGGCTAAAAACATCTTGCTGGAAGAAAATATCAAGAGTTTGGCTATGTTTCAGTGTCTGAACAGTATACCTTGAAAAGATTATGAAAATGGGTCAAAGTCAGAAAAGGCCGGGTTGCATTTGTATACCAAATATCATGATGCTGTGATGTTTCGAAAACAAAATTTACCACTGACCATTAATGTCGAAAATTTAACTAAGTCGGTATACAGGAAGTGGATGGGCAACAGACCTAAATTAAAATCCCAAGGTATGGAACTACATGTCAATGCTGTATGCCAGGTGTAGGTGCTAAGAAAATTGTTACGATAATTTCCTACCATTGACCAATAATGTCGAAAATTTAACTAAGTCGATAAGCAGGAAGTGGATAAGGGACAGACTTGAAATCGAATCCCAAAGTATGGGATCACTTGCCAATACTGTATGCCAAATATCAAGAGGCTGTGATAAGTATTTGCTAAGAAAACTGTAACGAAAATTTCCTACCATTGTCCATTAATGTCGAAAATTTAACTTAGTCGATAAACAGAAAGTGGATGAGTGACACACCTGAAATCAAATCCCACAGTATGGGACCACGTGTTAATGCTGTATGCCAAATATCAAGATGCTGTTATAAGTACTTGATGAGAAAATTGTTACGAAAATTTCCTAACATTGACCATTAATGTCGAAAATTTAAGTAAGTCGATTAACAGGAACTAAATAAGCTACAGACCTGAAATCGAATCCCACGGCATGGGACCCTGTGTCAATGCTGTATGCAAAATATCAAAAGGCTGTTATTAGAAGTTGCTGAGAAAACTGTTACCATTGACCATACTTTTGAAAATTTAACTAAGTCGATAAACAGGAAGTGGGTAAGTGATACGGTCACCAGTCAATGCTGTATGCCAAATATCAAGAGGCTGTGATAAGTAGTTGCTAAGAAAACTGTTACAAAAATTTCTTATCTTTGGCCATTAATGTCTAAAATTTAACTACGTCGATTAACAGGTGGGTGAGTGACAAATCTGAAATCGAATCCCACAGTATGGGACCTTGTGTCAAATCTGTTTGGTAAATATCAATGCTAGAGGCTGTGATAAGAAGTTGCAGAGAAAACTGTATCGAAAGTTTTTTACCGACCGACCGCCTGCCGCCCGCCCGCCCACTGCCCATCATTCACCATACTATAATCCGGGTTTGCACATTGCAACCCGGTCAAAATGTATTTAAAAATTGGGCTAAAAGACTAACATTTTAAAATGGTGGTGAATATTTTGAAGGATTGAGATAATAAATTTGCACTGTTTGTTAAGCATTTCTGAAAATTGACCCAGATGCATTCATATTTGAACATCCCTTGTAATTATCTAAAATAGATTGGAAGGAAATAGTTGTTCGTTTTTTTGTTACTTTTAAGACAAATTTTGGCATTAAACGTAAAAACATCGGCGCTGAAAGAGTAAATGATTTGTTTTTCTTGTCCGTAATGCGGTGAAAGAAAAATCGACAATTTAAAGACCTCAATGTACATATTTAGATTCGTAAAAACTAACAACTAACTGTATGTACATGTATATGAATTAATTGTCTTACACAGTTGTACTGCTTTTGTTCAAGAAGAGGAGTATTTGAATACATGTATCAATAGGCATTCGCACGGAGGCTTAAATTATCAAAAACTCGCCTTAAACTCGTGTGTATTTCAAAAAAAGTTAAGATTTAGAATATCAGGTATTGCTCGTAGTTAACTGAATACTTACGGTAGATATTAAGAACAGTCTGTGTAATGAACAAATTTTCTTGTTGAGTTTTAATATCTGTGAGAAACCCACCATTTTCAACACAATATCTCTACATGTAAAAAGAATTGTGTATTATTCATAATTCAATCAACATTTTAGCAAATGAAAGATTCTATATAAGTTAAACGATAAAAAATAAAATGAAAGATATAGGACGATTGTCGAAATAAATGCCTATCAATACGAGTATAACCCAAATAAATAATTCATTTTGACAAAAATGTATCTGTTCAACAATTGGTCAAAATGAGCGTTTTTCTTCATAATGAATGACATTCAATTAATTATACAAACAAAAACAGAAAAAAGAAACACGAGCCGGTTTAATCGGGTGATGCTCTCCGAATCGGATTTAGGCACAGTGAATGCTTTCTTTATGATATGTCATATAGTTTCAGAGTTATGTCCAAGACAATGTCCAAAGTGTGAAAATGAAAAGGGCAATTTCTTCAAATTTTAACAAGGCAGAAACACTGTTTTTATGTTCTGCACTACTATTTAATGAGATCTATCCACTTACTAAAATTCTTGTTGGTACCTCTTGTAATTTTAGAGGTGAGTCCCGGATAAAGATCAAAGTGTAAAAATGGAAAAGGGCTATAACTTTTAAAGTAAGCAAGGCAAAGTTACGGTTCTTATGCAATGTCCTTTAATTCATGAGATCGTTTTATACACAGGCACTAGACACAATTATTTTACCCATATACGCTCATAATACTATTTATAAAGAATAAAGGCCCCTAACGAGAGAAAACTATCATGCAAAACAAACAAAAACTGTTCTGTAAAAATACACCAGATCACTATTTTGTCTTTGTGGTCGTCTCTAGGGGTAATTTATCCTATCATAAACACTTTTTACTTCATCGAAATCCCTCAAAATGCTCCAAAATACGAGCAAGTTTCCAAATTTTACTGAAATGTCATTGCATGTCGTTTCCGACGTCCAAGCGATGCGAGTAAACAAAGGTGAATTCTGGTCAATTTCTACAAAATCAACGAATAACTGTTAAAATTTTCATATACTTTCTTTAAAACAACTTGTTTACAGTCAAACTGCAAAGTCTTTACTTCTCAACTGCCCGATGATAACGCCAACAAGCTAAAATAATAAAAATCATTGACAGCTCCGTACCAGAAAGTATCCATTTCCTACTTTACCGCGCTGAATATAACGTCAAGTAACGATTGGTTAAGCGGGAAATCCGAGTTCTTCCGATTTCGCGCTAACCAATCGTTACATGACGTTATGTACACTGCAATTTTACTTAATTAGATCAATCTACCTTAAAAGTGTCTTGTTGATACATTTTGTAGTTTCATAGTTATGTCTCTTATGTCTCGGACAAAATGTGGACAGGCGGACATACAGACAAACAATTAGAAACTATATGAACATACCAAGAAAAAAGAATAAAAAAATACATTAACTTTATTATTAAACGTGTATCCGTTAACTCGAGGCAAATTTTTCTTCCATATCTCCAGGGACTAAAATACCTGATATAACATTCAAAGTTCAAAATCATAATATCATAATGAGGGTTGGTACTGATATTTGTTGTGAAGCTTCGTGGCATTCCAGCCAGAAGTTTGACATTAAAAGCCGGATAATTATTTACATTTTTAGCGCTGGTGGTATAGCGAAACCTTCAAGTACAATGAACAATACAGGTTGGTATAAATTACTCCCGGGAAGTTTCATCCCGCCAGCAGTTTGACCTGTAAAGTCGAACTTACAATAGCGAAAAAGAAGAACATACGTGCTAACATTTTAATACTTAGATGGCTTTTAATGCTCTCCCTATATTTTTTTAAGCCACAAAAGGAAAACATAGTCACGAAAGAGCTTATGGAATAGATGACATTGAAGAAAAAGTACAGTTATCTATTGTTCTTGCAGCCACCTAGGTATCCAAATGTATGCACGGACAGACAGGCGGACGGTGAAGGCAAGATTAATAAATTAATTATATCAATACATAATTATAAACAAGTATTAATTCAATGATAATGAATTTTAGTAACTTCTGTAACACATGTACGCTAAATTTCAAACTTCACTTCTAAAATTAAAAGAAACCCCAACACTTCCTTTCATTTCGAAAGGTGGACTGACAAAGCATACTTACACGTCTTGAAAAAATAACAGTTACCTCTTCGGAGGAACATGTATACGATTAATCGTTTCATCTCGTATTCCGAGCTAGTGTATGTCGCCGAATTTTAACAAAGGTACAGTGTTGTCTTATACATGTATATTTTTGTAAACTCTGCATTCAAAGACTGCTATACCATGTAAGTTGATAAAGTTATATTTGAAGTAAAATGTTTCTCGAATTTAGCGTTGCATTGGACTGTTTTATCATGGGATAATTGCTTTTGCCTCAAATTTTATATAGTTAAAATCTAACGAAATATATGATAGACTGCTTGTCGTGAAAGAGGTAGTCATGTCGCAAAGGAGATAACTCTTAGTGATAGGTTTGAAAAATCTTATATTTTTATATTATTTTCATATTGAATAATTTTATATGTTAAACTTTTCTTCTTACACGCGCAAGAGCTATTTACCGCTTATTACTTTAAATAAATTCGCCATACACGTGGTGGTAATTAACAAAATGGACATACAGATGATTTCAACATTGTATGTGCTAAAAGAGGGATTATGATAATATCATCAAGGCTTCAGAATTAACTTAAGTTATAATATATATCGATATACAAATGTGAACAGTCTTACGTCTTAATAAATAGTATAAAACTTCATATTTTTTAAATGCGCAGACGATGTTCAAGCACGTGTTCTAAACATCAGTAAGCCTGCGAGAGTGTACTAAAGGATATATTAACCTATAGCCCATACCGACAGAGATATTTCCTTGGCGACATGACTTCCTCCTCTAGGACTGAACTGTCTCGCAAATTAAATGTCAAAAGTGCCTTAAAAATTTAAGCTTTGCTTCTTTGCATTCAAGACGAAAGCTGTCCCTGAAAAACATTCATTTTTTAATCTGGTTTGCCGTTTAAATGAATTAATGAGGCACTAGCGTTATTTTATGCGATGAAAAAATCAATTTCGACGCTAGATTCGCATAATGGGAAACGCTGGTATAACTTTATAAAAACATAAAATAATCAACTCTACGTTCACTTGAAATTTAGTCAAATAAACATTGTAAAGCATTCTTTTTTTATATTTGAAGCATAATTTACGAAAGAAAGCAGCATATAATAAAGCAACACTATGTTGACACTAAAGTTCGATGGCATGCACTGGCTTGTAAGTAGGTAGCGATAGAGTCCAAAAGGGCACCCTTGTCGTAAACACAAAGTCAATACATTAATATAATGTCACCTTTCCACCATCCCAGCTCCGCTGTGTTTGGTCCACGAAATAACACGAGTTGCCATGGCAAATCCATTCATCTGTTACAAATAGTTATAGCAAAAGTCTTGCATTAAATAAGTTAATTTATTTTTATTAAATAATTGATTATAAGAGGTAAGTTTTATGAACCACATATGTAGCTGCAATATTTATTTTTCTGATAGAGAAAGCTTTGTAGGAGCACATTTGTCTCGGAGCACATTTGTCTTACGTAAGACCGATGCGGTCGCATTTGTCCCACATGAGACAAATGGGAACTCAAATGTTAACCCCAAAAAACTCATCTGTGTGACAAATGTGCTCCGATCAAAATTTTTAAGGGACACGAAAGCACATTTGCCTCATGTGTTTTTAAGGGACATAAAATCACATTTGTCTCATGTCATTTTTTATGAATTATTTGTCACACATTTCCCCACGTCAGAAATTCTTTTTTTGAATCGAGGTTGGCCGTTTTACCTCATGTCAAGCGTAATAATCAATAGGTTTGCTTAGGCTTTCTTTATGAAATCCTAAAGTGAACTATTAATTATAATATCTCTAACACAAAAAATTGGCTTAACCTTAAGGCGTAGACTGAAACATCCTACACCCCGTTCACGATGGTGCAATGGTGACAGCACGATGGTACGTTGATGAAAACGCGATTGTGCGATGGTGAAAACACAATGGTACGAACTTGAAACAACGATTGTTCGATGGTGAAATAACGAAGGCTCGATGATGAAAACGTAATGGTACTATGGTGAAAGACGATGTACCGATGGTGAAAATACGATTGAACGATATGATGAAACTGCGATGGAAAGATGATGAAAACGCGATATTATTTTCTCTATCGTGTCAACGCATCATCGTAATTTCACCTTCGTGCCATCGTGTTTTAAACATCGTACCATCGTACCATCTCATTTTCGCCTTTGTGCCATTGTGCACAGCTGTTCAGGGAGACAAATTGTTACTTATGTCCAAACGGAACATCGTAATCGGTTGATACTGAAGGGTACAATATCGTAACTTGTTTCGCATCTCGCCGAATTCTGGCGTCTCGCTTCGCATCTCGTTCGTCGGTGCGAGACAAGAAATATGTTCCAGGTCATATACCGCTAAGTAGTATTCCCTTTATTGTCTACATAAAATCACTTTAAGGCCCATTATGACTGAGAAATGCTTTTATTTGTATTCCTCAAAATTAAAGCTTTTTATTTTTGGTATACTTTTATAGCTCTAAAAAGATACTCATTGGCTAAATACCTGAAGCATTTTTTCACCTGCTGCTTTTTTGCAGTTTGTACAGTTGAAGTGATTAAGAATTTTGTATTGAAGTCAAAATACTACTTTGTTTACATTTTGCTACTTTTATGACGCATTATTTCACATTTATCGCGGATTCCTTTGGGTTACAAGCATGTAACTTCCTCAGAAATCATTATTTGAATATTAATAAATTCATACTTGCCCTATCTAAAGAAGTAATATTTATTCATGTCTGAAATCTCGTGATACGGGATACTTCGAAATTGCGAGAGCGCGTGTTGCAATATCGTACCTCGCTTCGTGTCTCATCTGAGTGATCGTCTCGTCCGATTCTGAGTGGCCCGATATTCCATAATTATGGCATTAGCCGGATTATTTTAGGAACTCATGCGTGTTGTAAGTGCTTTTTCAATGGCGGATCTGAAAGCCGCAATTCTTTGAAATTGACGCTTTTTATACATATATTTCTAATGAAAATAAAACGTGTGAAATGGTCTTCTTATTTTCTTCCATAGATCATTTAAGGGCCTCAGTGGCCGAGTGATTTCAAAAAACCACTTGCCCCTAACCGCTGTATGTTCGGTACATACACGGGGCGTGGAACTATTCATGCGAGGATCCCGGTCTCCTTTATGCCACCTTAATTACTAGCTTGTTTTTGCTAAGAATATTTCTAGTGCCATAAATCATCTATAAAACTTTAAGCATTGAAAATTAACGTATCACAATTAATAACGATAAGAATAGACTTGCTGCATTTGTGTTTAGGTTCTGGTTGCTGCACTTGTAGAAATTTTCATTGTGACATGCAAAACAAGGATACTCTTTAATTTAATATATGACTCCTATGCAGAGGCAGCAAGTTTTTGACTGACCGGAAGTGACCTAAAAACGGTGTTATAAATACAGAAAACACAGAACAAGGGCTAGTAGCCGGTATACAGATGGGCATGATTATTACCTTTTAAGAATTTAATGGAAAAAATGTGAGACAAATGTGCGTCGAACACATCTGTCTCATTTCCAATTTGTCGCAAATAAGAATGTTTACGAACACATCGGTCACACTTCATGAGACAAATGTGCTCCGAGACACATGTGCTCCTACAAAGCTTACCATAAAGTTTTAATATAGAATATAGATTTAGATGTCTTATGATTAAAATTTCATACACAATGAATCGTTAACAAACCTTTAACACACTTGAAATCGGTGATACTCCATGTTCCTGAGCTTTGACATGTCACTATACCAGTGTTGTTAAACATGTTTTTGCAGCCTTCTTGACATTTGTATTCAGCCTTGTCCCCGATAAAGAACATGTTTCCGTGTATAGTTGCAAACTTCTTTTCCCTAGGCGGACCGCATCCTTTTGTCAAAAATTGTCAGATTAAAAGTGTTAAATGTAACCTGTTTATTGCTTTATCAAAAGCATATAAACATTAAAGATTCAAACCTAACATTTTTACTTAAATAAACAATGAAGAAAAAAAACATGATGTACCTGTATCTTTCACGGTATTCAATACCCAAAATAGTTCGCAATTTTGACGTCAATAATATGACATCAGAAATGATGCCACTTTATATGAAACAAGAGTGATTCAAGAGCACGTTATCCTATATAATGTTACATTTTTCAATTTACCAACTCTTTAGAGTATTGTTGTTCATCGTTATATTGGTCATTTTTATAGGTTAGAGCTATCGCCCTCGCTTCTGCCACTAAAGCTGGCTATACCCTGTTTGTTTTCCTTAACACTAAGCTACCTTAATCTACCTGGAAACGTTTGGTATCACTAGTTCCTACTGGCTTTTTTTGAGGTATGATCGATAAAAAAATGTTAAATGTAAATGTATACCAGTTTTAATGTTTTTTGTTATACATCTTTCATTATATCTATGGGAATAAAGTATTATCGTTAAGTTTAGTTTTTAAGTAAAAGGTATTATGTAATTGTACATGATATATATATCTAACTGTTTTGTCAATGGTCACAATATGCGGCTGTGTGTTCAACAAACTAACATTTATTCACATTTACCTGAACTTTGACAATTCTGGTATTTGTTCGTATCATGTTCCCCTGCTTGGCATTCTCCAGAGTGTCCACATGATCTACACACGTCGTACTCACCCTGAAATTAAATTGTGTTCTTGTAACATCTTATCATATTTAAATTATCATTGTTATCTGAAAAATCAGCATCAAAAACATTTTGGAAATAAAGTAATAAAACAAATAAGATTAACATGTCTTTTGTTTGTAACACATTTATTTAACATTTGACATAGGTCAAGCGAAACAATAATTTTTTTGTGAATTACGAGAAATTAACCACTGAAGCGACGATTCCTCCATTGCTATAGATTTATTTAAAAGTTAAAAAGGTCTATAGCAAAGGCGTCTGCCTCTCAACTAATGAATCCTGTGCATTTATAAAGTCACATAACAAAGAAATGATTAATTCGTTTTTAGTATAGGACATTTTATTCATATCTATTAGCAAGCACTTAAATAATGTACACCGCTAATTATTGCCACTATATCATTGTATAAATATTTGTGGCAGTATCTTTGTCTCGACCATGTTTTCAAGAAAAGGGCGATGGAAAATGAAAACGAATTAATTGTAATAAATGAGTACGTAACAAAACTAATTGGGATATCCAACTCCAGAAGCAATAACGCTGTGGCTACAGGATACAAGAAATAAATCCAGTAATTAGCTTGAAGATTTGGTGAAATATGTTGCTTCTGAAATAAGTTGTTCTAGATTAAAATGCTGACATATAAAATTTAGTTTGCGGGCCATTTGTGGATAAGAATCATTGAAATTAAAGTCACCTGTGAAAATTACATCAGATAATACACAGATATCCCAGTATCAAGTATATATCTATCTTGTCCAGGAGGCTTTGAATATTACACTGTAATATTGAAAGGCATCTATTGTTCCCAATCAATTCTGATATTGTTCTAGATCCCGAAGAAAATGAAGATGAACTAGTGGTTGACGAATCCGGACCAGGGTTGAGATGGACGTCGCCAGCTCTCAGAATGAGGCAAAATACCCAAAGGACACAACGGCGAATGAAAGAGCAATCATAAGAAATTTGGTGAAAGTGGAATTACGAGTAGAGTTGGATCCTGGTAACATATGTTTTGTGGATACATAATATTGTGTTTCGCTTGGATCATCTGATGAGCTAGCACCGAGAACAATATATGTAATTATTACATTAGACATAACGGGCAGTAGTACCATGATATAAGGAACATTGAATATTTCCATGGGCTAGCGTAATGTTGAGTGATCGTGGGTGAAAATAATATGTTTTTCATTATGTTATTGCTGAGAGGAACTCTAAAAAGAGGTTTGCCATGATCGCGCATAAACATAGACTAGCACCTATCATCTTAATGCAAGTAGAACTATTCCGGAGGAATGGCTAGAAATTTGGTTTGTAAGTATGAGATAGTTTAGAGAATGGAGAACAAAAATAGAAAAGGAAATACATTTTCAACCTGGGCTGATGAAACAATAATGTTAAATCTAAAATATGATATAACTGATAATTACTTACGTTAAATTAAAGGTATATGTAATTGCTTTTTGTTTTATGTATACACAAAAAATTGAATAGATTGGTTCGATTTAATCATACTGTCAATTAACTCTTTAAAAAGAAACATCAAGAAGCCATACTGCACAAAAAATAGCAATTTGTTACATGTAATGAAGTAGTAAAAGTTAGTAGAAAACACTAAGTAGAAGTAATAGCGAGTAGACATTTTTATCAAGTTTTTTGTTTGTTTGTTTGTTAATCATATACCACATACTGAAGCGGAAGAATTTAACGCTTCTCATAATTTTGATGATGTAAATTTTAATTTTGGTTGTTTAGATAGAAATATTACATTTGAAGAAGTTTGTAAAGCAATTTCGTTACTGAAATGTAGAAAATCTCCCGGCGAAGATAATCTTCTAAACGAATATTTTATCGAAGGTTGTGATATTTTAGCTGGACATATTACTGAATTATTTAATAAATTTTTTTTAACTCCGGTGTATTTCCGAACGCTTGGACAAAAGGTATAATAATTCCGTTGCATAAAAAGGGAGATAAATGTGATGTTAAGAATTATCGAGGCATTACTTTATTCAGTAATTTTGGAAAAGTATTTACATGTATTTTAAACCAGCGAATAAGTGCCTGGTGCGAGGAAAATGACGTCATATCTGACACCCAATTTGGTTTCAACTACTGATGCTGTTTTAATTTTACACTCTCTCATACAAATATTTATTAATGACAATAACAGATTATATTGCAGTTTTATTGATTTAAAACGTTGCTTTGATTCAATTTACAGAAATGCTCTTTGGTGGAAGCTTTACAAAAGTGGGTTGAATGGGAAAATGTTACGTATCATACAAAACATGTAACAGTCAGTAAAATCGAGTGTTAAGTCTTGTAATAGTTATTCTGATTATTTTGATATTTCGATAGGTCTAAGACAAGGGGAGATAATTTCGCCAGTTATGTTTTCTTTATTTGTAGAAGATTTGGAACTGTTTTTACAAGATAGAATAGATTGTGGAGTAAATTTTCAAGATATTTGTTTAATATTATTGCTCTTTGCAGATGACATGGTCATCTTAGGTCTTACTCCACAAGACTTACAAAACTCTTTAAACAAACTTTATGAATATTGTAATAAATGGGGCCTTGAGGTTAATGTTCCAAAAACAAAGATAGTTGTGTTCAGAAAAAGAGGCCGATTGAAAAATGGCGAACTTTGGTTTTATGCAAATGAAGAAGTAGAAGTTGTAAACGATTTCAACTATTTAGGTATTACATTAAATTACACTGGGAATTTTACCTTAAATACACAAACATTGTATGGAAAGGGATTAAAGGCAATGAATGCTCTTGTTTCAAATTTAAAAAGATACAATACTAAACCAAAATTAGCCTTACAATTATTTGATGCTTTTGTTTCATCTATTATTACATACGGTTGTGAAATATGGGGCTTCACTAAATCAAAGCAACTAGAAACATTACATTAAAAATTTTGTAAAACATTACTTGGTGTGCGCCGCTCTTCTTGCAATGTAGCTATTTATGGGGAAGGTACCCTCTATATATTAATAGATATATACGTATTGTTAAATATTGCTATAAAATATGTAACAGCGAAAATTTGATAATAAAAACTATCGTTGACAGTTCCATTGCTGATGCCGAAATAAATAGGCCAAATTAGTTTTATAATGTTAAGTGTATAATAGCCAGATATGGATTTTTAGAGATATGGTACAAATTTCGTAATATCAATATTGCTAATTTCATTTCAACATTTAAGCAGAGACTGATTGATGAATTTGTGCAGGATTGTAAAGGAGTTATGGAGAGAAGTAGTTCTCTATTAGTTTATAAAAATATTAAAGATTCGTTTGCTTTTGAACCATATTTAGATAAAATTACTTCAAGAAACCTTAGGACAGCTTTTACAAAAATACGTATTTCAGCCCATAGTATCCGTATCCAAACTGGAAGGTTCGCAAATAATCAAATAGATAGAGATCAACGTTATTGTCAAATCTGTAACTTAAACGTAATCGAAGATGAATACCATTTTGTTTTTGTTTGTCCACAATACAATGTAACTCGTCAAAAATATATAAAGAAATTTTACAGACAAAAACCAAGTATGTTTAAATTTGTAAACCTTTTAAATAGTCAAAATTATTTAGAATTACTTACGTTTAGCAAATATATTTTTGAGGCTTTTAATATTAGAAATCAAATTCTTTCAAATGTGCCAATATAACTTCTTGAAGTATGGTAATTCATTTACAATAATATTATATGCACATTTTAAGGATTCCCTTTTTGAACTGTTTAGGTATTATATTATAGTTCCTATTTTCCATTTTAAGTATCTGTTGAATTCACACATTATCACATAATGCAAGTACATGTGTTTTTTTTCTTTGTTCTTTAACATGCAATTACATGTTGCTTTTTTGATTTTCGTTATATAATGTATGCATGTTGTTTCTTAAGAAAATATTAGTTCATCCATTATTGTGTTATATATAATAATTTCATTCACTTTTCATCCTATATGTATGGTTCAATATTATATTATATGTATTATTCATTGTTAAACACTAGAAACTGTACAGTTTATGTGTAATAAAATATGTTCTGTTCTGTTCTTATCGCCGTCACCACAAAACTGTACAGTAATTACAAACAATTATATTGTTTGCTTGCAAACAAATATAATGCGCAACAATAGAAAGGTGTGCACCTTTTGATTAGTGTGAAATGACACGTGAAAAATATATCCCGGTAGTATCTTTAATTTAATACCGTAAATCAGATGACAATTAAAGTTTTCGACGATTATTTAGCAGTGATGGCGGGGTTTTATTGCAATTTACCGTATCACCAAAAGAAACATTGTCATTATAAAGCATATTGTTTGTAGTCTCTAAAAACTCAATTCTTCGCAGCCCGGGCAAAAGTACAAAAATTCAAGATGGCCGCCAATATGGCCGCCATAAATTACAAAATACCATATAATGTTTGTTTCTTGATTTTTTACATACGGATTTGGTACAAAGTAGTTTCAATTGCACAATATCAGATAAAATATGGCTGATTTATGATTCAATCAAGTAAAAATAACAATTATATGGCAAACATTAAAATTATCACTATCAATTTACCAAAAAAGTTGTAAAAAATAGCATTTTTTGACAATATGATAACTTTCGTTTTTCCGTATTTACACAATATAAACGAAAATGCATTTAAAATGTGTGTACTTTATCAATTTAACATAGATATACAAGTTAAGCATAAACAAATTATTTTCTGGGCATTTATGCCGTAAGAGTAGATTTTTAAAAGTGGGTGGGGTAATATTACCGAAAAAGAAATTTAAATTACAATGTTCCCATAACTTGCCTTTACTTTATAATTTCTGTTTAATGTATAGGAATTTGTGTTTTAATTGTATGTTCTTTATCATTTGAACATGTTTTGATAAGTTAAGCATAAAAATTCATTACCTGACGCATTTATAACAGAAAAGTACAGCTTCAAAAGTGGGTGGGGTAAAATAACCCCCAATAAAGCGCGTTAAAAATTAATAAGCTCCTAAAACTTGCCCTTATTTTACAATTTAAGTGCAATAATCATGTATTAATTGAATTTTGTGGTAAGATATATAAATATGTATTACATTTAAGAAGAAAAGAAACATCATGTCATATTATAGCAACCTTTAAGATTATCACAATTAACCAAAAATTTAATAGGTAAAAAAAACACAGTTTTTGCATTTTGTTGCCTTTTAGTATATCTTTTTGACACAAAGTAGAAGAATTGTGCTACAGTTGTTTTAGTTGATTATAGCTGTAATAGATTGGCATGAAAATCAATAAAAGAGAATGTATCACAGAGGGGAAAAATGGGTCCGACATAACACTTTAAAAATTAAAGAGCTAACCGAACATGCTTTTACTTTTTAATGTTTAATAGTCATGTTTTGCCATTTTCTGACAATTAATATCAATAAATTATGTTAACGATGTTCCTAGCATAGTAATATTTTGGTAAAACACTTATATTGCAGATATTTTTGTGAAATCTACGAAATTCTTACTGAATATTTTTGAATAAAAAAGTTTGGAAAGATGCACTCCCTATTGTTGGTCAAGTTAATATGGTCCTTACTAAAAAAAACGCCAGCTATAATGACGTTATGTATTTACACTGTGTTTATCTATATTGTATGGAGTGAAAACTTATCAAATCTTGTATGTGTGTACTCAAAAAGATGTTTTTTATGGTAAAAAAGAGGCTGTATAGCAAATACAATTATTTTCAAATTCCAGTAGATAAATTCTGTAATCAATTAAGAAAAAAACATCATTTAAATGTTTTATTTATCATAATTAATTCACACAAAAATGTATAAAAACAACATACTAGTATGTTGGTAACTTTTGTTTCATCTTTGTAACATAAAATAGATGTAACTGTGTTTTAATTGAAATTGTCGCGAGGCATGAGTCTCAGAAAAGAAGCACTAAAACGTGTGGGGGATAAAATTGAACTTAGACCTGAAGACATCACGATGCTTTTACAACATAATCTTATGGACAGAAACAGTTTTTATTACGTTCTTTCTACAAAAAAAATGTAATTTCATTAATTTTGATACATATTTATAACACCTGTAATTGATTATGTTTTCCTTAAAGGCCTATTATGCCCCAGAAAAGCTTCCTTTCTCTAAAGCTTTTTTAATTTTGGTATAGTTTTATGTTATCGGCATATCTTTACTCACTGGCCAATCACTTGAACTATTTTATCTGTTACGTTTTGGCAATACGTATAGTTTTTGTGTCGCCTTGAAAAGGTGACATATAGTGGTTACTTTTGTCGGCGGCGTCGGCGGCGTCTGTGTCGTTGTCGGCGTCGTTGTCGGCGTAGTCGTCGGCGTCCCCTAAAGCTTGTTGTGAATAAGTAGTTTGTATGGAAGGAAGTTAAAAGTACTACTTTGCTTACATTTTGCTACATTTACTACAAAGTGTTTTAGATTTATTGCTATTTTATTCAGGTAACAAGCATATTACATTCTCTTAAACCGTTATTTAATTTATTTGTTTTTTAAGGCATAATGTGCCTTTGATAAAGGTAAGAAATTTTGCATCATAATTACAATTAAGAAAGAGTGCATTAAAAACATCAAAATTCTGGAAACAATATGATCCCTCGGAAGCATTAATCACAGCAAATTAACATAAGAATTGCATACTCGGTTTGATTGAGTCTGTACATGAGGGATAATGAATAAGTGCAACATCCCTCACGCCCCCTAGCACCGGCTTGAGCGGTACTCAATTCTCAACACTTTATAGTGTTGGCATCAATGATCCCGAAGACCAGGAAATATAACAACACTGAAGAAAAGTACGGGGCAACTTTTTACGGCTGCCACACGGCACATAACACCTGCTGTTGTGAAGTACAAAATTCTGGAAACAAAGTGATCCCTTGGAAGCATTAATCACAACAAAATAACATAAGAATTGCAGACTCGCTTTGATTGAGTCTGTACATGAGGGATAATGAATAAGTGCAACATCAAAAGACACACTTATATATTAATCAAGAACATGATGTCTGTGAAATGCATTTTGTGAGAGTGTAGTTGTGAAATATGATATAAACACATCATCATTTTTTAATTTGACAAAGGTAAGAAGAATTGTCATTTATAAAATTAGCAATCATTTATGAATAAGTTTAGCAAACGTTGTGAATGCTACTGCACACAAAACATCCAAATAGTTAAAACATGTTTAAGCTATCAATACTTGTCATAGAAATACATACATCTTGAAATTATGCACTAATACATTCTGTACAAAAGTCGATTTAAAAGCAACAATTTTCACACAAAGCAACCGACCATAATTTAGTTGTAATTTACATTTATAAGTACATAGTCGCTGTTTCCTTCAGATCCATTAGCTATGTTATGTGTTGTCTCACTATTTAGCAGAAATAATATTTTAAATGTCAGTATTTTGTGAGTGCTTCAAAATCACAGAGCACTGACGGTGTAGATGGCAAAAATGATGCATCAGCTCCTGACAGTTTGATCAATCTAGGATGTTATATTTTTGATCCTAGAAAATCTTTCAGCACAATAACATTGCTGTGTTGCATAGTTTTAGTTTTTTTCTTTTTGACTTTTTTCCCCGTTGGGTGGTTCTAGTATTCCTTCGTGAATACTGAATATCACCCTCAAGGATGTGCTGCCTGATGGCTTTTATCTGATATTAAGACTTCATAACACTATTTTAAAAAGTTCAATTATCTAGTTCAACATAATTTTCATATTTAGGCTACACGCATTATTTTTTACTTGGGTCCATGTACTGTTTTTGATGGAGTGGCGCAATTGTTACATTGAAGATCCCTTGATTACCGTCTTATGAACTTGTCTACGGATGTTTAAAATTTTAAGTTTCACTTTTATAATTTCACTACATTTTTGTTTAAATACTGAATTTTGCTTGGAGGACGTTGTTAGAAGCTTGCATATATCACTGCTGTCCAAAAATAGGCATAAAAGAAACGAGCGTAAGTGTGCCATTTTGTGTATTCTTAAAGCTTTCCGTTTTTCATTCTATTTGCTTGAACGATTTCGAGCATATTTATTCTAAACAATGCTAGTCTGGCATAAGTTACAGGTGTGAATAGGGAAAAAACACAGTCCCTGAAGAATTTCCAATAAACAGTAAAATTGAAAATGTTGCAGACTTGGTTTATTGAGCCTGTTCATGGATGGTACTTTATAGTGCAAACTACCGTCCACAACCCCAAGCACCTCCTCAAGGATAATTCAACCTTTAGCATGAAATAGTAAAATTTGAATTTTGAAACATTCGCAGATGTGTTAATACGGAGGTCATCATGGAAAGCTCAAATTGACTTTTTTCAGCCAGTACATTAAAAGTGGCGTATGGTCCCCTAATTATCAGGATGTGTTAATGAGAAAACAATGGGCGAAACATAAATTTGGTGTTCTATAACAAATGTTTTGGTCTTATTTCGGCTTTCGATCCACCTAACCGGATTTCCTTGATAATTAAGTAGCAAATTTCTGAGCAAGTGACCCCTGTTTACCTCACATGATATTTGAATAAGCGATGAGAGATTTATTTTCAAAAAGAAATTTACTTTGTCGGAGGATGAAGCAAGTGACTTCTTCATTTCTTATTGCTCTCTCATTGAGCTAGGCAGGCATACTACAGATGGACATAGTGACTGACCTAATTATATGGCATTTATTAACCTTCTTTTGTTGTTGTTATCATGCCTTAAATCTATCTATGAAAACTATGCTTGCATATTACCTGCATAGCAAGAAACCTAAGCTCTCAGATTATATTGTATACATTTGGAAACATTGTCATAATTATAGTAAAGTTTACATCTTGAGGTCGATTATCCATTTAATAAGCAGCATTTTTACGCATAATATTTCCAAAATCTATCAAAGATTTACAAATTTATGTACAAATTATGACAATTGACAATTATGACCTTAACCTTTGAGCCAGAGACTTGATTATTTCCTTTTCGACCTTAAAATGCAACACATCTGTGCAACTCAGAATTGTTGACCAGACAAGAGTATCAACGCATGAAATGAAAAATTAAGAGGTGACTGAGCAACACATCTTGTTTTGGCGTGATACACATCAGATCAATGTAAAACAAATTATGCATAATGGTAAAAAAATTATTCCATGAATGGCAATGTCGTTGGAAAGACAACGCCATCTATTAATCATATTATGAATATGGAAGTACAAGTGTGACTTGATTTTTGAATGTCACACATTAAAATAATGTCAAAAAACATTTTTATTAATTTATTTCAAAAATCAATCCAGGAATGACATAATTATTGACTTGACATGACCATCAGTGCACAATTTATGTATGCAAAATATGCAAAGGTATGGACCACACTCAAAGTAAGGAATATGGAAGAAGGGATGGCACTGTACAAATAATAATTCCTCTCAATTTTTTGTAGGAGAGGGGCATAAAATGCTGCTTTTATTTTAAGTATTGAAATTGACTGTTTTCTTTTGTGCAGAAATTGTGTTTAAATTTAATTGATATGTCCATTAAGGCTTAAATACCTTTTGCTATCCACTATTGCAATTTTCTATGACTGTGATTTTATTCAGTATGATATTTGCACAACATTCATTAATAAATGTTCCTTTTACCAATGTCAATAACCATTTCTCTTTTCTTTCATGTTTAAGATAATAAAATAGTCAAAGTTAAAATGATACTGATGATGTGTCAACCAAAACTATTTTACAAATTTTGCTGAAAAAACATTATAAAAAAATCTTTTCAAAAAAGTATTTATCTATACAATATTTTTGTTTTCAAAACATATAAAAGCCATCACATAATTGTTGGACATCTATTATAGAACAAAAGAAGCAAATTCATTATATTTAATGGATGAGGTGTTATTTTTCCCCACCGAGTTTTAAAATTCTAAGATATATGATAAGGTAACTACTTTTAATGACTTGTCAAACTATAATCAACTGATAAAAGACAGACAACTATGACATAATTTCATTCTACGATATATCTTAAGGCAACAAAATAAAAAAATGTGTTTCGGTACCATTTTTTTGTGATAATTTTAAATTGCGATGACATGATGTTTCTTTCTTCTTTAATGTAATACAATCTTTACATTTCTTATCACAAAATTCATTTACATGATAAATAAACTAAAATTGTAAAGTAAAGGCAAGTTTTAGAAGCTTAATTATTTTGAACTTTTTTCTTCTTTTTTTTCCCTCTTTCTTTCTCGGTTATTTTACCCCACCCACTTTTGAAGCTGTACTCATCTGTGATAAATAACCAGGTAATGATTTTTTATGCTTAACTTATAAAGAAATGTTCAAATGATAAATACCATACAATTAAAACACAATTTCCTATACATTAAACTGAAATTATAATGTAAATGCATGTTTTGGGAACATTGTAATTTTGAATATTTTTTTCGGTAATTTTACCACACACACTTTTGAAGCTATACTCTTACATCATAAATACTCAGATAATGATTTGTTTATGCTTAACTTGTCTAGCTATGTTAAATTGATAAAGTACACACAATTTCAATGCGATTCCATTTATATTGTTTTAATACGGAAAAACGAAAGTCATCATATTGACAAAAAATGCCATTTTTAACCATTTTTTAGGTAAATTGATAGTGATTGAATCATAAAGTAGGCATATTTTACCTGATATTGTGCAATTAAAACTACATTGTACAAAATCCGTATGTAAAAAATCATGAAACAAAAATTATATGGTATTTTGTAATTTTTGGCGGCCATATTGGCGGCCATCTTGAATTTTCATATTTTTGCCCGGGCTGCGTAACTTAAGAAATGGGTTTTTAGAAACTACAAACAATATACTTTATTATGGCAATGTTTCTTTTGGTGATACGGTAAATTGCAATAAAACCCCGCCATCTCTTGGACTAGTTGAAATGGTTTGAATGATTTAGTGATAAACAAACATTTAGCGTATCGGCAAACACTATATATGCTGTTTAAATATCTTCATTCTTATGTTAGCTTAACAATAAGAACATCCTTACAAACAAACACAGAATACATACTTAGCAGACAGCAGTTTTATTCAACTTGATAACCCGCTAACCGTTATCATCCGTTAGTCGTTATTACTTTAGATGAAACAGGTCATAATGCAGTACACATATAGTACCAGGTTAAAAAACTAAAACATGGACAAATATTCTGCGGTTTTTATTTCTGCGGTGCTGAAACTGACCGCAGAAAACGCAGAAATAAAGTCACCGCAGAAAAAAACACTTATACGGTAGTAGGAAGTAGTTACACTTAACACTGTAGTAGATAATAGCATGTAATATTCTATTGTAGTAATAGTAGCATGAATTCACTTGAAATACTAATAGTAGGAAGTAGTTACACTTAATACTGTAGCAAATAATAGCATGTAGTCTGTTTTTGTAGTAATAATAGCATGAATTCACTTAAAATACTAATAGTAGGAAGTAGCAGTACAATTGATACTGTATTAAATAAAAGCATGTAATGATAGTAGCATGAATTCACTTAAAATGATAGTATAGGAAGTAGTTACACTTGACACTGTATTAAATAATAGCACGTAATCTTCAATTTTAGTAATAGTATCATGATCATGAATTTACTTAAAATACTAATAGTAATATACGAAGTATTTACACTTTATACTGTATTAAATAATAGCATGTAATCTTCTTTTGTAGTAAAAAAAGCATGAATTTACTAATAATAAGAAGCAGTTACTTGAAACTGAAGTAAATAATAACATGTAATCACATTCATATGTAATTGTAATTTCAAGTAGTCATATTGTAGTAATATTAGCAAGTAGACACTTTAATTGTAGAAAAATTAGCAAATGGTTACATAAGACTATATTAATAATAACAAGCAGTCACTTGGAATTGTAAGGTTATAGAAAGCAGTCTTACTTTAAGTTTCAAGTTTTTATTTTCAACTAGGTCATATGGGCATCAGTTTTGAAAAAAGCAAAATAAAGCTTGAGACAAAAAAAATTGCATGATTAATATAAAAAATAAGACTAGAGATACTTATGAATGACCAACAGAGATGAGAGACTAGAATGAGACATAATGCAACCGCACAATGAAAATTCCCGACCAAAAACGCAAATGAAGTGATGCAGCGTCATGGTGTAACCACAACATGGGGCCCATGAAGCCCCACATTGTAACCACACCATGCCCGTTCAATTAGTTCCATTAAAATTATATAGGAAGTGTCACAATGCCATTACAAATGTCATGAGACCTTAAAGATGAAAAAATAGCTAAACTAAATAATGAAAATCAAGACAATACTTGGCAAAAGATGATACACACTAGAAGGTGATAAACATTATTTCACAATAGACAATATTCTTTGTGTATGCAGTTCTATCAGTTATTTTGAAATAATTGCTGTCAATTAAACATGTTACCTCTTCGTAAATTAATGGGCAAGTACTTTCTACGATAAATGTTAAAATAAGGACACTGAAAAATATAATGAAACTCATCACCTAATAAAGAATTATTTGGACAGAGATGGCAATATCTTAAATTATGATCCAAATTTATGTAACGACCCTTTTCAATAGGGAGTTTATGATCACTACATCTAAACATACAAAACGATAAGGCTAGATTTCTTGGTAAGAGTTTAAAATAGTGTTCTATCTCAAATGAGGATTTAAAAATTCTTTAAGTGATACATTTGCTGGAATGAAACACCTGTTCATGTCACATTTGAACATATTGGTCTTTGGTTCTAGATTTGACAATATTTTTAAAATAAGAAAGTGATAACACAGATTGGTTAATCCAGTATTCAGCAATGATTTTTTTTTAACATAAGCTATCCATGGGGAGTGATATACATTTTGACGGTCCAATTCGTTTGTACAAAATATTACATACTTTATCAGGTTTCGAATTAATGATTTTGCAGCAAAAAATTAGGACTCTACATTTTATGACACAATCAATTGGAAGAGTACCAAGCTCCCCAAATACTATAACACTAGGAGTGGACTTTTTGACATTCATTATGAGTTTAAGATATTTCAACTGAAACTGATTTACAATATCAATGTTACCTACACCCCACACTTCTACACCATATAACAAAATAGAAGTGACCATAGAGTCAAAAAGTTGTAATTGTAAATCTATATCAAATATGATAAACAAGATCAACAAGGAAAGATGGCGTTCAATGAACACAAGACAAAGAGTTCTGGATTTTTTAAGTACAGCAAACATAGCTTTTTTCTAGCTTTTTCACAAAGGTATTTAGTTTAAGTTTTATTGAACTTATTATTAAAATTAAACTTTACACCTACGTAGCTAAAATCCTCAACAAAATCAAGTGTGGCATTGTTAAAGTAAAAAGAAGGTGTATTTCTACATTTCACTTTTAAAAAAATTACTACTTTAGTTTTGGCTGTATTTACTTGAAGTTTCCATAGCTCGCAATTAGTAGACATAGCATCTAGTGCTAATTGAAAATCATTTGCAGATTCTGCAAAAATTACAGTATCATCAGCACAAAGCAGTAAAAACAATTTAAAGTAAACCTCTACTATATCATCACTTAGTTCATTTTTAATAGACTGTGAAAGTAAATCTAAACCATTATATGTATTTGAGATATGTTCTACAAGATCATTCAGGAAGTCAGAAAAATAATAGGTGATAGGTTTTCATCTCGACGGACACCTGTTGCATTTGTAAAGTATGTTGATAAACCCTGAGTGCTTTTTACACATGATTTAGCTTTGTCGTAAATACAATAAATTACTCGTAGCATTTTACTATCTACATTGTGCTTTAAAAGTTTCATCCATAAAAAAAGTTATTTTAACAGAATCGAAGGCTTTTTTTATTATCCACAAATGCACAATATAATTTCGTATGCTTACTTAGATAAAAGTCAACTGACAGTTTCAAAGTAAATATATGATCTACATTTCCATAATCTTTACGAAAATCAGCCATCTCACATAATAATCCCGAATTTTTTAGAAAAGTATTAAGTCTGTTATTTAGAATACTTGTGAATAATTTTCCTAAACAACTTAAAAAAGTGATTCCTCTGTAGTTGTCTGGGTTATTTACATCACCCTTTTTTATAAATAGGAAAAATAACTCCTTTGCACCAGACTTCTGGGACACATGCTGATTCAATAATGATACTTAACAATTTATTTAAAACAGGCAGCATTATATCTTTAGAGTACTTGATATACTCATTCAATATATTGTCATGTAAAGAACAAGCTTTATTATAACTTAAGCCATTAATAGCATTCAATATTTCACTGTTAGTTATAGGGAAGTTCAATTCAAAATTATAATCTGAAATATTGATTATGTCAAAATCAACATTCTCTCCCTCATTATTTTCAATCAATTTACTGAAATAATCATAAAACGCCTCTGCACTAATATTCGACATAATTTTATTTCTTTTTCCCCAGTTTGGTTTCATATATTGTAAAAATGAATTAATATATTGATAATTCGGTTTCATATCAGGACATCTGGTTCCATATATGGCTATTCTGGTACCATATATTGAAAAATTGGTATAATATAATGTAATATAATGTAATAACCAACACATATATTGCTACTTTGGTTCCATACATTGATAAATAGGTTTCATATATTGTAAAAATGAATTAATATATTGATAATTCGGTTTCATGTAAGGACATCTGGTTCCATACATGGCTACTTTGTTACCATCTATTGAAGAATTGGAATCATATATTGAGAAAATCAACGTATATATTGCTAACTCGGTTTCATACACTGACGGCATGGTTTCATATATTGTAACTGTGGATTAATATAATGGATTCCGGTTAAATAAGAAAGTGTTTTCAATTCATATATAGTCGAAGTGAACTTATATATTATCCAAATAGTTACATAAATTGAAAAAGAACAATATCAGACAGCATTGGCTTTCCATACCCGCGCCGCATTTTATGTGATAAACTTAAATGTAACTCAACCAGATACAGTTGTCAATAATTATTTACATACTGCGAATGCACATACGGTTACGGAATACCGATCTGGGATAATGCATAATAAAACCTTATTGGAGTCTTCTTAATAAATATTCCGGCGATAAGAAAGACATAGCTTAAAACATATCTAACCAAGTATATTATGCGCAATTTGAAAAAAAATACAGTAGCTAATGAGATGATATTGAACTGGCTCTATTTCCTTTTACAACCAGTTATTGAACTAAGATATTAATATCGCAGAAACTAAGTAAACAATTAAAAACAAAATGAATAATTTAAATATGTTGACAACAATGTATTTTTGTCTTTCATTTGTCAATTTAGTTAACATTGTGTTAGATTCTGGCACCCCCTCGAAATATGGAGTCGGTATATAATATAACCATCGAAATATAACCATCGAAAACTAAAAGTGATAACGATGGCCGTATTTATTATAGGGGAATTACTATTTTAAGTTGTTTGGAAAACTCTTCACAAGCTTATTGAGCACTAGATACTATTTTGTCGGAGGTCATATGTTAAATGAGGAGCAAGCTTATTTTCGTAAAATTTGGCGATATCTTCACATTGCAATTATTATTGACTGCTAGATCAAACATGTATTTCTTAATAAGAAAAATGAATAAATAAAATAAACACACGCACACGAGAAAAAAAAACACATCAACAACAACTAACAACTATATTTTGCGTTTGTTGATTAAGGGAAAGCGTTTGACTGTGGCAAAAACACAAAAGTTGGTCGCTCATAATTTTTTAAGATTGTATACGATATGTATCAAAAGGCTAAATCCTTTGTAAAATTATCTGTATAAAAGTGATTAAAGACAGCAAACTTACATGAAAATTGCAGATTGATATCGGTTTGATTGTCTGATAACATAATATCAAACTTTTTAACTACTGATGCTGAAGTCCGTCAAGGTGAAAATCTTTCACTTATATTGTTCTCAGTTTCTTAAATGATTTGTCCTAATTAATATAAACAATATTTGAAGTGATTGCCTCGTTTTCTAAATCTGCAAACTACCATGTTGAAATGATTTTAACCTAATGCTGTATCTACTGCTTTATGCAGATGATACAATTTTATTGAAAGAGAGTCTGTCTGGCTGCATCAAAGTGCAATGTCAAAGTTTTACAATTGTTGGATTCAATGATTGCTCTATCTTAAAGAGATGTGAAGTGCTATATTGACATGATGATTAAATTCCATTAAAGAACTATACATTCATTTTCGTTCTTAAACAAACTACACCCCCTTAAAGTATGATTTATGGTGCATTAGGTCTTAACCTTTTTGTTTACATATTTTATCTCATCTGTTTTACAACCAAACTTCGGCCCTGTGTACTATGTATGGGAAAATAGAAAAGTAACAAGGTTGTAGATTGAAAAAGGGCAAATTTATTTATTTGCCTAGAAAGTTTAAACTAGTAAATATAAATTTGCCATGAAAGTTTAAACAAGTAAATATAACTACAAACAAGTAAATATAACTACATATAACATATTTTTCCATATCTGGGCGACGAAAACCGCCCTTTAAACAAGTAAATATAAGTACTTATAACATAATTGTCTGTATCTCAAGATTTTGTAGAAGGTTGTAGATTGAAAAAGGGCAAATTTATTTATTTGCCTAGAAAGTTTAAACTAGTAAATATAAATTTGCCATGAAAGTTTAAACAAGTAAATATAACTACAAACAAGTAAATATAACTACATATAACATATTTTTCCATATCTGGGCGACGAAAACCGCCACAAAAGACCAGGAAACCTGGTCTGCCGCCCACAGTGGTTGAAACGTTTGTCATTTAAAAACGATAAAACTTGTGAAATAGTATACAATACTGCTGTTACACTAATTCAACTGCCCATGGATGGACTCTGTCAGGAACACTCTGGACAAAATGGGTCTTTCTGTGTATTAGATAAAACTCTCTTCTAATTGTTTAGTTTTTAGAACTAAAATGATAAAGAAAAACCTATTATGGTAACCTAACTGTGTTCAAATTGGAAAAAAATATGAACTGTAAAAGTCCAGGCTTTCAGCAATAGCAAAGACAATATATGTATCCATTAATCAGAAACACAATACACACTTATCTTTTCAGAATATACCAAAATTTAAACAAAAATTCTCATTCTAGTGCAATATGAAACAGCAAAAGAAAAATTAGAAATGTGTCCATAGGACACGGGGGCCCCCACACTCCACCGATTTGTCAATCTTATGTCTCTAGGTCAATTTTTTTTGGCTACATTTGCTCAAGTTGAAAACTAAATATCTTTTATTAAGTAAAGGGCAAATACTACAAATACTCAATAAATCCACAAGAAAATCCCAAGGTGCATAAGTACACATGCTGACCAACATTCTTGTAAACTTTCAGGCCTACAGGTCAAATACTTTTTGACTTACGTGCAACATAAGTTAAAAATTGGATTTTTTTACTAAGTCAAGGGCAACAACTCTTAAAATACTAAAAATATCCACTTAAAAATACCCAGGTGCACAACTGCACATGCTGAGCAACATTCCTGTAAGGTTTCATGACTGTAGGTCAAATAGTTTTTGAGTTACCTGCGACACAAGTTGAAAATTGCAAATGTTTACTAAGTCAAGGGCAATACTTCTTAAAATACTTAATATAATATATCCACATGAAAATACCCAGGTGCACAACTAACTGCATAAAATTGATAAAAGTGACCTTTACCGAAGGGGCCAGAAATAACCCACGCGAGGTCTCATTATGAGCTTGCTATATACCAAATTGATAACAAAATCTCGTTTTCAACTGTAGTTATTAACCGAACACCATTCTCTTCAGTAACCTTGACCGTAGCCTCAGGGGGCAAAAAGCATTCCCAAGCGAAGACTCAACATGAGCTTGCCTTATACTAAGTTTGGTTACATTTGTTAATTCCTATTTGAAATTCAAATTTGTCTGAAACATTGCTAAAATCTCACCAAATCCCAGTCGGTCTTTTTTCCAAGAATATATCCTTCTCTCTTCTCTATTTTGTTATCAGGATCGAAACTTGCATCTGAAATATTTTCCTCGACACCAATCAGAGAGCACACCTTTCCATTAACTTTGAAAATGACGTATTCACACATTGACTTAGCCTTACATATGTCTATACAATCGTCAATTCCCATCATTAAAATTGTTTCAAAAATGTAAATATTCTTTGGATACTCGGTGTCTATCTTTATCCATCTTGAGAAATGTGTCTTGTTCGCATGACACATGTTCGTAACTAAGAAACAAATAAGAAAAATACATCTGGAAAAAATCATTCCCCCTTTGAATCCCATTCCTACAGATATGCAGGGTTCTACTCATACATATAATCAACAATAAATTCTCGTAAATGATAAAATTGCATTTCTTCCATGACATGAATCCGGTAAAGTGTTAGAAAACATTGAACTTGTCGATTAAACAGCAATTATTATGCTTGAATTCCCGTCCTTGCTTGAATAACAAATTCTTTCATTAACAGACTTGTTTCCTTTTATTTCATTAATATTGCGTGTGTGTTAAGATAAGCAGATAGGCTGTTCTGATTAGCCAGAATGTGGTTCCGGGTGAACAGGCTAGCTAGAGATAATATACTCAAATGTTTGCAAAAAGATCACCGGTCCATTTAATTTCAAAAGTTTATGTTGTTTATAAGCTAGATCTCCGCGACTGCTTCGGCTATCAAGAATACTACTAAACAACGAAATTTTGAAGACAAGGCTCGTCTTTTCATGCTGGTTCTTATGTGCACTCAACAGAACCCGCTACGATGGCATATTCTCAGGAGGTCTCACCATATGTCCGCCGGGAATGCTGCAGGGAATACTGCAGGGAATACTCTGGTATATTACCGACGGTTGGCCGAAAATGAAATACAAATTTTCATTTTTTATCTCAAATTTTGTAATTTGCAGTGACTCCTGCATGTGACCCCCACAGGCTTAATTCTTCAGAACCTGATATGGTATCATGCTATAGGATCTAAGACACTGCACTGTATTTTTAACAAATCACAATCATGTAAATCAATTTGCATTACTTCATGTTTGAAGAATCGGACGAAATAAATAGCTATTTTAATAATCTAATTTATGATAGGAAAGAGGGTAACAGCGGGAGGAGGGAAGCGTGCAATAATGACAATTTGTTGTCTGCGAATAACATTATCTTATTATCTTTCATATTTTGGTACTGCGTGCCTAATTTGATTATGCTGATGGTCAACCAGCTGGTAGAAGCTAAAGGCAGGGAAATAGTTGTTTTTACATTTTAATAATATCAAACATTTCGGTACCATGACATAAATAAGTGTTGCAAAACTCGAAAAAATATAATTTAAAGTACATGTACATTATTTCTCTTTGAAATTAACACGTGCACTATGACCGTTGTATGTATATATATATAGAATGTATAATTTATCTAGATTTTTAAAATTCCTTATTAGATATTCTAAAAATTTAATACAATTTGTAAAGTACTGAAATTTATGCATGTGAAAAAATCCAATCACACTAGACAGCAATCTCCTCGCAGTATTCTCCCCTTCATTCTTGGGCTGATTTAAGGGGACAGGGGGCATATTTGAATGGTGGCCTCGGTCAAATTTTTAATAACTCAGACATGGTGTTTTGAATTTCCTGGAAACTTCTGATATTTCTCTATCATTGTAATTCTTTCTTGTTTGTGTGTAGGTAATGAGAAGTATTTTGGGTTTTTACCCGAAACTAAGCATTTTGGTAGCTTTGTATGAATTTCTGACTCTCCGAATGGAGGTGAAAAAGTTAAAAATATATTTCCCTTTTCTTACTATCAGTAGAACAACAAGACGCATTATATTTTCTACAAAACTTATATTTCTGACATTTGTCACTTTTTCTTTTTATCTTTTTTTCTATCCTATAGAGTTCAGTTTGTTAGGGTTATTTAGACTGTATATACTCAGTTAATGTCTGTATTGCTGTCGTTTTCACAATATTGTTAATTGTTACCTACTTAAATATCCAAATGGGTAATTGCCTAAATACGTATCGGGTGGCAATCGGATTATTTAATTGTGTGGCAATAAGTCCAGAACGTAACTCTGATTTTTATCGTGAGAAATTCGTAATGTTTTTTTTTTTTTGCGCAAGATTATTTAGGTTGATATTTCGCTCGTTACAACTTGTGCTAAATCGGGTCTGCTTACTCTTTTATACGAGAATGTATCATTTAAATAACAGTAAAAGAGCCTACTTAAAGACCATCCGCGACACAAATAGTTCGTTATGCGAAACCAAATTCAGTTCAAATTTTATGTTTTTAAAGATAATGTTCCTTGGAGATGTAGAAATGAATCCTGGCCCTGAAAGTGTGATACAAATACAAACCTGTATTTCCATATTTCACCAAAATATACGAAACATTCGCAACAAAAATGAATTTCATTTCTGATAATTGGCTAGACTACGATATTTAATGCTTCACAGAAACTCACTGAAGTAATAATGTCACTGACTCTTCAATTTCTCTACAGGGATATAGTAATTTGTATAGAAAAGACGGTAATTCATATTCTGCCGGAATGCTTACATATGTATGTGATAAATCTATCTCAAAAAGACTAAACGATCTCGAAACGTTTTTTTGAAGAGTCTGAAATAAGAGTGCAGTTATTCCGCTCAACTCACAGTTTCCATCCTTTGAGTGTAAAGACCCTTTTGTTAAGAAAATAATCTCTTTCTGATGAGAATAACTCATCTATTTTTTATAAGGTACAAATATTTATTAACTTATCGTGTAGATTTGAAACTATACTACTTGTCACGTTCAATTGATATCCCTACATACTGAACTCTATCCCCCCTTTTTTTCTTTTCTTTTTATTCAATGTTTTCTTCTTCTTTCTCCTTGTGCATTTTTCCCTAATTGCTCTACTACCATACCATTTGAAACTGTCTTATTCCATATATCAGGGAAGAACCGTTTGCTGATGTTGTAAAAACTCGTGGTTCAACCCTTTTGCTACTTTTGTATTTATATTATGATAATATTATGTTATAAATGTGTAAAAAAGAGCAATAAAATGTGTTTAAATCAAAAAGTTAAAAATCAAGCTTTGACAGTTGGCGCCAAACAAGTAAGAGATTTCGGATAAATTTTGTAAAAAATCTAAACGTACGTATGACAGACACTTTATTGGTCACTTTTGAAAATGCCATAGCTTGCACTGCGTGTTAGTGATATTCTTTAAAAGAATTGGGCGGATTCTGAAGTATGCTGCACCTTCATGAACTTTGCCCATATATTGGTATATTTTTAGGTGTCATTTTGGCTGGGTGGGGGGGGGGGGGGAATATAAATTTGCTGTCAGTCATTTATTAAGGAGCAATGCATGCACACTATAATAATTATTTTCTTCAATGTATGCATATATCAACGAATAATGCTATGCAACTGGTTATCTGCCTGTGAAACAGACTTTGACATATTTGGAATTGTGTTTCTGGTCACACTGAAATACAAAATTGTTCATTTTTAGGTCCCCTGCCCAAAAGCGATAAAGAGTTAAATTGGCTGTGTAAATAAATTGAATAGCC
The DNA here is from genome assembly GCF_026571515.1 of Ruditapes philippinarum. NCBI lineage: Eukaryota > Metazoa > Mollusca > Bivalvia > Venerida > Veneridae > Ruditapes > Ruditapes philippinarum. The sequence goes on from NW_026860999.1 coordinate 370,348, forward strand.
GAAATGTGAAATTCTTAGTTGTTCTGATTACAAAATTTGAAATCAGTTAAACAGATAAATGATCATAAGGTTATTAAAAGTACTCAGTGTTTTAAAGGAAGACATAGCAGCAAGAAAATCACCTATAATGTCTCAACAAAGTAATACAGAAGACGAAAAATAAGACGGTTTAGTCCAATGGTGATTCAGGACTGCCTATCATAGAGTTTCCCACTTGGTCCGTCGACAAATTAGATCAAAAGTTGGAACCGTAGTGTTCAATTGTAAATAGGTTGAATTCTAACCTTGAGATTTTTAGAAAACAGAACAGAAATGAGCTGCGTCATGACAATCATCATGGCACACAAAAAGACTTAATTTGAAAACATGCTTCCTTTGTGGAAGTCTCGATGGGTATGTCGGACTCCAACCCATCTATTGGAAATCATTGACTTTTGTAAAACAGTTCCCTCTCCAACAAACAAATTATCTTGCCTTTCTCGCCGAAGTAGCTCGCATGGGCCCAGGCTTGGCCAAGTTCTGCTTGTGAAATCACTTTTATGACCCATGTTCTTCTAACCGGCTATCGCCTCGGTCAGTATGTCATCTGCCGATGAATATCACATGATATTCAATGGCTCACTAGTCAATAATTGTATAGTGTGTTTCTTTTCTATCCAGTAGATCTATAATAAGCATTCAACGTCTTGGTTTTATTTGGACATATTTTCTATTTAAATCAGCTAGTTTTATGTAAAATATCTCTTTAAATGGTGAAATGCAAACGTTTCCGGTTTTGAAGTACGTTCTTGCAATGATTTGTTTTAATTGTTGCTTTCATCATGCCATTGATAATTTCACAATATTTTTACATATACCAGCAAATGGCATGTTAAAATTTCTAATTTAATAATGTTATATCTATGCAGATATGATTAATTCATTCACATAAATTCATTGGCAAAACTGTCAATGTTATTATAGACGTTGACACGGCTTGTTTGCAGCAAGTAACATTGTATAGTAAAGATATGGCAGGCAAATATTAACCGATAATTACACGACTAATGATCGTGATTATCCCGAGAAATTTCTCCTTATTTTTTAGAAAAGAATTTTATGTAAAATTGTCTGGTAAGATATGTTTGTAAATGACAAATTTTATGTCATTTTTATCGTAAGTTAATATTCTTATTACGGGTTGATAATTTACTAATACACTTTTTCAAGAAATCCGAAAGGTAGGCCTATGGCATTTCTATGGTCGGGAAGTTCAATATTCTACAAATCGTCGTTCGCTTCGTCAGGGAGAAAAGTTCTCCCGGGCTTAATATAATTTTCTTTTTGTAACAGCTTAGACCATTTGAAGCCTAAATCAATCCGACACGGAACTACATTTTCCGTTTTTCGAAAAAATACAACTTAAATGAATATCAAGTCATCAAGACAAAAACATTAACAATACTTACAATTAGGCGTTTAAATCGGCCTTCCGCTCTATCTCGGAAATGCCGTTCGCTCGTTTTACCGTACACCACAATTTTGAAGTGGAGCGACAGTTTGCCGGGCGTGTGTAAAGTTTGGATGAAATTGCACTAGTAGTTTATGAGGAGTAGTCCGGACACGTTTTGTGACGGACGGACAGACGGACGGACAGACGGACGGACAGACGACGGAGAAGTGATCCCTATATGTCGCCACTACTCCGTAGAGGCGACACAAAAAACGGATTTAACAACTATATTTTAAGTCTTAAAGTTTTGTTTTAAAGTGACATTATGCCCATCCAAGGTTATAAATGAGTGAACAGATGAAAGTCAAAATAAGTTTCAATTTTGCCATAAATCCTTTTATTATAAAAAATTATTTCACATTAACAATAAACAACGCATGGATCCAAATGATGTTTTTGTAAATAACCATTATAATGTTCCTGTAACGTTCAGTTCATAAAAAGAGTGGGGCAGTCTTTTTCATATTTCAGGCAGATTTAAATTTTATCCTAAACTTTTTCCAATATGAACTGTTGGTCAATCACCATTTTATCCAGTCAATAATTTGAAATATTTAGTCAGTTTAGCTCAACTTGAGTATGAAAAAATTAGCATAATGTCATAATGTTTCAAGTAGGTCAAATAAATTCCGTACAGATAAAGGAACGGCTTTATCATTGTTATCGTCACAGTTTTCGACCTCGGCTGACGGTCAGGTTATAAAACGCTGAGTACTGTCAGGCTGAAATTAGCGTAAGTTGAGAAATACAATTTATTGATTAGGAAATTTTGTTTAAAACTTAAATACAGATTTATATTAGATCGTTTACAAAAATGATGATTCGCCATTTGCTTTAAAGGGAGACTATAAGAGTATGGAACGCCTTTTCTGTCATGTTTTATAGTTACACATGTAGTCATGTTTTATAATATAGTTACACTTTTTTTCAGAGAAAAACGTAGGGAAAATGTCACGGACAAATTGTGTTTTACAGATATATAGAAAGACGCGTGGTTATAGTGTCAGACTTCTACAACGGAGAGAGTGGTGTAATGCTGGAGAACATAAAAATGAATTTTCAACGTCTTTGAAAAGAAATATCTCAGTGCAAAATAATGATACAACTCACGACTACATTATTGTAGGGGCGGGGTCAGCAGGATGTGTTCTTGCGAACAGGCTGACAGAAAATGAACCATGTAATGTACTACTCATGGAGGCAGGCCCTAAAGACAGTTCTTGGAAAATATGGATGCCCGCCGCATTAATGTACAACCTTTGTGATGACAAATATAACTGGTATTACCACACAGAGCCCGAACCCTCAATGAATAATCGTGTGCAATACTGGCCTCGGGGGCGGGTACTAGGCGGATCGTCTTCACTCAATGCTATGGTGTACATACGTGGGCATGCATATGATTACGATCGCTGGGAGAAGGAAGGGGCGAGTAACTGGTCATATGCAGATTGCCTGCCTTATTTTAAGAAATCGCAGACGCACGAACTGGGTGAGAATGAATATCGCGGAGGGACTGGGCCACTTCATGTTTCTCGCGGGATTACAAATAACCCTTTACATTATGCCTTTATTGAGGCCGGGAAGCAAGCTGGTTACCAATTTACTGAAGATATGAATGGTTATCAACAAGAAGGTGTTGGATGGATGGATATGACGATTTATAAAGGTATGCGATGGAGTGCAGCTGCTGCTTATCTCCATCCAATCAGAAACAAGAGAAAAAATCTTGAAACGAAAGTGAACGTATTAGCTACAAAAGTGTTAATTGAGAAGGGGAGAGCTGTTGGAGTTGAGTACGAGGAGAATGGTGAGTTGAAGAAAGTGTTTGCTAATAAGGAAGTTGTTCTTTGTGGTGGTTCTATAAATACGCCTCAGTTATTGATGCTATCAGGAGTAGGCAACGCTGACGACTTGGCTAAGTTGGACATTCCCGTTGTTGCAAACATTCCAGGAGTTGGTGAAAATTTGCAAGATCATTTAGATTTGTGTATTCAGTATAGATGTACCAAACCAGTCACTCTGTATAGCGCTCAGTGGAAGTTTCCGCACAATATGATTAAAATTGGCTTACAATGGTTCCTTTTCCGGAAAGGATGGGGTGCAACAACTCATTTTGAAAGTGGAGGATTTATCTGTAGTAAAGCAGGTGTGGAACATCCAGATTTGCAGATACATTTTCTTCCGTTTGCATCTACTGACCATGGCAGGAGTAATGCTGATTGCCACTCTTTTATGATCCATATCGGTGGGATGAGACCTACAAGCAAAGGGTATCTAAAACTAAGATCCAGAGATCCTAGGGACCATCCAAAGATAGTGGCAAATTATCTAACAACTGAAAAAGACATGCAAGAAATGAGAGATGGAGTAAAACTCGCGCGAGAAATTATTCACCAAAAAGCTTTTGACGAATTCAGAGGAGAGGAGATGCAGCCAGGTGCTCAGGTTCAGACACCTAGTCAAATAGATGAGTTTATTCGTAATGTTGCTGACAGTAACTATCACCCAGCATGCACGTGTAAAATGGGTCAACCGGATGACAAAATGGCTGTTGTCGACCCAGACACTAAAGTGATTGGTATTGAAAATTTACGAGTTGTGGATGCTTCAATTATGCCGAGTATGATTAGTGGAAACCTTAATGGACCCACGATGATGGTAGCGGAAAAGGCTGCCGACATAATCAGAGGATTGCAGCCACTACCACGGTCCAATGCTCCAGTGTACAAGCGTACAAATATTGATAGTCAAAGATAGTGTCTGCTTTTTATTCAATTTTTCATTAAGCTGTATGGTTTCCTTTTCGTATTGGATAATAGGTGTAAGTGTAATGCAAACTATTATGCAATAAAAAGCCTATTTACTTGTTTAGCCCCTTTTTTGTTTGAAGCTTTCATTTTTAAATGTCTTGAAGCCGATACATTGCAATCTCAGGTGCTCAATGCAATTTGTTAAGGATGTGATTTTTATGAAAAATTTCACTACTCGTAAATTGTTTTTACTAAAAAGTGTTTTGGTCTTCATAAAGTTGCGTGATATTGTTTGATTTGTTTGATTCGGTGTTTCTTTTATTAAATACTATTTGACTTAAAACAAGACTTATTAATAATAATTTTTGAAAACAAATTCATGCAAATAAACCTGTATAGAAATAAAAGTGACATGTTTGCAGCATACGTTATAAGAAATCAAACGACATATATAAGTGATAGCGCCAAACATACAATTGGGTCACACAATAAATTACTCATAATTGATACGAATAAACAAAAATATATTTCAAGTTAAATATATGAAAAGTTTTCTTACTTTATAATCAAACTGAACGCTGTACACGACTGCGTTTTAACCACATTACAAATGTGATGGATATTGTTGCTTTTGTGTGTGAGGTGGGGGTTATATTTATGTCACACCGGACGTACATGTATTAAAGATATGTGACATCATTCCAGTTTTATTGTTGGAGATATATTTCATATGTCTATCCTTTACCAGGCTACAGCGGACACATTGTTTAGAACCACCGATCTTTCGTAGTCTATCTTGATAGCTTCCTCACATGAAAGAATGTAAAATCCCTGACAGGATTTGAATCCATGATTGTAACGCTGAGAGCCAATAGATCGAAGTCACCTTCCTTAACCACTATAATAAAACTACAAGTTGAGAAGTTGAAATATAATCAAAGTGGTGTATAATAATATAATGCAGGGACATCCATCTGCGTTTATTAACAAGGGACATCAAGCTGCGTTTATAATAGATGATGAGTTTTAACATGCTCGCGAATCGTTTAATTGCGGTTAGATCAGTTGTGCGCTATTTCTGATAGGATTTGCACTAAGGATGGTTCATCGTTTCATTCCTGCAATCAATAATTGATTATTATGAATTAGTGCCAAATATATATCATGAAAAATAATTTCTATAAAGGTTATAGAAAAAAATGTATGTTTATATTACAATATAAATATATTTGCTTGTCATAAAACGTATAAAGATCTTTATTTTGAATTACATGAGGTATAAAGTATCAAATATTTATATAATTATCCTAAAATCACAAAAAAGGTGGATAAAAAATAGTGATAAAATTAAGCTTCAGTCCAGCTAGCATGCCTCCATGCAGATGAGCGAAAATATTTCAATAAATCAAACTTGATAAATAAAAGTACTAAGATTTTAGGAAAAGTAGATTGATTCAAGATTCAAGTAATAATTTACATGTTATGAGCGATTAAATCATAATGAATTTTTCACTTTGTGTAACCACGGATTTAAAATCTATGTAATGTACATTTAAATCCGTGGTGTAACTATATATGCACATGCATGTATATTTCTACTGCGTTACTGCATAATTATTTTGCACATTTTGACCTTTTTTGGGATTTTTTTGTGATTAACGTTGTTTGTAAGTGCCACTGATAATGTGTAAATTGCTTTCTATAGTTTACTTTACAATATTATACATTTAATTTCATTTTTAAAGTGTTCATGAAAATAAATATAATTAAGCATTAATCTGGAGTCGTGCTGCTTTAAAGTCCTAAACCTGTAGACCCGCATCTTCATAGCTTTAATTGCAAAATATTACATAATCATTTGTGGTAAGAAATCATACCCCATATGTATTAATTGTTCAAGGAACATATTGTACTGTATTGAAAACTCAATATAAACATTCTATTCTAAGATTTATTAACAAGAGTATTCACAGAGATGTTGCTACATTGCATGTGTAATCTAATCTGTCTATCAAAGAGGGCTCAGAGAGAGAGTTCTCAGAGTGTGCATATTTAATCAAGTAGGCGGAGCTAATCTCTAAATACTAACAACACTACACATATATTCATATTGCAGATAAATAATTACAAATAAACAATGATAAACACTTAGAAAAAAAATTTAATCGTTCTACCTTAGTAATTTTCACAAATAGAGTAAATTTTCAAGTACACCGTTTAAAAAGTGTGGGAATCTAGCTGCATTAGTCGCCAATTATTGAACAATAATATGTTCAAGAAACCTTTTAGAATTAAATCTCAAACTTCTATGAAAGGATCAGATAGGTTTGCTTTATATGTTTGTGAAAAGATTATCAGAAATAATCTAATAGTCGGTTTACAAGAATATCTTTTAGTGTACCATATTTCGGATAGTTTTCTCTTTAGTATCCACTTGCATGTTTGTGTCCATTTTACTGTAGTTTGTTCTTACATTAACATTCAATTAAGTTTCTTCCGCTTCCTTCTTGATATGAGCACTGATTCATGTACTGTTCATTAACATCTTCTATAAAATTTACAGGTTTTTGACAGTGGTCAATAATCATAATGATAATAATTTTGAAAGTGAATTATGTAGGCAGGGTCTTTCTTATAGAATTTCTTTTCATTGGTGTCATTTGTCTTTCTAACCAGTGTTTTTTATATCAACTGTAACACTTCAAAAATTATTCCTTACCTCAAAAGTTTCGAGCTGTTTCGAGAGGTCTATATATGTATATAAAGATATGTATATAGACCGATTATGTAAAATATTTGATTATGTGACAAGCGCCTGTGGCACAGGGCATCTGCAGAAGACTTGATTCTGATGGCATAGAACAAAATAATCGGATGGCAGAGAACAAAATAATGTCCTGACTGAAACTGAGGGGAGTTTAATTAAAAAGTTAAAAAGTACATATTTCTAGATTATTTTTCAATAAATTCTTATGTTGATATAAGCAAAAATGGCTACATTTAAGTAGCTTTTTAATATATTTATTTCTTAACTAAGTGATTTTCTAAGCAGGTGATAGTTAATTCTTAATAACATGCTATACCTATATACATGTAAATTATTTACGTTATTTATAGAATATTGGAAAATTGTAATGTTATCATATAAGGCCATTTCATGCTATAAATGATAAATCCTATTTGCCAAGTAATGCTTAAAATAGATTTGTGGATTGAAGACCTTGACAATTTATAAAATTCTTGTGTATAATATACGTTTATACGTTAAAAAAAATTCTATTTTTTTAAAATACAATAATTGTTATTTTTGATCTGGCAATAGGTATATTTATTAAATAAAATGGTCTATATTTTAAATAAAGTTACTTGTTTATTTTGAAACTGGTAATTATATATTCATAAAACTTGTGAGTGAAATATGGATGAAATAAACACTTACTTTTATTTTCAAATCTTTTCTAAAATAGAAATCTTATTTGATTCATTATCATATGATATTTGTGTGTATTCATGTATCACTTTTAATGTCATCATACTGTAAAGAATTCCAATTTCTCTATCTACAAAAAAACCTGTCCAGTAAGTATTTAGTTCTGCTGGCTGGTTAACATCTATCCCTCGCCTTTATCGGGAGGGAGTTTTACTTTCAGTGGGATGGTTTAGACTCACTGGGTAAAATATGGTATACAATATCCCTGTGAGGTTGCCAGTAGTAATTTCTATTACTGCTATGATAGAGAAATATTGACTTATTACTTAAAACATTATTTTTTTGTCTAATATTTACTCTAAGTTTCATATTACATTTTATGTTACCATGATCACATGATGTTATAATTGTTTTATTTATCTATTTGCATAACAAAGTCTAAATAAAACATATTTTCTGTTCTATATAATTTACAGAAAAATTCAGTTTTGTTAAATTGTTTATGAATAAAACATTTGTTTCTGTTTTTCATTTGTTTACTTGTGAATACCACAACAAGTGAAAATTGTTTGTTTTATACATCTCTAAGAGAATGAATCACACGTTTATGAGAAAATCTTTGATATCCTCTAATTTATAATTTTCATTCATTGAATGTGTTATTCATTTTAGAAATAACAATGAAAAAGAATGTTTCAATTTTTGATATAATTAGATGAAACATAAACATATTATGCATCTTCTACAAAAAGTTTTTTCTTCCAATAAGTAAATTTTACTTGTTTATTGGCAAAATGTATTTCTTTCTTTATATACAAGCACATTTTTTTTTATATTTTTGAGGTCATTATGTTATTTAGAAGTGTTTCTCTGGGTCCATGTACATATTGTATTTACTTTACTTAAGTGCAGCTATGTATATTGTAGATATAGTGTTGAATATATTATTGTAAATATTAGTTATGAGTAGTCTTAATATTTTCTCTTACAATTGTCGAGGTTTACACGATAGTATCAAGAGAAAAGATGTTTTAGATTTATTTCAGTCAAAAAAGCTGATGTTCTCTGCCTACAGGAAACACATTTTATAAAAGAAAATTGAAAAGAAATTTTTATTCTGAATGGAATGGTTTTATGTTTTTACAGCCATGGTAGGTCTAATGCCAAAGGTGTGGCTATTTTATGCAGAAAAGGTTTAGATATAAAAATTAATTCTGTTAAAAACTGATGATTCAGGAAATTTCATAATTTTACAAATAATGCTTGATTGTCTATAAACTTCACATTAATTAATATTTATGCCGCCAAACATAGACAGTCTAGTTTCTTTAAAAACATTTTTTTGATACTTTAGATTCTTTTATGATAATGACTCTCTAATTATTTGTGGAGATTACAACCTTGTTCAAAATCCTGACTTAGATTATTATAACTATATAATCAAAAAACAATAATGTAAAGGCAAGAAATTTTTTAATAAGTATTATTGAAGAAAAAGACCTCATGATCCTTTAGAGAACTGCATGGTAATATGAAAAAAAATATACATGGAGACGAACCAACCCTATACAACAAGGTAGACTAGATTTTTTTTCTTATATCAAATAGTTTATATCAGTATGTACGAAATGTGATATTGACATTAGTTATAAATCTGACCATTCAATAATATATTTAGATTTTTGTTTTAGTTCTGTAAGTCATGGAAAAGGTTTATGGAAATTTAATAATGCTCTGTTATATGACATTGAATTCCTTGATATTATAAATAAAAAATAGATGAAGTAAAATTACAATATTGTTACCAGTATACAATATAGACTATGTTTTAGATCCAAAAAACAAAGATGTAAATTTTTGTTATATAATGATGAACTTTTTTTAGAAACTCTTTTGATGGAAATAAGAGGTAAAACTATATCTTACAGGCTCTTATAAGGTCAAAGAAAGAAATACTTATGAAAAAAAGTTAATTGAAGAAATTAATCTTATAGAGCAAAACCTGACAATTGAAAATAAAGACAAACTTTTACACTTACAGAATGAATTGACTGAATTAAGAAAATAGAAAAAATAAGAGGTGCTATGATAAGGTCAAGGTCACAATGGATTGAATCTGGAGAAAAGCCTACTAGTTATTTTTTTAAACTTAGAAAAAACACATTGTTCAGATAAAATTATTCCTTTTCTAGAACTTGATGATGGATCCTTTATATATGATCAAAAAGATATTCTTACAAAGACATGTAGTTATTATGAAAATTTATATAAAAATTTTGATATAACTGAAGAATCTAAGATTGATATGGAATTAGAAAATTGTAATGTTACCAAGTTGTCTCAAAATGAAGCATTGAATCTTGAAGGTCTTACTTTCATATGATGAAGTTTCTTTTACATTAAAAAACATGAAAAATGATAAAAGCCCAGGTTGTGACGGATTTACAGCAAATTTTTTTAAAATATTTTGGAATAGAATTGGACATTTTGTTGTAAAAGCTATAAACTTTGCTTATACTGTTAATTCTTTTTCTAGAAATCAAAAGCTAGGAACAATAACATGCATTCCAAAAGAAAAAAAAACCAAAACAATTTTTAAAAAATTGGAGACCAATAACTTTATTAAATGTAGTTTATAAATTAGGTTCAGGTTCCATAGCAAATAGACTTAAACTTGTTTTAGATATTCTAGTTTCAAAGGATCAGACAGGATTTGTTAAAAATAGATACATTGGTGAGAACACTCGATTATTGTATGATATTATGAAATATACTGAGGATAATGATATACCAGGTTTAGTAATGATGATAGATTTTGAAAAAGCATTTGATACATTATCATTTACATTTATAGAGAAATGTCTAGAACTTTTTCAATTTGGTCCTATGTTTAAAAAATGGATATCTTTATTTTTATATAATACTGAAACTTGTGTTATTTTAAATGGATATTTATCAAAGTTTTTCAAAGTTAAACGAGGTTGTAGACAAGGCGATCCTATTTCACCTTATATCTTCATTTTATGTGCAGAGATTTTAGCAATAAAAATAAGACAATGTAAAGATGTTAAAGGTATAAATATAGATGGGGAAGAATATAAAATTACACAATTTGCTGATGATACTTCACTTTTGCTAGATGGATCAGAAAAATTCCCTTAATACTGTTTTAAAGTTATTAAACACGTTTTCAGAAATTTCAGGATTGAAAGTAAATTTTGATAAAACTAAAGTTATTTGGATAGGCTCTCTTAAATACAGTACAAGATCTATTAAGACAAAATGGAAACTGACATGGGTGATACACAGTTTAAATTGTTAGGTTTGATATTTGATGTTGATTTAGAAAAAATGATAGAGTTAAATTTTAATGAAAAACTTCAAAAAAGTTAAAAAATAGTATAGGATACTGGAAAAAAAGAATGTTAACACCTATAGGAAAAAATTACTGTTGTTAAGTCATTACTCCTTCCTTTATTCACTCATTGCTTTACAAGTTTACCAACACCTAATTCAGCATTTTTTGAAAAACACTTAATGACTTATTTTATAAATTTATATGGGAAGGTAAAGCAAAGATAAAGCAATCAGTAGTTATTAAAACATATCAGGAAGGTGGTCTAAATATGATTGATATTGATAGTTATATACATTCTGTAAAGATAAAATGGTTTAAAAGATATGTTAGTAATAGTAATAGTAAATGTTATAAGCTAGTGATGGCTTTATTCAATATTGATAAAGTGTTTAGCACAGGTAAATTGTTTTGTAAAATTGACAATTGATAAAATTAAAAATGCTTTTTGGATAGATGTTTTAAAAGCTTATATGATTTTTACAGATAAACTTTGTATAGACAGTTTAGAACAAGTGTTACAAATGCCATTTGTTTTACAATCATAACTTGTTTAGCAGGAAATAGATACTTTTATATCAAAATTTTTTATGAAAAAGGAATCAGATTTGTTAATGATATTATTAATCCCCAAGGCGATTTTGTAGATTTAACTTACTTAGAGCAGGTGACACAAAAACAAGTAAATTTTTTACAATATCATAGTTTGAAAAAAGCAATATTATTATATACACAAAAGCTTAACATTTCTATTTGTAAAGATTTTATTAATGTTCAATACCCTATTATGAGTTGTTATATAAAACCTATTTTAATTACACAAAATATCAAAAAGAAATATGTTTATGATTTCTAGTTAAAAATCATCAAGATGTACCAACATGTCAAGAAAAATGGAACTCATTTTTTACAAATTTTGATATAAATTGGAATTTAATATATAGTTATGTATTTAAATGTACCAAAGATTCCTATATTCAGTGGTTTCAGACAAGAATAATTCATAGAACTTTAGCAACAAACTCACTTTTATTCAAAATGAAAATTGTCAATAGTAAAATGTGTACTTTTTTGCAATTGCCAAGAGGAAACTCTGTTGCATTTATTTTGGGAATGTCCAAAAATTCAATTGTTATTTCAATATCTGAAAGACAAGATAGATAATTTGGATGATAATTTTAATTGTAAATCATTTATTTTAGGTTCTGAAGTTAATGATTTTAAATATGATATTTTTGTTTTTAGAATTGAAAAGATATATTTATTTGTCAAAGAGAAAAATCGTGTTACCTACAATACCTGGTTTTAGAAATAGTCTTAAATTGGCGTGGAATATTTACAAAATACAAATTTGACCAAACATGTAAATGAAGGATGGCAAATTGTAAGAACTTTAATAAACTTAATAGGCTACACTAAATCAATTTACCCCAAAACCAATATTCTTTGTTTGTTTTGAAGCTGTTACATAATACATTATCATACATAATTGTTATACATATTATATGAAAATTGATTGAATGTTTGAATATAATGTATATTATAATTATATAAAAAATATTATTATAGATGATGATTTAAATATTATGTATATATCATGTAAGGTATCAGAGGGATGACCCCGACCCTCTCATACCTATTACGGGGTAAATAAACGGGGTTACCCAGTTGGGGCCTCAAAAAAAAAAAAAAAAAAAAAAAAAAAAAAAAAAAAAAAAAAAAAAAAAAAGATATGTATATAGACCGATTATGTAAAATATTTGATTATGTGACAAGCGCCTGTGGCACAGGGCATCTGCAGAAGACTTGATTCTGATGGCATAGAACAAAATAATCGGATGGCAGAGAACAAAATAATGTCCTGACTGAAACTGAGGGGAGTTGGCCCTAAAAATAGATATTACAAGAACTTTTGATTATTGGAAAACATCTAAAAAATCTCAAAACACAGACAAACAATAAAAACATACCCTGTAACACATTGTTAGATACATACGGCTGAACCTTTAATATTTAATAGCTGTGGAATTTTTAGCCGATACCCAGCCGATAAGAGATGTGTCAAAGACAGCTTTTTTATTGGTTATTTCATGATTTGTGTCAGATTAAAAGCAATCAAAATGCCCATTCTATATGACATTCGGTATTACAGACAAAATTGCAGCAATCAAAATTCAGCTGTGAAAAGTTCAATATTAAAAATGTAAATGATTTCCAGAAAAAAAAGCATAGAAAATTTACTGTTACTGATAGTTTAACCTTTCTATGCCATTGAAGAATATAAATTTTGTTAAGTGCTATGTTTCAAGAGAAAATATGATTATGAACCCATTTTTAGAAGAAAAAGTTTAAGTACATGTAAATTATGAACGCTGTGTCATTGATGTTGCTAAGTGCATAAAACTTCAATGTAGCTCCATTCTCAAACACTTGAAAAGGTATCAGCACAAAGCTTTGAATACTTGATTCATGGTAAGACAATGGGCATAACTATGAGAGCATTATTCTAGAAGTTATGCCCCTTGTTAACTTTTAGTCAAGATTGCCTTTTAAGTTGAATCATTTAAAAATTGTGAATGGTATGAACATGAAACTGAAAATATATACTTGTGTATCATGACAAGGGACATTATCCGGAAATCAATATATTTAAGAGTTCTGCTCCTTTTAAACTTAGAATACAAATGTTGTTATGAAACTTTATAACTTACAGACAAGCGTTAACATCACATGTGGTGCTCTTGTTACACATGTAGAAGCAAAATTTTATGTTAGTCAATAGTGTGAAGGTATAGTTTATAATATAGTATAATTATGTTAATGGGTTCTGCATAGTAATTATGTCTTAATTGTTGTTAAATGGGGATTATATTTTGCTATATTTTTTATCATTACTGACCTGACAAATAAGCCAATGGTTGAGTTAGTATATGGAAATGTGTAAACTGTTGTTCAAAGCAAAATATCATAATTGTGTCATTATAATATTTAATTCAGGAAGAAGCTTAGATTGGAGATACAGAAGAATTTTCATGGTTTAGATAGTGAAACAGTTTCTGACATCATTCCAAACAAAGAGGAAGTAACCATAGTGAAGATATACACACATGCTGGTGACAATGCCTACATCTATTGTGTTAATAAACAGCCCATCCTGTTTGAGATGGATAAACAAAAAGTGCAATATCCTACAGGTTGTATATTACTGTTGTGTGTGTGTGTTTTTTATATAAAGTTTCATATTAATGTTCAAAGTAAATAAACCATTTTTAAATTTTTGACAATTTTAATTCCTTGGTATTGTGCATTAAATGTAGTTTTGGGTCAAATGTATGTTCATATATGTAAATGTAAGTTGCAAATTAAGGATCAAAAGGAATAATTATTTACCAAAGTGTTTTATTTAAAAGATGAATAAGTTTATATTAATTTCTTTATATACATGTAGTATCAGCCATCATCTGATTTTCAGTTATTGAATTTGATTTTGTGAAATGTTGAGTTTACTTGTGCATAGTTGCTTCACAAATTTGTTTTGTATGCTGTGTATATAATGAATGACTTTATATCATAGTTTACCTGTTGTGGAGATATCCAGATTTAATTGAAAAGATTTACAACATGGCCTCCTGTGTTAAAAAAACTTACAGAACGGAGCAGGTAATAATTTGAAAAAAACAGTTGAGCTGTGTCATGACAAAACCAACATAATGCGTTTGCGACCAGCATGGATCCAGACCAGCCTGCGCATCCGCGCAGTCTGATCAAGATCCATGCTGTTCGCTTACAAACCCTATTACAAGTAGAGAAACTGATAGCGAACAGCATGGATCCTGATGAGACTGCGCGGATGCTCAGGCTGGTCTGGATCCATGCTGGTCGCAAACCCATTATGTTGGTCACATTGACCTTGTAAGCAAAAACGGTTTCCGATCAATAACTAAAGAACCTTTAGGCCTAGGAACTTCAAACTTGGTATGGTGATTGGTCATGATCAGTAGATGACCCCTATTGATTTTGGGGTCAAGGGGTCAAAGGTCAAGGTCACATTGACCTTGTAAGCAAAAACGGTTTCCGATCAATAACTAAAGAACCTTAAGGCCTAGGAACTTCAAACTTGGTATGGTGATTGGTCATGATCAGTAGATGACCCCTATTGATTTTGGGGTCAAGGGGTCAAAGGTCAAGGTCACATTGACCTTGTAAGCAAAAACGGTTTCCGATCAATAACTAAAGAACCTTAAGGCCTAGGAACTTCAAACTTGGTATGGTGATTGGTCATGATCAGTAGATGACCCCTATTGATTTTGGGGTCAAGGGGTCAAAGGTCAAGGTCACATTGACCTTGTAAGCAAAAACGGTTTCCGATCAATAACTTAAAGAACTTTTAGGCCTAGGAACTTCAAAGTTGGTATGGTGATTGGTATTGACCAGCAGATGACCCCTATTGATTTTGGGGTTAAGGGGTCAAAGGTCAAGGTCACATTGACCTCTGGGTAAAAACGGTTTCCGATCAATAACAAAAGAACCCTTAGGCCTAGGGACTTCAAACTTGATATGGTGATAGGTCATGATCAGTAGATGACCCCTATTGATTTTGGGGTCAAGGGTCAAAGGTCAAGGTCACATTGACCTCTTAGGTAAAAACGGTTTCCGATCAATAACTAAAGAACCCTTAGGCCTAGGAACTTCAAACTTGGTATGGTGATTGGTCATGACCAGCAGATGACCCCTATTGATATTGGGGTTAAGGGGTCAAAGGGCAAGGTCACATTGACCTTGTAGGTAAAAATGCTTTCCAATCAATAACTTAAGAACCCTTAGGCCTAGGAACTTCAAACTTGGTATGGTGATTGGTCATGACCAGCAGATGACCTTTTGATTTTGGGGTCAAGGGGTCAAAGGTCAAGGTCCACATTGACCTTGTAGGTAAAAACGGTTTCCGATCAATTAACTAAAAACGCTTAGGCCTAGGAACTTCAAACTTTGTATGATGATTGTTCGTGACCAGCAGATGACCCCTATTGAGTTTTGGGTCAAGGGGTCAAAGGTCAAGGTCACATTGACCTTGTAAGTAAAAACGGTTTCTGATCAATAACTTAAGAACGCTTAGGCCTAGGAACTTCAAACTTGGCATGGTGATTTTTCATGACCAGCAGATTACCCCTATTGATTTTGGGATCAAGGGGTCAAAGGTCAAGGTCACATTGACATTGTAAGTAAAAACGGTTTCTGATCAATAATTAAAGAACGCTTCGGCCTAGGAACTTCAAACTTGGTATGGTGATTGGTCATGAGCAGCAGATGACCCCTATTGATTTTAGGGTCAAAGGTCAAGGTCACATTGACCATGTATGTTTAAAACGGTTTCCGATCAATAACTAAAGAACCCTTAGGCCTAGGAACTTCAAACTTGGTATAGTGATTGGTCATGACCAGCAGATGACCTATTGATTTTGGGGTCAAGTGGTCAAAGGTCAAGGTCACATTGACCTTGTAGGTAAAAACGGTTTCTGATCAATTAACTAAAAACGCTTAGGCCTAGGAACTTCAAACTTGGTATGATGATTGGTCGTGACCAGCAGATGACCCTATTGAGTTTTGGGTCAAGGGGTCAAAGGTTAAGGTCATGACCAGTAGATACTTGATAACCCTTATTAATTGTTTTATCACTGGGTCAGAAGTCATGCATAATAACCTTATCACATGACTAATTGGCTGCTGATAGGGGGCATACATGTTTTACAAACATATCTTGTTTTTTTGTAAATCTGTTTTCAAATGTCGGTGCAGTGAAGTAGACAATTATCGTAACAGTAAAGTACTCTCGTGCCGGCCTTTTTAATGTCACTCGTATATTTTAATCCGTATATTTTAATTATTCTTTTTATTTGAATGCCTGTAGAAAGATATATCTGAAACTTTTTAATGTAACGCTAGAAAAACAATAAAAATCTTTACAGTTTGAGTCAGTATTTTGCGAAATAAAAGTAACTTTTGATTATTTTTTACACATCGCTTAATTTTTTTTCAAGTTTAATTATTTTTGAAGGGGGTAATAACCAGGTAACAAGCGATAATTGAAAAAGTTTATTTTCAAACTTTCCTTACCAAGTTACATGTGATAATTGCAACATTCAATCTTCAAAAACAAATAGAATTTGAATATATATTTTGTATCTGCGCGGTCTCACGTGTGATAAGAAAATGATCCTGAAGAGGATATTATATAAATACAATGTAAATCTATTTTCTTTATTAACATTTATAAAAGAAATTGAAAATAAACAACTTAATTTGTATAGTCCTTTTTTTGATATCAAAGCTGCAATAACACCACATACTCTTGTGAAAATATGTCATATTTCGCACTCCGCGCGTTCCGCCATCTCATTCTGTCCACCTTTATCCGATTCCGCGACGGGACTTTTAGCTATACGAAAGTGTCCGATCCTTGTAATATAAATCCGTGATTCAACTTCTTGACCAAGAAAGCTTTCTTTTTTAATTATCTGGAATAGATGTTTTTTGTATATTGTTCATGTAGAATTATAGAATGAATTATAAATATTTTTCTAGATTTGATGTTGCCAGGTGTGATTGTACGTGGACAGTTAACTCCAGCCACATTTAAACACATAGAGAAAGGTCAAATCTGCTCTGTTAATATCTATGGAAATAGGTATGAAAATATACTAATTAATTTATCATAAGTTATGTTAAGTCCTTGCATTATTGTGTATAAAGCTATACACTATATGTGATTCAAAAATTGTTATTTTAATTTTATAAAAGACACTTTAAAAATAATCTTAAAAGACACTTTCAAAATAATCTATATGAAGGAAAATAGGTTTGAATAATTCCTTTAGATTGAATGGTGTATGGATTATATCATTGTCAAGCAGTGAAACCACTGCTTAAAATAGCAGCATGATATTTTGATCCGGAACATTTTATTATGTTTACGTACATTATCCATGTGTGTTAAATGACAGAGACAGTGTATGTTACAACTCTTTAGAGAATCCACCATAAGATTATCGAAATAATATAAATTCACTATTGAAAAATTTAACAGCGTTAGTGTGGATTTGAAACTTAACTGCTTTGCATTCCTGTTATCCACACCAATTTCAATATTTGAGCTGCGTCATGACAAAACCAACGTAATGCGTTTGCGACTAGCATGGATCCAGACCAGCCTGCGCATCCATGCAGTCTGATCAGGATCCATGCTGTTTGCTTACAAACGCTATTACAAGTAGAGAAACTGATGGCAAACAGCATGGATCCTGATCAGACTGCGCAGATGCGCAGGCTGGTCTGGCTCCATGCTGGTCGCAAACGCATTATGTTGGTTTTGTCGTGATGGGGCTCATTTTTATTTAAATTAACCATGTTTTCATATGTTGTGTGATTACATCTTGTTCTATAAGTAATGTACTTTTATATTTTTTGTGTATTTTTTTTTCTAGTGAATGAATATGAGATTTTTCTCCTAAATATTTGGTAACACATAAAGTAAGAACTTAGTGATAAATATTATGAAGAAGAAAAGTCCGTCCGTCCGTCCCCTTTTCTTGTCCGGGACATAACTTTGAAACAACAAGAGGTATCAACATGAAACTTTGTAGGTAGATAGATCTTATTGAGTAGGTGTGCAGTGCACAAGAACCGTAACTCTGCCTTGCCTAATTTTTGAATTATTGTCCTTTATTAATTGTTATACTATGAACTTTGTCCGGGACATAACTCTAAAATTATAAGAGATATCAACATAGAACTTTGTAAGTAGATAAATCTCATTGAGTAGGTGTGCAGTGCACAAGAACCATAACTCTGCCTTGCCTAATTTTTGAATTATCCCCCTTTGTTTATTTTACACTTTGAACTTTGTCCGGGACATAACTCTAAAAGTATAAGAGGTATCAACATGAAACTTTGTAGGTAGATAGATCTCATTGAGTAGGTGTGCAGTGCACAAGAACTGTAACTCTGCCTTGCCTAATTTTGAATTACCCCCCTTTGTTTATTTTACACTTTGAAATTTGTCCGGGACATAACTCTTAAAGTATAAGAGGTATCAACATGAAACTTTGTAGGTAGATAGATCTCAGTGAGTAGGTGTGCAGTGCACAAGAACGGTAACTCTGCATTGTCTTATTTTTGAATTATCCCCCTTTGTTTATTTTACACTTTGATCTTTGTCCGGGACATAACTCTAAAAGTATAAGAGGTATCAACATGAAACTTTGTAGGTAGATAGATCTCATTGAGTAGGTGTGCAGTGCACAAGAACGGTAACTCTGCCTTGCCTACTTTTGGAGTTATTGCCCTTTGTTCATTTTGACACTTTGACTTTGTCTGGGACATTACTCTAAAATTATAAGAGATATCAACATGAAACTTTGTAGATAGATAGGTCTCATTGGGTGGAAGTGCAGTGCACAAGAACCGTAACTCTGCCTTGCCGTATTTTGAAGTAATTGCCCTTTGTTTATTTTTACTTTTTGACTTTGTCCTGGACAATACTTTAAAACTATTAGAGATATCAACATGAAACTTTGTAGGTAGCTAGATATAATTGGATAGAATTGCAATGCTTAAAGAACCTAAACAAAGTCTGGTCTAATTTTGGAGTTATTGCCCTTTGTTCATTTTTACACTTTGACTTTTACCTGGGACATAATTCTGATATCATCAGGAAACTTTATAGATAGATAGATCTCATTGAATAGAAGTGCAGTGCGAAAAAACATAACTCCGCTTTGCCTAATTTTGGAGTTTTTGCCCTTTGTTCATTTTTTTTATACTTTCCTGTGTCCAGAACCTTCTCGGGGAGCATCACCCGGTTCAACCGGTTCTTGTTTTTGTTTTTTTTTTTAGTTTTGAGAAATATCATATTTGGATTCCATAAAAAATACTTACTATTAACATCATTTTTGGTGTTCGATGAAAAATACTGCTACATTTGTTTTTAATGCACACAAATCTTTTATCTATATAGAATATAATGTATCTGCAGCAATTTAGTACTCTGAAAAGTACAGTAGTACTAGTGCAGCATGACATATGCACTTTGAGGGATGTGCTAGAATGTATTAACTTTGTACAACTTCATGCAGACCTGTTTTCCCCCTCGGAAATAGCTCTCCTGGTGAGAACTAAAAAGTGATTATCTGTGCTATTAATAATTTATCTTGCAAAATACAAAATCACCTTCCATCAGCACTTTAAGTACTTTGTTAATACCACGGTGTAACATATCTATCTTTATGCTTATTTGCCATGTCTGGATATTGAAATGTAAAATAATTATGTTACTGTTACAGATGTCCTGTAGGAGTAGATGCTAATTTGCCATGTCTAGATATTGAGATGTAAAATAATCATGTTACTGTTACAGATGTCCTGTAGGAGTAGGTCAAACACTACTGTCAGGTAGTGACTTCTTTGACTCTGGTATGAAGGGCAAAGGCATACATCCCATTCACCTCCTAGGAGATGAGTTATGGTAAGTTTAATGGTATATACCGGTCATAAAATATATAGTTTTAATAGGCCGGGTTGCACTGGTGCAAACCCGGGTTATAGTATGGTGAATGTCGGGTGGCGGGTTGGTAGGGCTGGTGGGGAAAAACTTTTCGTAACAGTTTGCTCAGCAACTACTTATCACAGCTACTTGATATTTGGAATACATCATTGATACGTGGTCCCATACCGTGGGATTTGATTTCAGGTCTGTTGCTTATCAACTTCCTGTTTACCGACTTACCGGTAGTTAAATTTTCGATATTAATGGTCAATGGTAGGAAATTTTTGTAACAGTTTTCGCTAGTTAAATTTTCGACATTAATGGTCAATGGTAGGAAATTTTCGTAACAGATTTCTCAGCAACTACTTATCACAGCTTCTTGATATTTGGCATACAGTATTGATACGTGGTCCCGTACGGTGGGATTCGATTTCAGGTCTGTTGCTTATCCACTTCCTGTTTACTGACTTAGTTAAATTTCGACATTAATGGTCAATGGTAGGAAATTTTCGTAACAGTTTTCTCAGCAACTACTTGTTACAGCCTCTTGATATTTGGCATACAGCATTGACACATGGTCCCATACTGTGGGATTCGATTTTAGGTCTGTTGCTCATCCACTTTCTGTTTACTGACTTAGTTAAATTTTCGACATTAATGGTCAATGGTAGGAAATTTTCGTAACAGTTTTCTCTTTTCGTAACAGTTTTCTCAGCAACTACTTACCACAGTCTCTTGATATTTGGCATACAGCTTTGATGAGAGGTCCCATAATATGGGATTCGATTTCAGGTCTGTTGCTTATCCACTTCCTGTTTACTGACTTAGTTAAATTTTCAACATTAATGGTCAATGGTAGGAAATTTTCGTAACAGTTTTCACAGCAACTACTTACCACAGTCTCTTGATATTTGGCATACAGCATTGATGAGTGGTCCCATACTTTGGGATTCAATTTTAGGTCTGTTGCTCATCCACTTTCTGTTAACCGACTTAGTTAAATTTTCGACATTAATGGTCAATGGTAGGAAATTTTCGTAACACTTTTCTCAGCAACTACTTATCACAGTCTCTTGATATTTGGCATACAGCATTGACACGTGGTCCCATAGCGTGGGATCCGATTTCAGGTCTATTGCTCATCCACATCCTGTTTACCGACTTAGTTAAATTTTCGACATTGATGATCAGAGGCAAATTTTTTTCATAACATCACAGCCTCATGATATTTGGTATACAAATGCAACCCGGCCTTTTCTGTCTTTGACCCATTTCTTTTTGTTTTATGTAGTTTTAATTTTATGTTTGGTTTTATATTTCAGACATGTTCATAAAAATATGTTTAATCGTAAATTTATTTATGTTCATTACAGAATTATTAGGGTAGTATTGTAAACTATTAATACATTATGTCTATGTAACTTTCTGAAAACCTTTATGAAAATTGAACCTCAATATTCTGTCAACTTATAATAGTTTGAATGTCACAATTGTGTGTTTGATCTTACTAAAAAAGGAATAATTATTTCACTTGGCATTATGCAGGTGACTGTATGATCTTTAAGTTACTAATTTTGAGTGCCAAAAAAAAAGAAACAAATAAAGAAACAAAATAAACAAACTAACAAAAAATAACTAAAGGTATATTTACATAAGATGCAAATAAGAGCAACTTATGTTTTAGCTTCAGTCTTTGTGTTTTGGTCCACCATGCCTTAAGTTTTAATATGTTACCCATCAAATGTGCTGTCATGAAGCATGGTTATTCAGTTACTCAGGGTTCAGATGTCACTTGTGTTATGTCTTAAGAAGATTCCCCGATAAACTGATATCTGGAAAAATGTTTTGCATTTTTAAAGCAGCAGGCCTTTAAATTTATCTTACTTTTTATTAAAATTTAAAAATTGTTAAAATTAGTGGAACCTATTGTCTATGTAAAAATAAAGTAGTTAAAGCAAGATGGAATCAGGCACTTAATTTGTACAGATGTTCAATATCAGTAATATATCTTAAATACAAAGTAATAGCTCTTACTAAAGTTTTATAATGACAAAATTCTGCCATATTTATTTGAATTTCTTAAGCAACCAATGTGTTTTGGTTTTTTTACTTGAGGAAATTGTGTTTACATATGTGAAGATGTGTAACAGTTATATGTAATATATAATAGGGCATTTGGGGATAAATCCTCACCACCTGTCATAGATGATGATCCTATACCTGTAGAGCTAGAGGAGGAGTTGACTGCTGAAAGTGGAGAATCAAATAGTACTGTTGCTGGTGATGTTGGTGGAGAGCCATCTGATGTAGTGGATAATGGTATTGGTAAAATACTTGACAAATTTGGTGACATTAAAAATTAGATAAATACTTATAAAAAGAGAACAAAACCATTAATATACCTTTTTTCTGTCAAACATGTTTATAGGTACGCTTTTAGTTTATTTTTTTTGCACAATAAATTCACGACATTATCAGTGAGATTTTCACACCGTGCTATGTGTCTTTTCCTAGGGACATCCCATTTCTCTCTGTCAGTAGCCCTAATAAGCCATATGGGCTGGCAACCAACTTTCAGTAGACAAATGATTAGTGTTTCTAATTTTTGACATAGACTGAGTATGATGCCTAGGTCCAGAACAAACTACAAGGTTTTTGTGTATGCTAATTTAGTTGGTAGTACAAGATGTAAAAACTGATGTTTCAGAACAAAACAAATTTTTAATAATCTTGAATATACAGAATTTTGTATCATTGAAATGTGGTATCAAAAAAAGCTATGTCAGAAAAAGTTGAAATCTAGAACAATGCAAAGTTTTATTGCAAAGTGGAATGTTAATGTTCCATCTGAAAGAAGTAGAAGCGGGGTGGGCGGCAACAAACTGCGCACATATAGGCAGATTAACTTTTGGAACTGAGGAATGTTGTAAAATCATCCTACTGCGCTGCCACAGGTCTGCTTTTGCTAAGTTCAGATGTGGAAGTGCACCACAAAGAATAGAGACAGGTAGATATGAATGCCTACCAGTAAATAAAAGGCTTTGTCCTTTTTGAAATGACAAGGTAGAAAGTGAATTTCACCCTGTAATGCAATGTTTTATGTATGAAGATATTCATGTGAGTGTCGAAAACCCACAATTTCACACTATGACAACTATGGAGAAGTTTATTTTTATGCCCCGCCATGTAATGGCCGGGGCATATAGTGTTACCCTGTTCCGTCATTCCGTCCTTCTGTCATTCCGTCATCATCTGTTTCCGTTCAATATCTTAAGAACGATTGCACACATTCAACTCAAATTTGACATATGGATATGTCATGAGAAAATACAGGTCAAGTTCGAATTTGGTCATGGTTCGATGATTTTTGGCAGAGTAATGCCCCTTTTACTTTGAAAATAATATGAAATTTCAGTTTCCGTTCATTATCTCCCCAAGGGTACAACACATTCAACTCAAACTTGATATATGGATATGTCATGAGAAAATACAGGTCAAGTTCGAATTTGGTCATGGTTCGATGATTTTTGGCAGAGTTATGCCCCTTTTACTTTGAAAATAATATGAAATTTTCAGTTCCCGTTCATTATCTCCCCAACAGTACAACACATTCAACTCAAACTTGATATATGGATATGTCATGAGAAAATACAGGTCAAGTTCGAATTTGGTTATGGTTCGATGATTTTTGGCAAAGTTATGCCCCTTTTACTTTGAAAATAATGTGAAATTTTCAGTTTCCGTTCATTATCTCCCCAAAGGTACAACACATTCAACTCAAACTTGACATATGGATGCGTCAAAGGAATGCGCAGGTCAAGTTCAAATTTGGTCATGGTTCAATGATTTTTGGCAGAGTTATGCCCCTTTCACTTTGAAAGTAATATGAAATTTTCAGTTTCCGTTCATTATCTCCCCAATGGTACAACACATTCAGCTCAAATTTGACATATGGATATGTTTTTGGAATGCCCAGGCCAAGTTGTAATTTGGTCATGGTTCAATGATTTTTGGCAGAGTTATGCCCCTTTCACTTTGAAAATAATATGAAATTTACAGTTTCTGTTCATTATCTACCCAACAGTGTTACATATTCAACTTAAATTTGACATATGGATATGTCAAAGGAATAGGCAGGTCAAGTTGGAATTTGGTCATGGTTTGATGATTTTTTGGCAGAGTTATGTCCCTTTCACTTTGAAAATAATATAGATACATCTTAGGAATAAGCAGTTTAAGTTTGAATTTGGTCATGGTTCAATGATTTTAGACAAACTTATCTTTCCTGAATGTTGGAAAAATTTTGAACTTTCAGTTTCAGCACTCATACTTATAACCATTATTTTGGCTACAAATATGCAATATGCTATTTTTAAAAGGTTAAGACTGAATAATTTCAGTGCCTTGAACATTGTATGAAAACAGTTTGTGTTAACATGGAAAAGTTTTAAGGGCTTTGAACTTAAAATGAAAGAAATAATTAATGCACCATCTGAAACTTTGGCTGCATGCGGGGGCATCCGTGGCATGATGACACATTTCTAGTTGTATTCTCAAATACGAGTTGCGTACGATATATTGCCAAAACCTGCTTTGACATTCTTAAGAGATGGGTAACTTTCCTTTACAAATAAGAATACACAAATTGCTCCTTTTTTATGGTTTGTTTTTTATATACAACATGTACTTTTTTATCTTACTTTAAAATATGTACATTTTATATAAAAGAATAAAAGATAAATGTTTTTTACTGGAATATAGGTTTTAAGATAAATGTTTTATCAACACTTAGACTGTGGTCTCTTGCACAGATAAATGTTTTTTACTGGAATATAGGTTTTAAGATAAATGTTTTATCTACACTAAGACTGTGGTCTCTTGCACATATCAAACATTGTTATTAAATTTTCAAATAGTGAATATTATTTTTATAGTTTATAATTATAGTCATCAATAGATGTAATTGGACAGTATAGAAATGTATAGTGAAAATAGTCTTAGGAAATTTTATTTGACAGCATATGGTTTTATAAATATCATTATTTGACTTTTAATAAATGACATACTTAATAAATGACATACATGTACTTTCCAAGGTTTAATGATATATAATGGTCAATTTTTCTTCTTACAATTTGCATTTAAACATTTTAGTATTGTTTTATTCATTGTGTCCCATTTTATACCAGAATGTAAAAATAACATGCAATAGTGTGAATATATTCATGTTATATCTTTAAATATAACATAACCTTTTAATGAATGATAATGATCATATGAAATTTGTGTAGCTAGGGGGGACAATTTCTCAATGCATAAAACAGTTAACTGATGTGATATGGTCTGTGGAGTTGTCTCCCTTATAGGCAAAAGTAAATAGTGTTTAGCATGGCTTTTTATGTATTTTATGTTTGTGTTTTATAATTTATATATTTTTATGTATACATGTAAAGATGAGACTGAAATAAATAAATAAACTGTTAAATAAATTTGTAATGTTGATAATGACTATTAATGTTTTGAACAAAAATAAATATCAGGTTTTAATGTTTTGCACAAAAATGAATATAAGAAGTGCAAAAAAATTGTTTTGTAGCTTTTATGAGTATTCTTTTTTTGCTAAAGTTTTCTGGTTTGTGTTGTATTCCATAGAAATTCATATGGTCATTTCCTTTATGTATCAACTGACGAAGCTAATAAAGGGAAACAATTTTTTTGTATTGATATTTAAAAATGTGTTGGTTTTTATCTATTTGTTCTTTAGAAATTCATTGAAATTTGAAATATGACTATTTTATATATATATACTAAGACTATTTTATATATATTCTAGGAAATGCTATAGATGAAACATCTCCAGATGACCAGACAAATATGTTACCAGAATCTCAGAGCAGGACAAAAGAATGTGTTGGTGATGATGAAAGTAGAGTAGAAGGTGCTGCTGGTGGTACAATAGATGAAGTTAACATGGAACAGCTAGATATTCAACAACCAGTCAGTCTTGTTACTTCTTCTAATGATAATTATTGGCGATTCATTGATTTGAAATTTTATTAAGATGATACAGTTTGTACAGAAAAAATTATTGTTTAAATCTTTTACTGCATTTATTTAATAAAATGAAATGGTGTATAATTAAATGATGTGGTACTAGATATTGTAACAAAGAAATGTTGTATATATCAAGTGATGAGTTATATTATTTTTATAAACTTTATCATTTTACTAGATTTGATATTAAATTGCTAAAGTAAAATATTTTTTTTACTTTTTCTGTCTCATAGATTATTTATGCCATTTTCAAATGTTTTCAATCCTTAATCTGCTGGAATCAAAACTTATTTGCCTTTAGATCTTTGTACTGAGCAGCTTGCACATCTATACAGTCTGACAATGTTTTTATTTATTAGTAGCTCAATTTCTGTACTTAAACCTTTACACACAAGAGTGATCAGTTGGCTAAGTTTTGTCTTTTTTTTCAAACGGAGAAAATTTCTTTTTATATGTATTTTCCTGCTACTATGTAAGCCCCCTCTCCACCTTTATCAGTCAGGTTCTTTCAAAAATATTTGTAAACTAAAGGTACAGGGCATTTTTCAACTCTTTTGGGAAAAGACCACTGAGTTGCTTTTTTTAAAAAAAAAACATGGCATTTCAGACAATTTGAGAAATTTTTAAAAGTTGAAAAACTACTTTATACATGGCTTTTAAGTTTACGATCGTGGTTTACGATCAATTCTAACACGACCCACATTTTTCCCTATTGAACATAGAAGAACCGAAAGTGTGTGTTATTATGCAACAGAGTCACAGTTTGACGTTCTATATTTAGACATGTGACATAATCATTTTACACGTGACTTTACCACAAAAAATCCAACAAGCTGAAAATAAGTACGGAAACAAATCAGGCGCAATTTTGCTTAATGTCAGGTAAGGCAGCATTTATTTGTTGATGTCGTGTTAGAATCGAAATAATATATCCAAATCGGTGATTTTATCACTGATAACATCACTGTTTGTTGTTCGGATGCGCATCATTATATCACTCGGGCTACACCCTCGTGATATAATTCCTCGCATCCGCACTCCAAACAGTGATGTTATTGAGCGATAAAATCACTGTTTGGGATATATTATTTCTTAAATAACCTGTCATTTCTAAAAAAAAAAAAAAACAAGTCAAATCTGTTTGAGTTTTCTCTGATGTTGAAAAGTTTGATCTTTTTTAGCAGCTATTGGGAATATTTCTTTTCAAATTGGGAAAAGATAAGATCATTTTGGATTTGGAATTGGGTGTTATATTGACCCCCAGTGATAGTGGGAAAATGCCCTGGGGTACCATTATGAATCACATTCTGCAATAGTTCTAGTTTGATATTGAAATCCCTTTAATTTGGAATGTACTGTTTCGCATTAGAAAATAGGCAGGTTACATTACATTAATTCAGCAGGTTAGGGTCAACCATTATACATGTATATTCATTACAGGAGGAAGGTGAAGATGATGTCACAGATGAACCTGCTACTTTAACACCAGGTAACATTATTATAGTATCTGCTAGAAGCAAGAAGATTAATGTCCCAGCAGAAAATTCATGATTCTGTTATTATTTTTTTATTTTGCTAAACTTATAGCCAGTATTTGGTCATTTTCTCAGTTAAGAATAGTATCTTTGTTTCTCGATTTCTTTTTCTTCTGATACTGAAAATCAAGTTGTAAAATGCATGTACAAATAAGTACAATATTTTCATACATGAAACTTTTCTTGGTGACTTAGACTACTCCACATGTAGATTTCCAATTTTGAACAAAACACTTCTGAAACACACAATGCAAAAGGTGTGAATCATGTCCATGAAATACTGTGAAAAAATAACCAAACTCAAGAGCTGGATTATTTATTTATATTATTAGCTATAAAGTTTCTTTCCTACAGGCTATATGGCCAAATAAACACTGTCATAAGCTTATATGACCTGAGCAGCTTGTGATGGATTATATTGCCACAATCTTTTATACACAGCAATATAACCTGCCAAAATGTTTTATAAGGAATATGTAATATTGCACAAGTCTTATATTTAAGGGAAAAAAAATTACTTCATTAATTTACAGTAGTTGTATATATAGATCATATGAACATCTCAATTTTCCAATGAAAACTGACATTACAACCATGCATTATTATAAGTATGATTATCATGTACATGTTATATCACTATAATTAGGTGTTTATTTTTATTATATCAGAGCGAGGACGAACTCTGCAGTTTTTTTTTTTTGTGTTTGTAAAAATTTCCCTTGAAAAAAATCAGACTCCCAAATTCCAACGGGTAATTTCTACAAAAGATGTCATGAAGTCTGGTAACTAATTCAAAAATTTTTAAAAGATTTGGTTTTGTTTTCTTGAGAAACACCGCTGTTGGTTCAAATATCTGCACAGACTTAAGATTCTTTTATGTGAGAAAGCTATCCAGCTAGCTTATGGATGATTGGTGGCTATACTGGCAAATTCCTTTCAAATACCCATGTTAATGGTATTCATAAAGTATAGATAAATGTGTGAAATAATTTCTCAACATGAATGAAAAAATTGTGTGGTAAACTTTTTTATGCCCCCGGGCATATAGTAATTGAACCGTCTGTCCGTACGAGGTTAATCTAGAACGGCAAGTTGGATTTTTCTTAAGTTCTACCTGTACCAATGGCTTCTAAGTTTACACACTTACTATCAATACAAAGTACATGACCTGGGCAAGTTACATAACTCTGGCTTTCATATTTACCAAGTTATTGCCCTTTTCAGCACTTAGAAAATGAATAATGGTTATCCTAAAACGGCAAATTGGAAATATCTTAAGTTCTATCTATACTAATGGCTTTATAATTTCCACACTTACTTATCAATACAAAGTACATGATATTGCCAAGTTATATAACTGAGTCATCCATATTTCCCAGTTATTTCCCTTTTTTCACTTTGAAAATAGGGCCTTGTCTGGTTAACCTATTTCGGCAAGTTGGATTTATCTTAAATTTCTCCTAATTGCTTAATTTCTTTAATGATATCTTTCATATTTAGTAGGTGGATACCTTTGATGGTCCTCTAATTTTTTGTGGAGTAAGCGGTCTCTAGGGTCAAGGTCAAGGTCACTGGTTTAAAAAATAAATATAAATATTTTTGCTCATACAGCCTTTATTTTTAGCTCACCTGAGCATATGCTCAGGGTGAGCTATTAGGATCACTCTTCGTCCGTCATCTGTCGTACGTCGTCCGTCGTACGTTGTCCGTTCTCACTTTTCAAACGACATCTCCTCTGAAACCATAAGGCAGATCATAATGAAACTTCACAGGGATGTTCCTTGTGTGAAGCCTTAACAAAGTTGTTCAAAGAATTTGATTCCATGCAGAACTCTGGTTGCCATGGCAACCTAAAGAAAAAACTTTAAACATCTTCTTCTAGAAAACCCAAAGAGCTAGAGCTTAGATATTTGGCATGAAACATCTTCTAGTGAGTGTCTACCAGGATTGTTCAAATAAAATCCCTGGGGTCAAAATTGGCCCCGCCCCAGGGGGTCATTGATTTTCCCTATATGCATATAGTAAAAAACTTAAAAAAATTTCTTTTAAAGAACCCAAAAAGCTAGAGCTAAGATATTTAGCATGAAACATCTTCTAATCGATGTCTACCAAGTTTGTTCAAATAAAAGCCCTGGGGTCAAAATTGGCCCCGCCCCAGGGGGTCATTGATTTTCCCTATATGCATATAGTAAAAACTTAAAAAAATCTTCTTTTAAAGAACCCAAAGAGCTAGAGCTAAGATATTAAGCCTGAAACATCTTCTAATGAGTGTCTACCAAGATTGTTCAAATAAAAGGCCTGGGGTCAAAATTGGTCCCGCCCCAGGGGGTCATTGATTTTCCCTATATGCATATAGTAAAAACTTAAAAAAATCTTCTTTTAAAGAACCCAAAGAGCTAGAGCTAAGATATTTGGCATGAAACATCTTCTAATAAGTGTCTTTACCAAGATTGTGTTCAAATAAAAGCCCTGGGGGTCAAAATTGTCCCCGCCCCAGGGGGTCATTGGTTTTCCCTATATGCATATAGTAAAAACTTAAAAAAAATCTTCTTTTAAAGAACCCAAAGAGCAAGAGCTAAGATATTTGGCATGAAACATCTTCTAATAAGTGTCTACCAAGATTGTTCAAATAAAAGCCCTGGGGTCAAAATTGGCCCCGCCCCAGGGGGTCATTGATTTTCCCTATATGCATATAGTAAAAACTTAAAAAATCTTCTTCTAAAAAACCCAAAAAGCTAGAGCTAAGATATTTGGCATGAAACATGTTCTAATATATGTCAACCAAGTTTGTTCAAATAAAAGCCCTGGGGTCAAAATTGGCCCCGCCCCAGGGGGTCATTGATTTTCCCTATATGCATATAGTAAAAACTTAAAAAATCTTCTTCTAAAAAACCCAAAAAGCTAGAGCTAAGATATTTGGCATGAAACATGTTCTAATATATGTCAACCAAGTTTGTTCAAATAAAAGGCCTGGGGTCAAAATTGGTCCCGCCCCAGGGGGTCATTGATTTTCCCTAAAACTTAAAAAAATTTCTTTTAAAGAACCCAAAGAGCTAGAGCTAAGAAATTTAGCATGAAACATCTTCTAATGAGTGTCTACCAAGATTGTTCAAATAAAAGCCCTGGGGTCAAAATTGGTCCCGCCCCAGGGGTGTCATTGTATTTAACTATATGTGTATAGTAAAAACTTAAAAAAATGTTCTTTTAAAAAACCCAACGAGCTAGAGCTTAGATGTTCAGCATGAAACATCTTATGGGTGTCTACCAAGTTTGTTCAAATAAAAGCCTTTGGATTAAAATTGGCCCTGCCAGGGGGTGGGGGGTGGAAAGGTCATTGTTTTTCATTATATGTGTGTAGTAAAAACTTAACATCATGAAACATCTTCTAATGGGTGTCTTCCAAGTTTGTTCAAATAAAAGCCTTGGGTTTAAACTGGCCCCGCTCCAGGGGCCTATATACAGGTGAGCGACCTCAGGGCCATCATGGCCCTCTTGTTTAGTTGATGTCTTAGTTTAATACAAACATGCCAAAGGAGGTTCTCCTTTTTTGGGTGTAGTAAGGGGTCATTTGGGTCAAGGTCAATGTTACCAATGTCAAGGTCACCAATGTTGAAAATAGATTTTTACATTTTTACAGGTGAATTGACCTTATTCTATAGACAGATGTTATTTATAATTGATAGAAACATAAACTTTGATGGAGTTAGTGGTCAGTTGGGTCAAGGTCACCAGTGCTAAAAATAGATTTTTACACATTTGCTCATACAGCCTTTATTAAGTGACAGATATATTTTATATTTGGTAGGAAGATAACTTGCATGGTATTCTTCCTTTTGATTGGGGTAGGGATCAGTGGGTCAAGGTCACTTGTGCTATAAATAGATTTTTACACTTTTGCCCATACAGCTTTTATTTATTGACAGATGTATTTCATATTTGGTAGGAAGATAACTTACATTATATTCTTCTTTTGGATAGAGTTAGGGGTCAGTTTGGTCAAGGTCACCAGTGCTCAAAATAGATTTTTACACTTTTGCCTATACAGCCTTTATTTAATGACAGATGTATTTCATATTTGGTAGGAAGATAACTTGCATGAAGTTGAATATTTTTCAACTTCACAAGTCAGAGCAATGACTTGGCAACTTATATTTTTCACAATTACAAAATGCCATGACTTTGTCAAGCTATATAACTTGTGTTTACAATTTTTTGGCAATTTTTCTGTCCATAACTGAGTGAATGGGTAAACATTTTTTGAAATATTGCTACTGACAAGAATCTGAGCCGGGGGCATTTGTGTTTAACAAACACGTTCTTGTTTAATTTTAAAAACAGTGAAATATAATCATAAATGTTGAAAAATGTCAGTAATGTCTTGAACTATGATTACTATCATGCATATATCAATCCCTTTGTCATTTGATTTCTTTATTCTAGCCCTAAAGATAAGACTCTTGACATAAAGAAGTCCACTTTCAAAAAGGTATGTCTTTGCTTTATTGGTATTGAAGTAGTACATTGATTTAATATGAGAAAAAAACGAGTATATTAAGTGAAATAATTGTTCATACAATGAAAAATATATTATATTAATGTTTAGTTTTCAATCTTTTTTTAAGCAGTTGCTTGAGGCCGTTAGTTTTTTTAAAATAAAAAACTACAGAGATCCTTCATATTACCTGATAAAATATGATGTTTATTTGCTATAACTTTTATTTAAAACCATAAAATAAAATGGAATTCCACCCCATTAATTTTGGGTTCTAAATACATGTAGACTAAATTTCAAATAATCAGCAAGGGAACTACAACTGTGTATATGGATAGGTTAAGATATTGGAAAACGCCAACACATCACTAAAATAGACATGGTAACCATGCTTGTTAGGGCATATAATTAGATAAAGAATAGAATCAACAGTATTTACATGAGTGTGGTCTTGTTGTTATTTACTTCAAAAATGAAAGTGGTGTGCGATTCAGACTGCATGACTTTTGAATTGAAACAAAAATGAAGCACTATTCAACAGGAATAGATTTTGTCTGGTAAACTGATTGTCTGGTAAAAATGAAGGATCCCAGTACAGCCCTGAGTGTTATCAGTGAATTGCAAAGCAGCATAAAACATGCCAGGTTTATGTAGGTTGTATGTCTGTTACAAATTGCTGTTAGGATAATTTAAGCTGATAAACCCCTCTTAATTTATTTAATTGCATTAGAAAATAATTATTTTATTTTCAAGTTCACAGACTATTGAATTGATGATATTTGACCTTATTAAGTTGATTTGATGTACTACTGAAAATGAACAGATACAATATAAATGTGTCGCATATTTTGTTTGGCTATGTTGATAATTAGTTGATTATGATTTATGTTTCAGTTATCTAAATTCTTGCAAAAGCAAGCAAAGACTGGTATTGTAAAGGTGAAAGAATTGGCTAAAGGTGTAGACAGCATTACAGAAATAGACAAATCTCACCTGTCGTATGTACCATTTAATTAAACATTAGTGCCAAAACATACTTTATCCTTACAATTCTATAACTTTATTCTGCAAGCTAATTCTATGAATAATTTGGATACAAAACTGAACTGAAAACTGGGTCTGATAACTTTTTAACTTTAAGCTGTTAGTATAAGTAATTGATTAAATACAAATAAATTGCATCAAATTATTATTAATGTCAACTTAGAGTTATTATTAGTACTGCATGACAATGGTCTCAATTGCTGAAATATCACTGATTATTGCAAGTGAAAAACATCTTGGTTGTTTAAAGTTTGATTGCCCACTTGTGTCTAAAAGGATGATTAGAGGATCACTTTTGTTTCTCATATAGTAAATCTGTGCAATGATTTAGTCACTTTTATCATACAGTAATACTGTTGAGTTCACTTTAAAACTGAATTGAAATTCAAGAAGTTATTCAAAGAATACTTAAGCTTTTATTAAGCTAAGAAATCAAATTAAGCCTTTTTAGCTCACCTGTCACAAAGTGACAGGGTGAGCTTTTGTGATCGCTTTTCGTCCGGCGTCCGTCCGGCGTCCGTCCGTAAACTTTTACTTTAAATGACATCTCCTCATAAACCACTAAGCCAATTTCATCCAAACTTCACAGGAATGTTCCTTTGGTGGTCACCTTTAAAAATTGTTCAAAGAATTTAATTCCATGCAGAACTCTGGTTGCCATGGCAACCGAAAGAAAAAACTTAAAATATCTTCTTTTAAAAAACCAAAAGAGCTAGAGCTTAGATATTTGGCATGAAACATCTTCTAGTAAGTGTCTACCAAGTTTATTCAAATAAAAGCCCTGGGGTCAAAATTGGCCCCGCCCCAGGGGGTCATTGATTTTCCCTATATGCATATAGTAAAAACTTAAAAAATCTTCTTTTAGAGAACCCATAGAGCTAGAGTTAAGATATTTAGCATGAAACATCTTCTAATAAGTGTCTACCAAGTTTGTTCAAATAAAAGCCCTGGGGTCAAAATTGGCCCCGCCCCAGGGGGTCATTGCTTTTCCCTATATGCATATAGTTAAAACTTTAAAAATCTTCTTTAAAAGAACCCATAGAGTTATAGCTAAGATATTTAGCATTATAGATCTTCTAATATGTGTCTACCAAGTTTGTTCAAATAAAAGCCCTAGGGTCAAAATTGGCCCCGCCCCTGGGCGTCATTTCTTTTCCCTATATGCATATGGTAAAAACTTAAAAAAATCTTCTTTTAAAGAACCCAAAGAGCTAGAGCTAGGATATTTAGCATGAAACATGTTCTAATGGGTGTCTACAAAGTTTGTTCAAATAAAAGCCCTGGGGTCAAAATTGGCCCCGCCCCGGGGGTCATTGATTTTCCTTATATGTGTATGGCAAAAACTTAAAAATCTTCTTTGAAAAAACCCAAATAGCTAGAGTTTAGATATTAAGCATGAAGCATCTTGTAGTAAGTGTCTACAAAGTTTGTTCAAATAAAAGCCCTGGGGTTAAAACTGGCCCCACCCCAGAGGTGTCATTGTTTTGAACTATATGTGTATAGTAAAAACTTAAAAATCTTCTTTTAAAAAACCCAATGAGCTAGAGGTTAGATTGTTAAGCAGGAAACATCTTTTGTGGGTGTCTACCAAGTTTGTTCAAATAAAAGCCCTTGGGTTAAAATTGGCCCTGCCAAAAGTGGGGGGGGGATTGGGGGGAGGTCATTGTTTTTCATTATATGTGTGTAGTAAAAACTTAACATCATGAATCATCTTCTAATGGGTGTCTACCAAGTTTGTTCAAATAAAAGCCCTGGGGTTTAAACTGGCCCCACTCTTGGGGCCTATATACAGGTGGGCTACCTCAGGGCCATCATGGCCCTCTTGTTTTCTGAAAGTATTCAATGATCTAGCACAAGTTACAAATAAAATTATAGATATACATTTGTATAAATCTGTTTATTTTAGTTTACGAGGATTTGAAGTACCAGAAATAACAGAAGAGGAGACATCTGAAGGGTCTGGCAATAAGTACACTCCTCCACAGATAACTGAAATGTTCGCAGTCACTGCCAATACATTACCATTTTATAAAACTCTTGGATATAGGTAATATTTTTTATATGTTCTAAAGTTTGAAAACTACGTAAAATTTTGAAATTTAGTAAAAACACATTTTCTTTAACAGTAGTACTCTCCCTTGAACTGATATTTTTCTCTAAACAATGTTTGGTAAATGCTATACTTGGTAAAAAGTTGAATTTTGGGCGAAAATATACATCATTATCTTATGTTAACATCCCTTGCACTAAAAGTTCTTTATTATTACTGTTTCCTTAATGAAGTGCATGCTAATGATGTACCTTTTTATAAGAAATTATTAAAATTAGAGTGAAATTGTTTATTCTCACATGCAAAAAAAAAAGTTGTCAATTTTTCTGTGAATGATGTTTTAATGCATGAACTTGTAAACAGGAAAAAGATGTCAATCATTGATAACAATCTTGAATGATTGTGAATAACAGACCTTTCAATATTTTAAGAATTGATGTCTTGAAAACAATTGAATGAAATATTTGTTAATATTAAAAGTGCCCCTGATGTTGTAGTCAATCAATGTTTTGAAAAGCTTGTAAATTTCTTTGAACAATAACAGCAGAGTGCCTTTTAAAATGTTTCATAAACCATAATGGATCATCCT
Source organism: Ruditapes philippinarum (assembly GCF_026571515.1). Classification (NCBI taxonomy): domain Eukaryota; kingdom Metazoa; phylum Mollusca; class Bivalvia; order Venerida; family Veneridae; genus Ruditapes; species Ruditapes philippinarum. The sequence continues at coordinate 406,680 of NW_026860999.1, forward strand.
TACGTTTAGTTTCATATCTAACAAATTTGAATTCTAATTTACAGTAAAGGAAGTGCCTTAAAACCAGCAGATATAAGAAAAGTGGTGACAGACTATGTGAAAACTAACAATTTACAGAAGGAAGATTGTAAAAAGTAAGTTTTCTATGGATCATATGTGTATAAAGGTAGTCTTTAGAGGGTTATACATAGAATTGATGCTATTAATAAAAAAATCATCATTTTTTCAATGGGATATTAAACATCGGGCACCTGTGGTTTGTAACATCAATTTTTAGCTTGACTATTTCAAATCATAGGGAGAACTATTGTACTTACTATGGCCTGGGCGTAGCCGGTACACTTTGCTTAAGCTCTTGTGTTCAATTTTTTATCTTCAAAGCTACTGAAACTTCACACTCCTGTTCTCTGTGATTATTTAACATGATGGGCAGTGGCCTAATAACTCTTAGATTTACCAGAGTTATGCCCTGTTTCTAACTGTCAAGAACTAAGAATAGTGGAGCATGTTGATTTACAGACAGCTCTTTTCCTTGTTTATTTTTGTCTTATACACAGTTGTTGCAAAATTATGAATGGTTTTCTATTTTTATCGAAGAAAACTACTGTACAGCATTGTAAATTGGTTATAAAGACTTTGAGATAAGAATATGGCTGTGTATTAATGGTTATTTGCTATATAACCATTACATGGTGGTTTGGGTTATATATAAACATTTATTCTGAGCCATATAACATGTCAAAAAATCGTTATAACTAATTATATTACAGGTAGAAATACGTAGATAGTTTGTTCTGCTAATAAAAATTAAGTTAGCTTATTTATGATTAAAATGTTCTTACAGTCTTTTGGGAATGCATTTATCTGTTTTGATAACAGTAGTTGTGTATTAAACCTATTTGTCCATTCTTATTTTGTTGTCTTGTAATACATGTTACTGCACATCCATAATGTTGTTTTATATTGGACATTTGTGACTTTTTTTATATGCAAATTATTAGATTTTAAGTTAAATTTTGTATTCTTATCAAGGAAACTAATTGTAACACCATGCAACTTTTATAATGAGATTAAACAAGCTCTGTGCCCTTATTAAATAGTTCTTTTCTATATACCAGTAGTTCTCGCCTAGTTGGTTGGGTTATAAACCTTACAACTGATAATGTAAGATTATATAACCTATCTGAAAAACAACTGTAATATACATGGAATAAAGTCAGAATGTATGAAATCATAGAATATAATCTTAAAATGAGAAATTATTAAAAAAATTGGGTATTTTAAAATTTTCATCAGAAGCAACAAGCAGAAATTTTGGAGATTTTATGTTATAATGTACTGTTAAGTATGTTTTGTAAAAATTGTAAAAATTTAAGTTAAAGCTTTTCATGTTAACCTTGCAAACATTTGACCTCTCTGTCAATCATCAGGATGAATATTTCAATATGTTGGTAATATACTTTATGTAGCATGCAATCATTGTTTAAGGATACAATTTATTTGTAATTATTTTTGTTTTGTAGTGAAGTATTGTTAGATCCTATTCTTGCTGAGATGTTACTGGTAAAAGCTGAGGGGGACAGATCAACATTAAAATGGGATGAAATTTACTCCAGGTATATTCTTTACACTTATTTCCCTCACACTTCTCTACAAGAAGTTTTCAGTCATTACATATGATGATAATTTGAAATGGTTTTAAGTTTGTCCTAAAGTTGGTTTTATTGTGTCACATTGTCGACATTTAGGGGTTACTTTTGTCGGCGTTGTCAGCGTCCGCTCAAGCTTGTCCGGAGCATAACTCAGTCACTATAAGTCAGATTGACTAGACTTGGTATGCATACTTCTTTCAATAACCCGAAGTGCAGTGCACAAGGAGCGGTACTCTGCACTTCTTAATTTTTGAGTTATTGCCCTTTGTAAATTTTCATACTGTAATTTTGTCCGGGCCATTTCTCTTCAATTATAAAAGCTATGGACTTGAAACTTCATAGGATAATAGATCTCATTAAGAAGAAGTGCAATGCACAAGAAAGGGTACTGTACACCTCCTTATTTTTGAGTTATTGCCCTTTGTTAATTTTCATACTTTATATTTGTCTGGGTGATTTCTCCTAATGTATAAAAGCTATGGACTTACAACTTCATAGGATGATAGATACATGTATCATTAACCCTTTAGCTGCCAGAGGGTTATTTATTTATTGATCACCTATTTGCCAGAAGGTTTTCTAAGAAATTACTATATTATTAATTAATATAATTATTATTATTTGTTATTAGCTCACCTGTCACAAAGTGACAGAGTGAGCTTTTGTGATCACTTTTCGTCCGGCGTCCGTCCGGCGTCCGTCCGTAAACTTTTACTTTAAATGACATCTCCTCATAAACCACTAAGCCAATTTCATCCAAACTTCACAGGAATGTCCCTTTGGTGGTCACCTTTAAAAATTGTTCAAAGAATTTAATTCCATGCAGAACTCTGGTTGCCATGGCAACCGAAAGAAAAAACTTTAAATATCTTATATTTGGCATGAAACATCTTCTAGTGAGTGTCTACTAAGTTTGTTCAAATAAAATCCCTGGGGTCAAAATTGGCCCCGCCCCAGGGGGTCATTGATTTTCCTTATATGCATATACAGTCGAGACTGTCATATTTGACTTTCCTAGGGACCTTGAGAAAAAGGTCACATATGACAGGGAGTCTCTTAATACAGTCTCATAGAAAAATAAAAACCATATATCTGTCTATATATCATTGTGACTTAACATATATACAGTATAACTGTGTGAAGGAATAATATCTAACCAATTGCAAATAGGTACTTTAAATATTTGATGTAAATAAAATAAGAATCCCTGTAAAGCAAATATAATAGTATGTATATCATATAAAATTTTATTTTATTTTTTGTATTAGTTTAATATTGAATCATTATGGTACAAAATAAACTTGAATTTGATGCATTCAAATCCTTAAAATAAATATCATACTTTTAAAAACATATCAATATTAGGATGGTATCAACATTTTTTCGTATCATCCATGCAGTCATAGAAAGGTAAAATAAAATAAAAAATTCTGCTAAAAAAATCTTCCGTTGGCATGCCATAATTTTTTATTAAACACAAGTCTTAATCCAGTTTACTCAGTTCATTATGTTCATAACACCTGTGACCTCAATTTGTTAACACACATCGATTGCATCAGACGCTACGGACATTCCAGACGCTACATCACTTGACACCTGCATATATACATGTAATCAGAGGTGTGTAGAGTTTGTTTGAAGAGTACTGACTACTGGATTATAATTGGACTTCATTATTTTGTCTCTCTGGGTGTTTAAACAGGTATTATTTATCTGATTAATGGACAATTAAAAGGTGCGAAAGTCGTTTAAATCAGACAAAAGCAATGCATTGGGATCAGACAATTAGGGTCGCTTGTCACATATGACAGGGAGTCATATAATTCAGACCATTTATATAGGAAAATACGTTGGGAGGACTGAAACAAGGTCGGATAAGACAGGGAGTCGTTGAAATTAGGGGGTCGCTAAGGCAGTCTTGATTGTAGTAAAAACTTAAAAAATCTTCTTTTAGAGAACCCATAGAGCTAGAGTTAAGATATTCAGCATGAAACATCTTCTAATGAGTGTCTACCAAGTTTGTTCAAATAAAAGCCCTGGGGTCAAAATTGGCCCCGCCCCAGGGGGTCATTGATTTTCCCTATATGCATATAGTAAAAACTTAAAAAATCTTCTTTTAAAGAACTCAAAGAGCTAGAGCTAAGATATTCAGCATGAAACATCTTCTAATGGGTGTCTACCAAGTTTGTTCTAATGAAAGCTCTGGGGTCTAAATTGGCCCCGCCCCAGGGGGTCATTGATTTTCCTTATATGTGTATAGCAAAAACTTAAATAATCATCTTTGAAAAAACCCAAATAGCTAGAGTTTAGATATTAAGCATGAAACATCTTCTAGTGAGTGTCTACAAAGTTTGTTCAAATAATAGCCCTGGGGTCAAAATTGGCCCCGCCCCGGGGGGTCATTGATTTTCCCTATATGCATATAGTAAAAACTTAAAAAATCTTCTTTGAAAAAAACCCAAATAGCTAGAGTTTAGACATTAAGCATGATACATCTTCTAGTAAGTGTCTACAAAGTTTGTTCAAATAAAAGCCCTGGGGTCAAAACTGGCCCCGCCCCAGGGGTGTCATTGTTTTTAACTATATGTGTGTAGTAAAAACTTAAAAATCTTCTTTTAAAAAACCCAATGAGCTAGAGCTTAGATGTTTAGCATGAAATATCTTCTTATGGATGTCTACCAAGTTTGTTCAAATAAAAGCCCTTGGGTGAAAATTGGCCCTGCCGGGGGGGGGGGGGGAGGAAGGGGGTGAGATCATTGTTTTTCATTACATGTGTGTAGTAAAAACTTAACATTGTGAAACATCTTCTAATGGGTGTCTTCCAAGTTTGTTCAAATAAAAGCCCTGGGGTTTAAACTGGCCCCGCTCCGGGGGCTTATATACAGGTGAGCGACCTCAGGGCCATCATGGCCCTCTTGTTAGTATTATAATAATCATATATGTTTCCAAATCATCTAGTATAATAATAATTATTGTCAATGGTATAATTGTCTATATATTTTTTATTGTTATTATTATTATTATAATTATTATTATAATTATTATCATTATAATAGAATCTGCAATAGCCGTCCATATGGCAAATACACCGAAAATAATAGGGACGGCATATGCCGACCCTATGGCAGTGAAAGGGTTAAGAAGAAGTGCAGTGCACAAGAACCGGTACTCTGCACTTCTTATTTTTTGATATATTGCCCTTTGTTAATTTTCATACTTTATTTTTGTCCGGGCCATTTCTCCGAAAGTATAAAAGCTATGGACTTGAAACTTCATAGGATGATAGATCTCATTAAGAAGAAGTGCATTGCACAAGAACCGGTACTCTGCACTTCTTTTTTTTTGAGTTATTACCCTTTGTTAATATTCATACTTTATTTTTGTCCAGGTCATTTATCCACAAGTATGAAAGCTATGGACATAAAACTTCATAGGATGATAGATCTCATTAAGAAAAAGTGCAGTGTACAAGAACTGGTACTCTGCATTTCTTATTTTTGAGTTATTTCCCTTTATTAATTTTCATACTTTATTTTTGTCCAGGCCATTTCTCATAAGTTATAAAAGACATGGACTTGAAACTTCATAGAATGATAGATCTTATTGATAAGAAGTGCAGTGCACAGAAACTGCTGCTCTGCACATCTTATTTTTTGAGTTATTGCCCTTTGTTAATTTTCATATATCATTTTTGTCCTGGCCATTTCTTCTAAGCTATATTATTCACAAGGCAACACATCTGACTCCCGGAGTTCTAGTGTGAACATAATGAACACATTTTATATGAAACGCAACCCAGAAGTTTAGAGTCTGTCATGCTGTAGTGAAATACAAGGAGTTACATGAGTATAATCATTATTGCAGCTGATAAGTACAGTTAAGTTAAACTTTGTGTTGAATATTGATGTATGAATCATAGATTTCAACCAAACACATTTCATCATAAATTTTTTCTTAATGTTTATTTAAAGTGTATATATTTTTGTAATTACGCAAGAGTTTTGTAATAAAATGATGATAAAAACATAAAATTATAATGAATAATAATATCTTTGTGATTAGAATGTTTTGCAAAATACATAATATAACTGAACATAAAATATTTAATTTCAACAGGCTTTCACAAGTGCGTAAAACAGTTATATGTACTGTCATAAGTGCATATAAAAAATGTTCAAAGTGCATGAAAAGAATATATTGTTAATAAATATCTGTATGTTAAACTTCACGTAGGCTGGTAAACAAGATGACACCGGTATATGAAGTGATATTTGCGGGTCAACCAGCTGTTATAAAGAAAGGAAATGTGGATCCAATCAAGATAGATGTTGTACAAAGGGCCTCTAATAAAAAGGTAAAATAATGTGGGAAATGGAAATCACACTTTCAATTTATTTTAAATCTATAATATCTGAATTTTCAAGAAAAAGTGATAAAAAGTCACATCTTAATATTGTCCATTGAAACTTTAAAAATTTTTTTATACCAGATTGACCAGCCAATAGTTTAGTAAAAGATTCTGGTCAGAGACTGGTAAAAGTCTGTTAAAAGTTTGTAAAAGGTCTGATAGGTGTCTCATTAAAATCTGGTAAGTGCCGGGTAAAAATCTGGTAAAAATCTGTTAAGAATCTGGTATAAGTCTGTTCAAATTCTGGTAAGCCTGGTAAAAATGTATTAAAAGGATGGTGCTGTACGTGTAAGAGTCTGGTAAAAGTTAGTTGGGACATCATGAAACAGAAAGCTAACCTGGCAACATATTGTGCCATAGTTATTTCTTTATTACACAAAGCAGTCAAAAGTGTTGAATTATCTTTAAACCATTCAGATTTTAGGTTTTGTAGTTGTTTTTTTTATATGAATATAAAATCAAAATGGTAAAATGTATAACCTTACTTAAAAAAAAAAAGCAAATGCACTTTCTCTGAAAAACATACATAACGTCCAAAAATTTAGACACCTTCTATCTTAGTAACAAAATAAATATCAAATTGAAACGATTTATTTACATATTGTATTAGTATATGATTTATTAAACAAGCTTGAAATGAGTGCTAAAAGTTAAAATATTGAGAAAGTTAAGTTGACCTGACTGTAAACACGAGATATACACATGTACTCACTTTAGTGCACATATGTTTTATATATGTCTTTTATCTGTGTCTTTAACAATATTGTTATTATCAATACATTTATAATTTCACTGAAACAATATTTGTATTTTACAGGCCACAATTATAGAGAATTTAGATTTGTTTGGTATAGACGAGAAGACATTTGCTCATACAGTACAGGTGAAAGTTGCATGTAGTGCATCAGTGGTGCCATCACCACAGAAAAACAAGGGGCCACAAGTGGTAGTGCAAGGAAATCAAGTCAATTTTGTTGTAGAACTTTTAACAGGTAAACTATTTTTATTGTCTGTTAAGGGTTCTCTTACAGGTAAACTATTTTTAGCCCAATTTTGTCCAAATAAATACCCTGGGGTCAAAATTGACCCTGCCCGGTGGGGGGTGGGGTCATTGATTTTCCTTATTTGTATATAGTAAAAACTTTAAAAAAATCTTCCTTTAAAAACCCCAAAAAGCTAGAGCTTAAATATTAAGCATGAAACATCTTCTAGTGGATGTCAACCAAGTTTGTTCAAATAAAACCTCTGGGGTCAAAATTGGCCCAGCCCCCAGGGGGTCATTGTTTTTCCCTTTATTGTGTCGCCTCTACGGAGTAGTGGCGACATATAGGGATCACTTCTCCGTCGTCTGTCTGTCCGTCTGTCTGTCTGTCTGTCTGTCCGTCCGTCTGTCCGTCCGTCCGTCACAAAACTTGTCCGGACTACTCCTCATAAACTACTGGTGCAATTTCATCCAAACTTTACAGGAATGATCAGTACCAAGTCTAGTTGTGCATATTGTCAGGATTTTCCGGTTCAATGATTTTTGTCAGAGTTATGGCCCTTTAATAATTTTTAATTTTAAAGTTTGTCCGGACTACTTCTCTTATACCACTAATGCAATTTCAATGAAACTTTACAGGATTGATCTGTAGCTCAAGTCTTTGCGCATATTGCACGGGTTTTCCGGTTGAATGATTTTTGGCCGAGTTATGGCCCTTTGATAAAAAGGTTTCTTTTTCTGTGTGTTGCCAGATACACAAAAGCTTGTCCGGACTACTCCTCATAAACTACTGGTGCAATTTCATCCAAACTTTACACGAATGATCAGTACCAAGTCTAGTTGTGCATATTGTCAGCATTTTCCGGTTCAATGATTTTTGTTTGAGTTATGGCCCTTTAAAAAATTTTATTTTTAAAGTTTGTCCAGACTACTTCTCTTATACCACTTATGCAATTTCAATGAAACTTTACAGGATTTATCTGTAGCTCAAGTCCTTGCGCATATTGCACGGGTTTTTCGGTTGAATGATTTTTGGCCGAGTTATGGCCCTTTGATAAAAAGGTGTTTTTTTCTGTGTGTTGCCAGATACGCAAAAGCTTGTCCGGACTACTCCTCATAAACTACTGGTGCAATTTTATCCAAACTTTACAGGAATGACCAGTACAAAGTGGTTAGTCTAGTTGTGCACTGTCCGTCTGTCTGTCCGTCTGTCACAAAATTTGTCCCAACATGAAATTGGCCATCATGAGGCGACACATGTGATTACTGATCGCTCTTGTGTATATAGTAAAAACTTTAAAAAAATTCTTTTAAAAGAACCCTAAGAGCTAGAGCTAAGATATTTAGCATGAAACATCTTCTGATGGGTGTCTACCATTTTTGTTCAAATAAGGGCCCTGGGATTAAAATTGCCCCGCCCCGGGGATCACTGCTTTTCCTTATTTGTATATAATAAAACCTTAAAAAATCTTCTTTTAAAAAGCCCAAATAGCTAGCACTTAGATATTAAGCATGAAACATCTTCTAGTGGGTGTCTACCAAGTTTGTTCAAATAAAAGCTGTGGGGTCAAAATTAGCCCTGCCCCAGGGGGTCATTGTTTTTCCCTTTATGTATATAGTAAAAACTGAAAAAAATCTTCTTTAAAAA